>NW_020664417.1:42514076-42604669 GCF_002925995.2 Terrapene triunguis | reverse complement strand
GGGGGCAGGAGTGGGGAGAGGGATCAGATCAGTCAATGGGACAGGGAGCAGAGGGGTTTAGATGGGTCGGGAGTTCTGAGGGGGGCTGTCAGGGGGTGGGGAGTGGTTGGATGGGGCGTGGGAGTCCCAGGGGTCTGTCTGGGGGTGGGGGTGTGGATAAGGGTTGGAGCAGTCAGGGTACAGGTAGGGGGTAGGGTTCTAGGGGGCCAGTTAGGATGGGGGGAGGGTCTCAGGAGGGGGCAGTCAGGGGACAAGAGGCAGGGAGGCTTAGGTAGGGGGTGGAGTCCTGGGGGGCAGTTAGGGGCAGGGGTCCCAGGAGGGGGCAGTCAGGGAACAAGGAACGGGGGGAGGGTTGGGGATTCTGAGGGGGGCGGGAAGTGGGAGGGGCAGGGGCGGGGCTCCTCCCATCCTCTTTTTTGCTTGCTGAAATATGGTAACCCTAGGATAAAGAAGTTCTGCCAATCTCTACTTTTTTTAGATGACTCAATTAAAAAAAATTCCTAAACTTTTTAAGTGAAAGTCACTCTGATGCAGAAGATCAGCATAAAGCAGTCTCACAGAAATCTGTTCTGAGGATTCAAGTGGAACTTTAATGGTTCATAGGCCTTGTCCTGGCATACTACCAGGGATGAATTTCACCCTAGAAGATCCTCTGCTTCTGCTGTTTATTCCCATGAAGTCATAAACTTGTTTTTGTGACATCATAACTTCCATAGATACCAGTAGGAAGGATGATAACTTTGTTTACATCTCATCTTCCAGTTTAAGTGAAAGCTTTCCTAATATTTATTACTTTTAGGAAAATTCTTTTATATTTCTTCCCCTGAACTGGCCTCATTTCTACCTCAGAAGTGGCTGCGTTTCAGTGATGCCGTATACAAATAATTTGTAAAACATTATCAGAAACTTTGGGATGAAAGGCACTATATCTTTGTAAATATGAGCTCAAACATTACAAAGGGAAACAATCAATATTCAGTAACACACAATTGCTCCTAAAGGACAGTGGCCCCATTCTGCTAGAGGCTGTGAAAACACCCCAAAAACATGGCCCTTGCCCAAAACATCTTAAAATCTAACTTGAAAGAAGAAACAACAAACAGACCGTGACAAACAAAAGGCAGGAAGAGAGGATGAAGGATATGATAAGATCATGCAGTTACACAGATTAACTTTTGTATACATTCATGGTTTCAGATGGTTCAAAATCATCAGAAAGATTTAAAAAAATAAAAGCAGTTATTCCCATCTGCCACACATGGGCTGATTCCTTTGTAGGACACACAGCAGAGGGTCTTGGAGCGACTGAAGGAAGAGATGATAGCATCCTTAGCAATTAAGAGAAGGATTTCCATGCAGGGGAAGTGTGGAGGAAAGCACAGACACATTTATAGGAGAAATGGAAAAGCATATAGGTCTTATATCTGTGGCAGAGGCAGGGCCGGCTCCAGGCACCAGCTAAGGAAGCAGGTGCTTGGGGCGACCAATACAAAGGGGCGGCATGTCCCTCAGTCCCTCTCTTCCTCTTTGAGCTGCCGCCGAAGTACCACCGAAGAAGAAGAGAGGGAGTGAAGGACCTGTCGCCGAACAGCCGCTGAAGAATGGAGCGGCTAGATTGAGCTGCCGCCTATCGGCTTTTTTTTTTTTTGCCGCTTGGGGCGGCAGAAAACCTGGAGCCGGCCCTGGGCAGAGTTCAGGGAATGTAGGTGAAATGACAAGAGACATAAGTGGATAAGTTGGGAGATACATAGTAAGAAGGGCCTTTAAGGTAAGGACATGAAGCTGGAATCTGGTGTGGTTGAAAACAGTGCACTGTTTATTCTGGGCCTGCTCCTGCATCCACTGAAGTCAAAGGGAATTTTTAATTGACTTGAATGTGCATCAGACCCTCTGTTAGAAGGGTATATTTTTTCATATCAAAGTGAGATCTGGAATAGACTTTAACTGATTTATGTGAGGCAAAAAATGAAAACATCTTCTGGTTGCATTGTAAGAATAGATGTTATGGAAATGACTATACAAAGGAGATGAGATAATTTTAATATGGGAGTGACTGAGTTAATGGCATTGCTAAGCCTCTGACCTTGCTGGGAGTGAACTAGATACTTTCAGAAGCCTGAGGAAAGATAGGTAGAGCTGGGTATTTATGCAGTTAATAAAAGTGCTATTGCCTTCTTGTCAACTAACCTGACTCCTGAGTGCTTTTCTAAACATTATAGACACCATCTCCTGATTTGCTTGCTGGAAACCAAGGCACCTCTCACTTTCCCCTGCATGGAAGCTTTATAATATTGCTGATCATTGTTGCTATTGTGATATTATTACCTATTTGATGGTATCTCATTTCTATTTTTATTACTTAGCTTATCTTTAAAGACCAACATTATATAAAGTAATCGTCCAAGGACTAAAAAATGAAGAAAAAGGTAAAAGTACACGAACTAAGATACACTGTTTTGTACCTTGCTACCACAGACATGAGGTGCTCTGTAAATATCTAGGGAGCGAGATAAAGTTTTTCTTCAGAGTTTTCACGTTGATGCCTAGAGCACTGGTAATAGGATGCTTTTTAGCATGTTTACTTTTGTTCTCTAAGCAGGCATATTATGAAACAGTAAGAGGATTTTGTTGTTCATTATGTTCCAGAATTGTAGTTTTTAATATTTTGTTTTATTACATTTATGAGACTGTAATGTTATGCTATTTTTATATTATGGAGAGTTGCAAGGTCACAGCCTGTTTTCACAGCAAAAAGAATTTAAATTTTTAAACCTTTAGGAAGAAAGTTAAGAATCTGTGCATTTTTACAATTTATCTACAGTAGAAATATAAACATACAATTAGAGCAAGCTGCACAATCATCATTGAGAAAGTCTCAAAAATAATAAGTTGGATTCAACACTGTTACATAATATTTGTATATTGCATCAACTGTGCATTAGCAATATGAAGAGAAAGTTTCTGCATTAAGAAACTTAGGCTGGATTCTCTGATCTACTGCCTTCACGCACACAGTGAATGTACATCAGCCAGAGATTTTCCCTGACGAATTTCCTTTGCATAGGGCAAATCTTTGGCTAGAGGGAAGCAGGTGGAGGTGGTTCTGTCATGTCAGCTTTGCCACACAATGCTGATGCATCCCTCACTAGAGTTTTACCACCTGGCGTAAGGGCAAGGTGGCACATCAGGGGCAGTGAGAGGAGGTGGTATAATGGAGTTAAACTCCACTATACTCCATCCTTGGCTGGCATAAGAGCTTCTGCCGGAGCAGAAGTTAATGCTGCCCCCACTGCCATGGTTGGGTAGAGTAGGTCCAGGGAACCATGATGGTCAGCCCGCACATTGCACTGCACTTTTTAGAGGGATTTGGAGGAAAAATGTGTGTAGGGGATTCTGAGCTGAGGTGAAGGAGAAGGTTTAAGGTGACGGAGATACCATGGAAGGAGTGCCAGAGAAGACAGCTGGAGGAGATGAAGAACGAAGCAGACACAAAGATACAAGTTGGGTAGCTTGAGCTCACTAATGGGGAAAAAAAGACAGGCCAAGAAGCTGTCAGGAGCCAGGTTGTATAGACAAGAATTTGATATAGGAGAAGGCAAGAAAGGAATTTGAAAAGGGACTGAACACAGTCAGTATAGTAAGCATGGTGAATGATTTTTTGCCCATCACATTTTGAACTCATTGATGGGGGATGAGATGGGTGGGTGGGTGGGAGGAGATAGGAATAGTTGGAGCAAGAGATTCTCAGGGCCTGAACAAGCATGTTGGTGGTAGGAATAGAGGGTGAATAGGCTTTGAGATGATGTAACTGCAAGATGTTTTAGAAGTAATGAAAAACATGGAGTAATACAAGGCAGAAACAGACAAGACATATTTGATCATCTGTAGTCCATCCTCCTGCTAGCGCAGTGGATGTGTAGTATATTTTCTAACGCTAGGCTGATTCAAAGCAGTAGAGCCAAAGAATTCTGTGTGTGTGTAGCCTTTAATGGCTACTACCCAGCTATTATGGATATAACAGAACAAATAACTCAAAACCAGTATAGTACAAAGGGCCAAATCCTTCTTGGATTATTCTTTACATCTGGTTGGCAACCAGAATTTCTGTTCTGTGAGAAATTCTGACATTAAAAAAAATTAATTCCAAATCAGAATGTAAAGCTGAAATTTCGTACAAAATGAAAAATTCTGAAAAACCTCTACTTGGAACCATTGAAACATTTTGTTTGGATGATGTCTATTTTTGTTTGTTTGTTTTGATAACATAGAAATGTTTCTTTTTGATAAGGTGGAAACATCATTTCAATAATGTCAGATTTTACCTTCTCTAAACTAAATTATCCAACATTATTGAAACAAAATGATTCAACATTATCACTGTCAAAAATTTATTGCAATCAATACATTCCTGCCGAATGTTTATAGTTCAACAAAACTGCATTTTTGACAGAAAATGGTTCTGTCAATCTTTTTTTAATCAGATGATCAACTCCTGTAGGCAATCCCAGTGTCTATAATGAGATTACTTGTGCTAATATGGGAAGCAGCATATGGCCCAAAATATTGTTTTACAATATTTCCACTTCAGCCTTCATCAGGAAGTGTATAAAAGAAGGAGTAAAATGGAAACATTTTCTTTACTTCTGAAATGTAATCTCTTCACCGTTGCTGCATTTCATTGGAATGTTGGTGCCTGGTATGTGGGGCAGCTAAACCACTCAGTTCAGGGCCTGTACCCTTCTCTGAATCATACAGCACTGAGCGAACTGCCAGCAGTCAACACATTATTAATTTTAATAATAACCACAATAGGTAAAGCATGATGCTGAGCAGTCAAGCAGGTAAAAGAGATTTTTTTTACTTGGAACACCATATAAAAATTAACTTCAGAATTCACATTCTGCAAGATGTTAGAACTTTTTTAAATTGTCTGGAATACATGTTCATTTAACAAGGGGGACAGAATAAACTTATAGCAGCTTCCCTGCTGCTAATGTCGCTCTCCTTGATTTCCATTCCCAGTCCCTTGGTGAAAAGACAAATGAGCTCAGGGCATGGAATGCCCAGGGAGGAGCAGGATGTCAGGAGATACAAGTGAGGATTAGGAAGAAAGGTACCAAGGGGAGTGGAAAAGTCAGGCAGCCAAATGTGCCTTTGAGAACTGATGGGGGAATTTGGAAAGAGGGAGGAGGATCAGAGAGCAGGTAAAACATGTAACAAAATACTGCAGGAGGGGTAGGTTTGGGGGCCAAATGGATGGGGAAAAGAAGGAAAAGCAGTGAGAGGACTGCAGGGGGGATGCACCTGGGATCTGGAGCAGATCTGTGTCTGCTTGACGTTACCCTTCCCTGAAAGAAAAGAGGAAAGAACATAGAAAGGAATTAGATATACAAGCAGGAAATATGCATGCTTAGCCTTAGTAAGTGCTCCCTTCTACTGGTAAAGTAACACTAGATAGGGTTAAAAAGAGCTCTTTTCCTTGGTGTTTAAGCTCTAGGGAGCTAGTGTTTTGAAATCCAAATATCCAGATGTTATTGCCTCATAAACAATTCTTCAGGTTTGAGTATTTTTTTCACTGAGACTATCCTGAGATCAGCAAGGCTGTAGTTTAATGTACTAAAATGTTTAGCTACTGGCTGAAACAATTTTTCAGGAATCACATTAAACCTATGATTGAAGGGAAAAGGCCCGTAAATTGATACTAGTTTTAACTAAGAATTCATTGTTGGAATTAATTCATGGTTAATGACATAGATGGTCAAAATTTTTCTGTAGATAAGAGAAAGTAGAAGGTTAAAATTTTAGATTAGCACAGGGAATGTACATCGTTCGTACATCCTCCAGGAGAGTAAAAAATGACCACAAATTGATTTAAAGCAGCTAACACCGACAACCAGATAGCACTAAGATATGAAGGTAGTAGATACTAAATGGAGAGATTAGACAAAATATGCAGAATTCTAATGTTTATTTATTTTAAAATGTCTACCAGGACTTTTTTTTTTTTTTTTTTTTTTTTCACTTAAGACAAAGGGTCTTATAGAGCTGCTTGGCACAGGACCAGAAAGGAAGGGGGGAAATGTGGCTCTAAGCCCTCTTTCCACTCCCCTGATCCTGAGCCCAGGCTAAGGATTGCTCTAAGTTATCCCTTAGGGACAATACTACTAGCACACATCACTGCAGTATAAGGTGGTCCAGCCACAGCTCGTCCTGGCCCTGACACACCCACTAGTTTTCCCTCTTGAGACTTAAAACAATAAAATAAATCACGCACAAGCTCTAAGTACCACTCCAATTACTCAAATTTACAACGTGAAATGTCAACCACCTCACCTCTTCTACCAAGTAGCAGCTCTAAACACAAACAACATCCCAAATGCACCATCCAGTACTTCAATCTCCCCTAACTCTCCTCGAAGGCCAGGTAAAACAAATTAACTTTGCAGCATGCTCTGAAAGACAGCAAGTCTGGAATATTTTAGCCCAGGGCCATTCCAGAGCAGTGGGTTCCTTACTGTTATTTCAAGGGAGATGGGGCATCAGTGCCTCAGCAGACTGTAACCATGGCAGTGTATCACTATTCCAGCAGATGGCATACAGCCAACTATCTTGGCTTTACGCCATGCTGGGATTCTCCTATGCCAAAGGAATCCCTAGCAGTTCCATTAGGGCAGCTTTACAGCTACTTTGTGTTTCCTGAGGAGCGCAAAGCAGACTGATTGAAGGGGGAAGCGCAAGGATCTGGTCTAATGATTTTCAGAGAATAACTTTACTGCAGTTAGAAAATTGATGATGGTATGATGTTACGCCGTCGTATCAACGTTGTGCACCTTTGAAATTGGAAATAAGTTCTGCTTTTGAGGATCTGACAGCAGCCCTACTTTTAATTGTTTATATGGCAGGATTCTGTAAACCTCAAAGAAATTTAGTTAAATCTAAAAGTCAGCTGCATTTGCAATAGCAGAGGGTTACCGTAATGCTTGGGCACTTTACAGAATGCAGCTTTAAGCATGTGGTCAATTTACTTGAATGCAAATTACAGTGACTTTCTGGAATAATTAATACTCTTGAGACTCAAACATTCAATTAATGGAGAGTTTTGAAACTAAATCTTTTTCAGCTTGGGAGGTCTGACTGGCCAATTCTAGCACTTTGGGACATTCCATGTAGATTTATGACATTCCATGGAGGACTTTTGGTTCCTTACACCAATAAATGGATTACATGGATTAATTTCAGGGTTTTCAAAACTGTGACATATAATATGGATAATCTTTTTCATTTCAGCATTTCAAAATCTTCAGTTCAGATAAAAATATTATTCATTTCACATACCTGTGCTAGCTTACCACGTGTGAGAGAACACAGCAGAGTGGAAACTGTTTGTACAAAAATGATGCAATACATACTGATCTGCTACATAGAATCTCATCAAAAAATGATCATGTAAAAAAAAGTTAGAAAAATAATTCAAAGAAACAGCTATGATTAAAAAAAGTTCAGATTAAGCAAGATGGTTTATAACAATAGGAAATGGACCATGCTGACCTTTAGCATGGCTGTTATCTTTGCATGGCTGAATATATACATTATTCTATGGATGATTTCTTACTCTTTTTTCATGTGAAATGATTTGTATCAGAATATTATTTCCTCTTTTTTTTTTTTTTTTTGCTTTAGCAAACTGTTAAGAATCAAGAATTACAATAATGGATCATAACTGAAGTTACTGTAAATTTTAATAAAAAAGTACAACCTTAAGAGTTAAACTACCAACCTTTGAAGCATAAAGCAGACACTTTATCCACTAGGCTATAATAATTAACAGCACAGGAATTCAGAAGTACCATTTTACAATAAAAACATAAATTATGAAGAAAATAACTGGTAGGCAATCTAATACAAAGCTATGGAATTCAAACATAGTTTGTTCACAAACTGATACCTAAATCTGTGTGCCTGCAACATTACATGCTAACAGGATTAATTGGCTGTGTTTTGCTTAAGAAAAGTGGAAAAGAGAGAATAAAAACAAAAATTTCCTGCATTTTAGCTATGTACTTGTTCATAAAAGGGCACTTTTTAAATCGGCCTTTTTGCATGTGACGTTAGAGAGATTTGGTCCGTGGAAAAACCTGAAAAGAATCAAGTCCTACTGCTTAGTGTTGTCAGGGCAACCAGCCAGATCATCCAGGGCAAAATTCTCGTTTTAGATCTCCTCTCAGATCTTTGGACATCAACGGAAATCGGTGAGAGTTCCTTGCATTTAAGCCCCAGTCCTGCTGGATCTGTACAGATAAACACTTATGTCCACTTAAGTCTTTGCAGAATTGGGCCAAAAAACTGATCCTATAGTTATAACAGTGGTGGTAGCTTTTCTAACTTAACTTTTACAACTTTCAAGCTTTGTTGAACAACCAGAGTGTGGAACAAACAAGCCACAAATACAGCTGGTTAGAAAATGGAATTTTCATTCTGTGGGAAATTCCAACATGTTGTTTTTGTTCCAGATCAGAACAAAAAGTCAAAAAGTTGCAATTTACTGCAGAACAGAAATTCCAAAAAATTGTTGCTAGCAAACATTGAAATGTGTTGATAATGCCAAAACATTTCAATACTATAAGGACATTAACATATAAATAATATCAAATATATAAATAAAAAAATGAATTGAAATGATAAAGTCAATGCAAAACATTTTGGCCTTATCAAAACATAAGAAAGTTGAAATAATTTGTTTTGAGACTTTTTCCCATAGAAAAATTAATTAAAATCAATATGTTTGCAGAAAACTTTTTATTCTGACAAAACTGCATTTTCTGATGGAAAACTGTTCCATTAAAAATATTTCGACCCGCTCTAGCCATAAACTACATACAATTCTGGCCATGGATTATAGAAGCTGTGGCTCTGGACACCAAAGAGACAGTCAGATTCACCAATAATTAAAGGGAAAGTTACAATGAAGTTTCCTTGTTCGTATCTATCATTTCCTTTTCAAAAAGGAAACACACGGCCCTAAATAGGGAGATTTTATGTGAACAAACATTTAAGGAGCTGTAAAGCACCATGTATTTTTTAAAGAACTTTATATTCTTGCCAAAATCAATGATGTGCTCTCACTTTGCATAGCTCTACACAGTCAGTGAGGTCTTCATTTTCAGTATCAATTTTATTTATTTCTATATTCTGGATGAGTGAAATTGTTTACCTTTCTCTGTAATTATTTCAGTTTAGGAATTGTAATGAGTCAATACTGTGAGGTTACTGTTTATAAACGTACATAAATGGCAGCATGGAAGGAGAACTAATACTGACTGAAGGGAATAGTTGGCCTTTTCATAGTGTCAAAACACAAGGGGGCTCTATTAGTTAGCTGGACATACCTAGCAGAGACCAGAAAGTTTACATGAAAGAAGGTCAGATGTGAAAGATGGTTGTTTACTGAATCAATAAATAAGTAATTATTTAGCTCATGAAACATATTACCCTAAATCCTACCTGTAATGCAAAGAGTAGAAGTGTAAACTACTTGGTACTGAATACAGTCTATCTTTGAGACTATGCAGAAGCCATTAAGTATATTCAGAAACCATCAGCTCTTTTCCTAATGGAATCTCAATAGGCACAAAATAATTACAAGTAACATGGAGAGAAATTACAGGTAGGAATAAAACACTAGTTCTACACTATCCAAAATGAATGCAGAGTGCTAAAAATGCCAGCTGTACCCAGCAGACACATTAGTTTCAATAACAAACTTACTATCCCCCTAAAACCCTGATTGGTCCAAGCCACACGGTAGAAGCCAGGATTCTTATGTATATGTGTTGAAGTTAAAACTGCATTTATTCTCATTGAATAGGGTGACTATGCACAATCGACCTGGAGGCTTAGCTTTGTTCTCTCAGTTAAAAGGACATTTCTAACTCATGAAAACAAGAATGTATTCCCTGCCTACTGCTGAATATTCTCCCATTCTTCTGTGTGTCGTTGCTTTGTTTCTATATACTTTTGTCAAGGCCTAAAAAGATAAGAAATGATGCACAAATATGCAATTAATTATTACAGATGTGCACTAATGCTTTGGGAACGTACTATCAGCGCTCTGCCAATCTACAGAGTATTATAACAATATCTTAAAACTGCAGCAATTCTGTTCCACCTGCTGCTTTTGTTGGAAATCAGCATT
The DNA here is from genome assembly GCF_002925995.2 of Terrapene triunguis. Classification (NCBI taxonomy): domain Eukaryota; kingdom Metazoa; phylum Chordata; order Testudines; family Emydidae; genus Terrapene; species Terrapene triunguis. The sequence continues at coordinate 42,594,477 of NW_020664417.1, read as the reverse complement.
TCTAGCTGCATCTCCCCTTCAGGACACAATGTGCACTGAAGCAGTGCCTGCTGCTCTCATGTCTCTGATGGCATATGTAAAGGTTGGAGAGTAGATGCAGGTGCTCAGTCTCCCCACCTACTGCCTCAGCCAAATGTACACTGACATAAATGTGAAGTTATCTCTGAACATAGATGTCTGGCTCTGCAGCCATTGCCTGACACCAGCACTTTATTTTCTTTATAATGTGCACTGACTTGAAAGCTTTTTTTAGGTCCTGACCTTGGTAGCAGTTGCTGTTACGTTTCATCCTCAAGATAGGAAAGGATAAAAAAGAAGAGACTGATCAGTTTTCATTATGCCCTTTGTAATTCAGAATACCTCAATACAGTTCCCTCTAACTCTGTTCCTTCTCAGCCTGAATAATTCTACTTCTTCTAATCTCTCAGTAGTCATTATATGTATATTATATGCACATGCTGTGTGTTCCCAAATCACCTTTGGCACCTTTTTCTGAACTTTTCAATCTCCACTGTTTCTTTATTGAGTGAGGTGATTTAAAAAAACATCATCATCTATTTTCAATTCATTAATAAAAATGCTTTTTTTTGTTAAACAAATTGTATTAATGAATTGGGAAATAGATTTTTTGATAAATCACTTGTGTTTTTTAAGTGGTACATTTATTAAATTGTGCTTGGTATATTGATTCATTTCTTTGTTTATTTTTGGGATGAAGTTCTCTACAGAAAAACAAAAATTTTGAATTCTATGGTACTTCTAGTTACACGAAATGTCATGATTCTTTTCAGTTAATGTTATCTGGGAATCTGTAAATCATTTTGATAATTCATATATTTTATTATGAATAGATAACAACAATGTGATGATAACATTTGGGAAAACAGTTCTTTTTAAAAAACTTTTAAAAGGATGGTAAAAATCACAAGTCAGACTTGTGCCCTAACCACTCATGTTTTGCTACTTACTGTGTACCTCACTGATTGCTGGTGTATCTGCACTTTCAGTAGCTGCTTCCCATGGGAATGACACTTTCACCGTGGCCCACACTTCTTTCATCAAACCACATGCTCTAGATTCCTGCCCACGATCCCTCTGTGGGAAAGCTTGCCATTTTATCCATCAGAACCCTCCTGCATATTCTCTACCTTCTGACATTGCAACACTTAAAACATTTCCATTCTCGCTTTTTTGATACAGAGTACTCATCTGATAGACTGCTTTCACTTGAAAGACCAAACAGTAGAGACTGGGCACCAAAAAAAATTTCTTCCAGTGGCTTAGTATTTATTACAGAACTAATGGGAGTATCATGAGCAAAAGGAGAGAGAAATCTAGATTTTAACAGAAACCTACAAAAGCTTGTTTGCCTGAGCTATGACGTTCTGGACAAAGCTTGCTGCTGTCTCATAATAACTGTATTACAGAATAAAACACAGATTCTGGATCATCAATCTATCATCACTAATTCACATTAAAGTTTGAAAGATGTCAGACAGACAAAGAAAGTACAGGACTGTTTAAGTTAGCAAGTACTATCTTTTAAAGTTTATTTTTGTCAAAACCCTAAAAGCATTTCAAATCATGATACTGGACTCCAGAACTGTGTAGACTAATTATATAACTTTATTTTTTCTATACTTACTCAAAAAATGTAGTCCATCCAGTCTCATCACTTTTAGTTGCCAGAAGCCCACTGTTGCCATGATAAGTAAATAAAACAAGCTCTTGACCTTGGGCAGTCATGCTCTTCAGGCATCCATTGGTGCCTATAGTCAGCCAAATCACTTGGTTATCAGGAGACACCACTCTCACTGGCATCCGATTGGGATCCCGTCTGATACGAAGTGTATTTCCATTGCTATCCGTTACTGCTGTAATATCATTATCATTACTGTAGCTAAAATTGTACAGATAGTCTCCAGTGACTAAACTCATAGTGTATTGGTGAGTACCATTAACATCGAAGATATAGAGCTCTTGATCAGTTGGAGAGGCAACTTCATAAAAGTTCACTGAATTCAGCAAGGGCTTGTTCTTTGACACAGCTCGTATCCGAATATTTCCAAGATCAGCAATGTACAATGTACCATCTGGAGACACAGCCAAGGAGGAAGGAGCATTAAGTTTGGCATCTTTAGCATAGCCATCACCACTTTGGTAACAGTCACAGTTGACATCATTTTTGCAATCACACTCTGATGGTATTCCAGCAACTAACGAGATCTCTCCATCAGTTGTAACCTGCCTAATTCTGTTAATCTTTTTTTCATCAGTTTCTGTAATGTAAAGTACCCCACTGTAGGACACTGCAATAGCTGTTGCTGATTCTAAAGTGGTCTGTACAGCATGCTTTCCTACAGAGTATTCCACGCCAGGCACTTGGCAGTGCATCGGTCTCCCAGCAGCAATACGGACCTGACGATTTTCAGTGATCTGCAAAACCACATTGTTATCCAAAACATAAATGGAGTTATCCATTGGATTGATAGCCAAATCTGTGGGCCATTCCAGACGTACCTAAAAAAAGAAAAGGGTTTCATTAGTCAGTAAATCTGGGTTAAGTACAATTAACTTGCCGAATTGAATTTAACCTTTTAGATAATAGTTTTAGATAATGCTTTTAGGATATTTCTAATTTGTTATAATCAGACTAGTCAAAAGGTCTCATATGAACACAAATGGAGTAAAAGAAACTATTTTATCCGAATTATAGATCTTACAAAAAGATGCACTGGAACTATCCTACAGGCATTCCACCCCCCAATAATCTGGAATGAATTTATATGCACATGCAACCCCCTCTCCCCCGCCAATTCGGAGAGTCTAAATCTAAGTAGAAGTTCAAGGAATGGATATCAAGGAACTACCTACTTATATTGTACCATTGCTAGCAGTAATCAGATAATACCAAAAATGAAATTCAGTACTTTCCAGATTGTGATATATTGTATTGGTATTCCATTTTCAATCACAGCAACAGTAAAGTCCCTTCATATAACTCCACTGGGACCTATAAAAAAGGGTCCTCTGAGCTCTTTAAAGTATCCTGGCATTCACACTAATAGACTAAGGACATTAGTGGTTCTGTTCATTTAAAAAATATCATTATGCCAATACTGGTCTAATAGATTTGCTACTCTGCTGGTATTTTATGACTATACTTAACATTTCTTGCTGACAATTATGTTGTTCTGTACTACACTGAACTTTATGTGCAGAAAAATTGAATACAGCAGCATATATTTGCTAGTAGAATATACTGAAAATCATGCCCTTGGAATAAGTTTCTTAGCACAAAGTTATCCTGTTAAATATATAAATATTCAACATATTCCACCTGATTCTATTTCAGGGAGCAACCAAGCTGCACTAGCTTTCCCCCCTACCCTATTTCCCCCTACTTCCCCCCTCCCCCCCCAAAAAAAATCCCCACTCCAAATTAGCTGTATTTTAATACCTGGCTGATGTGCATGCTAGTGTCGCACGTTAGAGGTCGTGCTGAGGTTAGATCATTAGAGCCAAGCAAAGTTGATATTATTCCATTTTGATCCACTTTTCTAATCATGGTTCCATCAACAAAGTAGATTAATCCATTCTTGTCAATTGCCAGTCCTTTAGTCAAGAGAAAAAAATTAGTTTTATTACACTAGCCATTTATTTAGCATCCGTTACTAACAACCTGCAAAGTGCTAGTGACTAGGTCTGAGGAATTTAAGGACAGGAAGTACACATCTTAGGAAGTATGCAATATAATAATTTGTAAACATATGTAGCATAACGAACAAAGGTTTACTGCACATTCTACTCTCGTTGACTGCATATACTGTTCCACAGAAAGTAAAATGCGGTCTATGAGAGGTGCTTGGTATTTTAGTATACCTGAAAAACTGAATAGATGGGAGTAACACATTGACATTTTAAAAACTTTGGATATAATTTGCTGGATACATCTTTGTGAAATTTGAAAAGGACTATAAAGTCAAATATTTCCTGTAAAGTCAACTTGGGCTTTTTGTAGCTTCATTCTATACTGTCTTTCTGGACAGTAGAGGAGGAGCTTTTCAAAAACACAGTTGTGATTAAAGCACAGTTCAGGCACTGACTGAATTTTTTTTTTTTTTTTTTTAAGACCATGAATTGATAATGTCCCTACCTTTGGGACTCATGAGCGTTGCTTCCACAGCCTTGCCTCCGTCACCACATCTTGCCTCATCAAATGGAAGGCACTGTTCTCCAGTTCCTGCTACTACATCAGCATTTTTTGTCAGGTCTTTTGCACCAGTGAGTGACTTTGGACGATAGATCCTGCGAGTGTTAGTGTCAGAAACATACAAATCTCCTGTGACTGGGTCAGTTGCAAGGTAGTATCTGTGAGCTGGGTTGCTGCTGTAAAAGGCGATCACAGATTTAAACATAATGAGTAATAAACTGCACATAAGCACTGGAAGAAAAAGTTTCAGATTTAACTGGCTACATACTGGCATTCATATAAAAAAATAAAAACAGTAGTCATATGCAATTCGAGATGGCTGCTGTCTCTTTAATGGACTGAATCAAAACACTCGATTCTGAAATCTCTCTTGGGTGTTTAAAATCCTGATTTGAATCCAAACTTTGCAGCATGCCTCATCCCAAGCTTACACTTGTTTCATCACTGTTATCACAGTATCCTTTTTATTACAACTTATATAGGGTTGCTGAGGTGCATGGTTTATATTATTCATAAACAGATAAGGTAGGGTTCATATTATTGGTTCATGGGCAGGAGATAAGACATTCTCCTTAGTACTGGTTTAATCTATTCCTCTCAAAAGCATGATATGCATGATTTAATACATTAGGAAAATTCATCTTTTTCACCACAGCACTGAGTGCAGTTTTTTCCCTTTGCACAAAGAATCAGATTTCAAGTTACTGTACATTTTGGGCACAAAACTACTAACTGTGCCAATATAGCCTTCATTATACTGAAAGAAAGCCTGTATTGCTATCTATTTTTCCAGAAACATACAGTTTGCTGCTTCGGTGTTACCACATCATTGAGAATTACTCTTTTGTCCCTCTGCTAGAGAAAAAGCAACACCGGAGAGTACCCCTCTTAGTTGATATATCATGATCCAGTAACTTAACCTGCTGCAGTTATGATTCTTGACCTGATTTATGGCACTAAGAACAGAAATGAGGTCATTCAAGTACAGAAGGTGATTTCTGATGGCATGCTAACGCACTGAGCCATAGTGCCAGAATAGTCAGTTCCATTTCTGATATGTTTGCAAATGCACTACTAAAACATATCTACCAATCATGACGATATCCAAACATCTGTTCACAAAAATGTAGTGTCTCACATTTTGTAAATATAAATCAGTGCTAATGTAACACATTTTATACACTGCCACTCGCAAAAAGCAACAGAGACCAACATGAACAAGTTGTGAACAAATTATGTCTTCAAATAAGGACAGCTTTTTATAGCTTTCTACTTTAAAACTATAGAAGAGTGCCATATACACAAGATTGTTTTAACATCTTGGTTCACAGTAAAGAAATCAACGAAGCAGATAAATTATATCAAATGCAAAGTACTTAAACACCTTTTGTAACTGAGTGTGTTACAGAATTAAACATTATATAGCACAGCTGAAAACAATTACATGAATGTTTACATTAAATTTGTGTAGTTAATGTAAATCTGAAATTGTTAAAGTAGTAAGCTAATTATTGAAAAATACTTTCAACTCTTAATTATAACACAAATGATTTATAATATACTGGTGTACAAACTATTTACCACTATTTATATTTAGATGATTACTTTGGTTTTTTAAGAAATATCTTGTCCATTTTAAATACAAATGTACTGCAAAATGCAAAATACAAATGAAATTACTATTTAGTATAATTTTTAGTGTTGGAATACAGCATCATCAGATCAACAACTGTGAATAATTTATATACACAGTATAATATTTCCTGGTTAATTATTTCATAAATAAATGAGGATAAGGCTTCTAATTTTAATACACAGTTCTAATTATAAGAGAAAAGTAATAATTATTAGCTAAGATCACTTATCTTAGTTGTAAGTAATGGATTTTCATTAATACAAAGTTATTTAGATGATAATTTGAAAGTGTTTTCTGTTTTTAAGGAAATTATCAGATGTGGAGTTTGTTTACTCAGGATATTATTATGTAGTTAATATAAGGCTCTTCAGGTTGTTAAATGGAAATGTCTAATTACAGTATATTTTTGAGACATAATTGGTATAAATATATAATTTATTTTTACTGGAAAGCTTAAAAGTTGAGGTAGACATATTTGTTATAGGCACATCAATGCTGAATTCTGAAGAGCAAATCAGAACTTGGGGATTTCTATAACATATGGTTAGTGAATTAAGTTTACAATCAGTAGCCATAGTACAGGGATGTGCATACTATATAATTACTGAAAACAACTGGTGATATTGATTGGCTACTGAGGGCATTTTATTTAATCACAATTTAAAATACTAAGATTCTGACCCATCTGCAAAATCAAAGAAATAGAATCTAAATCCAAGTTACTTCTCCTTAAGTTATCCAACATTGTCTGACTCATTGTAGGGGGCTTCGAAGATCATGCAGTGAGAAAGCAGCATAGACTCAGAAGGGACCATTGTGATCACTAGTCTGACATCCTGCACATTGCAGTCCACAGAACCCACCCACCCATTCCTGTACCAGACCCCTAACCTCTGGTTGAGTTACTGAAGTCCTCAAATCATGGTTTAAAGACTTTAAGTTACAGAGAATTCAACATTTATACTAGTTTAAACCTGAGTCCTGTCCCATGCTCCAGAGGAAGGTGAAATCCCCCTAGGGCCTCTGCCAATCTGATCCTGGGGAAAATTCCTTCCTAACCCCAAATATGGCGATCAGTTAGACCCTGAGCATGTGGGCAAGACCCACCACCCAGATACCTGGGAAAGAATTCTTTGTAGTAACTCAGAGCCTTCCCCATCTAGTGTCCCCTCTCTGGCCACTGGGAATTTTTGCTACTGCCAGTCGCTGCTGGGCCACATGCCATTGTAGGCAGTCCCATCACACCATCTGCACCATACACTTATTGAAACCAGTTAGGATTTTTGCCCCCACTGCTACCTTGGAAGGATGTTCCAGAACTTCACTTCTCTGATGGTTAGAAACCTTCACATAATTTCGAGCCTAAATTTGTTTATGGCCAGTTTATATCCATTTGTTTTTGTGTCCACATTGGCTCTTAACTTAAATAACTCCTCTCTCTCCCTGGTATTTATCCCTCTGATGTATTTATAGAGAGCAATCATATCTCCCCTCAGCCTTCTTTTGGTTAGGCTAAACAACCCAAGTTCTTTGAGTCTCCTCTGATAAGGTAGGTTTTCCATCCCTCAGATCATCCTAGTAGCCCTTCTCTGCACCTGTTCCAGTTTGAATTAATCTTTCTTAAACATAGCAGATCAGAACTGCACACTGTATTCCAGATGAGGTCTCACCAGTGCTTTGCATAATGGTATTAACACTTCTCTGTCTCTACTGGAATTACTGTGCCTTTATGCATCCTGAGATTGCATTAGCCTTTTTCATGGACACATCACATTGATGGTTTAGTCATCCTGCGATCAACCAGTACACCCAAGTCTTTCTCCCCCTCTGTTGCTTCCAACTGATAAATCCCCCATTTTACAGCAAAAATTCTTGTTGTTAATCCCTAAATGCATGACTTTGCACTTTGCACTGTTAAAATTCATCCCATTTCTATTACTTCAGTTTACAAGGTCATCCAGATCTTCTTGTATGATATTCTGATCCTCTTCTGTATTGACAATACCTCCCAACTTTGTGTCATCCATAAATTTTATTAGCATACTCTCAATTTTTGTACCAAGGACAGTAATAAAAATGTTAAATAAGATTGATTTCAAGACCGATCCCTGAGGAACGCCACTAATGAAAACTTGCCCCAGCCTGACAGTTCACCTTTCAATATGATCCATTTTAGTCTCCCCTTTAACTAGTTCCTTGTCCACTTTTCAATTCTCATATTAATTCCCATCTTCTCCAATTTAAGTAATAATTTCCCATGTGGAACTGTATCAAATGCCTTACTGAAATACAGACAGATTAGATCTACTGCATTTCCTTTGTCTAAAAAAGCCAGTTACCTTCTCAAAGAAGGAGATCAGATTAGCTTGGCACGATCTACCTTTTGTAAAACCATGTTGTATTTTATCCCAATTACCATTCACCTCCAAGTCCTTAACTACTTTCTTTTTCAAAATTTGTTTTAAGACCTTGCATACAAATGAGGTCAAACTAACAGGCCTGTAGTTTCCTGGATCATCTTTCTCCCTTTTTTAAAAATAGGAACTATATTAGCAATTCTCCAGTTAGAGGATTTACAGATTCATTAAAAATCCTCCTATTGGGTTTGCAATGTCATGTGCCATTCCTTTAATATTCTTGGATGCAGATTATCCAGACCCATTAAGATGTCTGAGTTTGATTTCAACTTCCACCTCGGCTGTGGTAATTTCTACCTCCATATCCTAGTTGCCATTAGCCACCCTGCCACTACCCCTAAGTTCTTCATTAGCCTCATTAAAAACTGAGGCAAAGTATTATTTGTTTAGGTGTTGGGCCATGCCTAGATAATCTTTTATCTCTACCCCATCCTCAGTGCTTAGCAGTCCCACTTCTTTCCTTGTTTTCTTATTTGTATGGCTATAGAACCTTTTACTATTGGTTTTAATTCCCTTTACAATGTCCAACTCTGCTTGGCTTTTGGCAGTTCTCACTTTATCCCTACACTTTCTTACCGCCAAGAGGTAGCTTTCCTTGCTGATCCCTCCCTTCCATTCCTTGTAGGCTCTCTGCTTTCTCTTAATCACCTGTTTGAAATACTCACTCAGCCAGCTTCGTCTGCAACCCTTCCCTATGAATTTTTTCCCTTACTTGGGATGCAGGCTTCAGATAGTTTCTACAATTTTGACAAAGTAATTCCAGGCCTCCTCCACATTCAGATATTTGAGTTCTTCAGTCCACTTCCCTAACTAATTTCCTTAATTTTTTTAAAGTTAATTTGAAAAAAAGCTAAGGATCCTTGTTGCAGATCTCTTTTTATCCTTCCATTTAGTTCAAACTGAATTATCTCATGATCACTTGAACCAAGACTGTTCTCTAGAACAAGTTCTTCTATGAGGTTCTGACTACATGGGCTACTATAGTATCAATGTGAAATAATATGTCTAACTTTTAAAACTTTACTGTTTTACTTTCATTGATTTAAGTCACAATAACAACAGTTAACATTTAAAAAAATTATTAGGGCTGACGTGCGATTAAAAAAAAATCACGATTAATCGCGCAATTAAAAAAATTAATCTCAATTATTTGCGCCGTTAAACAATAATAGAATACTATTTATACAAATATTTTTGGATGTTTTCCACATTTTCCAATATATTGATTTCAATTACAACACAGAATAAAAAGTGTACAGCACTCACTTTATATTATTTTTTAATTATAAATATTTGCACTGTAAAAATAAAAGAAATAGTATTTTTCAATTCACTTAATACAAGTACTGTACTACAATCTTTATCATGAAAGTTGAACTTACAAATGTAGAATTATGTACAAAACAAAACTGCATTCAAAAATAAAACAATGTAAAACTTTAGAGCCTACGAATCCACTCAGTCCTACTTTTTGTTCAGCCAATCGTTCAGACAAACAAGTTTGTTTACATTTGCAAGAGATAATGCTGCCTGTTTCTTGTTTATGTCACCTGAAAGTGAGAACAGGTGTTCTCATGGCACTGTTGTAGCCAGCGTTGTAATTTCCACATTGGAGTGTTGCTCTTTTAAGACTTCTGAAAGTGTACCACATCCCGTCCCGATCAGATTTTGGAAGGCACTTCAGATTCTTAAATCTTGTGTCGAGTGCTGTAGCTATCTTTAGAAATCTCACATTAGTAATCTCACTGGTACAGACGTCCGCAAGGCACTTTTGTAGCTGGCATTGCAAGGTATTTATGTGCCAAATATGCTAAACGTTCGTATGCCCCTTCATGCTTCAACCACCATTCCAGAGGACATACTTCCATGCTGATGAAGCTCGTTAAAACAATGCGTTAATTAAATTTGTGACTGAACTCCTTGGGGGAGAATTGTATGTCTCCTGCTCTGTGTTTTACCCACATTCTGCCATAGATATTTCATGTTATAGCAGTCTCGGATGATGACCCAGCATGTTGTTTGTTTTAAGAACACTTTCACTACAGATTTCACAAAACGCAAAGAAGGTACCAATGTGAGATTTCTAAAGATAGCTACGGCACTCAACCCAAGATTTAAGAATCTGAAGTACCTTCCAAAATCTGATCGGGACAGGATGTGGAGCATGCTTTTAGAAGTCTTAAAAGAGCAACACTCCAATGCAGAAACTACAGAACCTGAACCACCAAAAAAGAAAACCTTCTGCTGGTGGCATCTGACTAAGATGATGAAAATGAACATGCATTGGTCTGCACTGCTTTGGATCGTTATCGAGCAGAACCCATCATCAGCATGGAAACGTCCTCTGGAATGGTGGTAGAAGCATGAAGGGACATATGAATCTTTAGTGCATCTGGCACGTAAATATCTTGCAACGCCAGCTACAACAGTGCAATGAGAACACCTGATTTCACTTTCATGTGACATTGTAAATAAGAAGCGGGCAGCATTATGTCCCCTAAATGTAAACAAACTTGTTTCTCTTAGGAATTGGCTGAACAAGAAGTAGGACTGAGTGGACTTGTAGGCTCTAAAGTTTTACATTGTTTTGTTTTTGAGTGCAGTTATGTAACAAAAAAAAAATCTACATTTGTAAATTGTGCTTTCACGATAAAGAGATTGCACTATGGTACTTGTATGAGATTAATTGAAAAATACTATTTATTTATCATTTTACAGTGCAAATATTTGTAATAAAAATAATATAAAGTGAGTACTATGCTGTGGGAGAGCTCCGACCTTGTCCCCATGGGTCCCGCGCTTCCAGGCGGTTTATGCTAGCCTCAAAGGCTCACTGCGACCCTCCACATAGCCCTTCTCTCTCTAGGGCCAGCGTTACAGTCTACTGAGCCCTTTTCATCATAAGCCAGCATGGAGGTTGGTGAGAGAACTCCCACAGTCTCTGTTGTTCCTACAGGCTTATTCCAGAACAGTTTAGCCTCCTGTCCTGACAGGGGCCTGTCTTCCCCTCCCAGGAGGTGTTTCTGTAGTGGCGGGTTGGGGGGGAATCCGGGCCCGCCCTCTACTCCGGGTTCTGGCCCAGGGACCCTAATGGCAGCAGCTGTTGGCAGCCGACCTTTCACTGCCAGAGTTGCTACATTTCCCCACTGGGCCACTTCCCCACAGCTCTCCCGCTTCTCTCTCTCACAATGCCTTCTTCATCCTTACCTTAGGGCTCCCTTTCAGTGGCTTGAGGGTGTCTTCATTACCCAGCCCTTCAGCCGCACTTCCTCTCCTCTGGCTCCCTGGCTCTCCTCAGCCTGACAAGAGTGAGCCCTTTTATAGTATCAGAGGGGCCTTAATTAGAGTCAGGTGTTCACATTAGCTTAATGGCCTCACCTGACTCTTTACAGGTTAATTAGAGTCAGGTGTTCTCATTAGCCTAACTAGGGTGACCAGAGAGCAAGTGTGAAAAATTGGGACATGGGGTGGGGGTGGGGGGTAATAGGAGCTTATATAAGAAAAAGACCGAAAAATCGGGACTATCCCTATAAAATCGGGACATCTGGTCACCCTAAGCCTAACGGCTTCAACTGACTCTTTGCAGGCTAATTGGAGTCATGTGTCCACCCTAGCCTGGAGCAGACCCTGCTCTGGTCAGTCAGGGAACAGAAAACTGCTTATCCAGTGGCCAGTATATCTGCCTTCTACTACTCTGCTGTACCCCCAACTGGCCTGGATCTATCACATGTGCACTTTGTATTCTGTGTTGTAACTGAAATCAATATATTTGAAAATGTAGAAAAACATCCAAAATATTTAATAAATTTCACGTGGTAGTCTATTGTTTAACAGTGCGATTAAAACTGCAATTAATCATGATTAATTTTTTTAATCACAATTAGTTTTTTTTGAGTTAATCATGTGAGTTAACTGCGATTAATCAACAGCCCTAAAAATGATAGAATAAACAGAGGAGATGTGTGTATGGGGGGAAGCCTGGCTTGTGTCTCCTCACTGGCCTAACTTTATGTCACCTTTCCCTATTCCTGTGGTATATATAAAATCATAATGAAAAGTGTAAGGCAACCTTAACTACAGATGCTGCTACCTGTACTGCCTACAATTATGTTCCTAAAATAATCTCTTTGACACTGCTTGTATCAGGCTACACCTCTCTTTTAATTTCTCTATAGGCTTCCATTTACTGTCTACGTCATCCGCACCTTCAATACTCTGTGAAATACTGTCCCTACCTCAGCCCGTATTTATTCTATTGCTTTATTTATTCTATTGCTTCTTCCACCCACTGTTACACCTCGGGTCACTGGACTGAGGGCTCGGCCCCGCTCTGCCAGGGCACTTGGTCGGGGGCCGCACCAAGTGGCTTGGCCCTGCTCTGGCCAGGGCACAGGGTCGGGGCCACGCTATGTGGATCCCGGAAGCCACAGCATGGCCCCGTTCCAGCTCCTACATACTCCAATGGGAGCTGCAGGGGCGGTGCCTGTGGATGGGGCAGCGTACAGAGCCCCCTGGCCATGCCTCCGCATGGGAGCCGGAGAAGGGACATGCCACTGCTTCCGGGAGACGCTTGAGGTAAGCGCCACTCGCAGCCTGCACCCCCGAGCCTCTCCCCATGCCCCGACCCCCTGCCTCAGCCCTGATCCCCCTCCCATTCTCCAAACTCCTTGATCCCAGCCCGGATCCCAGTCTGCACCCCAAACCTCTCATCCCCAGCCCAACCCCAGATCCTGCACCCCCTCCCGTATCCAACCCCCATTTTGGAGCATTCATGGCCCGCCATACAATTTCTATTCCCCGATGTGGCGTTCGGGCCAAAAAGTTTGCCTACCCCTGATTTAGAATATGGAAAAAGAAAACTCACAATTCTGATAATTAACACTATAATTTAAAGAGTTACAAATATATAATCATGGGATTTCTTGCTGACGCTACAGGAAATGACATATCTGAACTATTACTTCTTAAATAAAAAAAACCTTCCAAAATTAAGGAAAGAAAATCCATATGAGCTAGTATGGCCAGAAGAAGAGTGAATTGTAAGAGAATCCAGGCATATGGAAAAATGAAATGTGAGTCTATGGGTATTTGTTTAAAACAAACAAACAAACCACCACCTGACAGTAAACATGAACACAGCCAATATGAAAATTGGTATGACTGCTGAGCCTCATGCACGTCACATGACACACACTTGTCAGCTGCGTCACAGAGCCTTGCTGTAATGTCACATGTCCAACAAGACAGCCGGATACCCATACAGTTTCTCTTCCTTACTACCAGGAGCTGGTAAGACAGAGGAACTGCAGGGAGTCAAGCTGCCTCTCTTTCTCTCCTCTGGGTGCTCCCCTTACTGTAGCCAAACTAGTCTGGAGCAGCCAGGAGGAGAAGGTAGCTGTAGCCAACTTCCGAGCACGTTGCAGTGTTGCCAACTCTTGTCATCTTGGAATCAAGATCTTGTGAATCGTGGTGTCATGTTACTATGCGAGAACTTCAGCTTTTAGTTTTTTTTAAAAGTACAGTAACTCCTCACTTAAAGTCGTCCCGGTTAACGTTGTTTCATTGTTATGTTGCTGATCAATTAGGGAACATGCTCGCTTAAAGTTGCGCAATGCTCCCTTACAACGTTGTTTGGCAGCCGCCTGCTTTGTCAATTGCTTGCAGAAAGAGCAGCCCATTGGAGCTAGCTGGTGGGGGCTTGGAACCAGGGTAGACCAGCAGCCCCCCATCAGTTCTCTGCTCCCCAAGTTCCCTGTGCAGCAGCCACCCAGCAGGCTTTAAATTGCCGGGCAGTTCAGCTGTCACATTGCAGTGTGCTGCTCCTGCCCTCTGCCTTGGAGCTGCTCCCAGGAGCCTCCTGCTTGTTGTACGGGGGGAGGGGAGAAGGGGTGTTAATGTCACGGTGCTCCCCTCCCCCCACTTCTTTACCCCATCGGGCCATCTCCACAAGGCAGGGGTGGGACACGACAGGGCTCAGGATGGAGGGAGCTTGCTGGCAGCAGCTTCTGTCTCAACTTGCTGATCTACTTAAAATGGCCATGTACTTAGAGTGTGGTCAGCGTACTTAAAGGGGCAATGTGCGTCTCTCTCTCTCACACACTGCGTATGTTTCTGTCTCTCTCTCCCATGCTGTCTCTCCTCCTTCCATTCCTGCTGCCTTGTAGAGAGTGAGGTTACATTAACAACAATGTGTTAACCCTTGAGGGCTCAGACGAGTGCTAATTCATCATTTAGCAGTTAGGCATTCCCCGGGAAATATCCCACCCTCATCCACCCTCTGACTTCACCACCTCAACCAAGCTTCACAATCATTATTGCTGTGTACAGTATTGCATTGTTTAAAACTTATACTGTGTGTATATATATAGTCTTTGTCTGGCGAAAAAAAAAATTCCCTGGAACTTAACCCCCCCCTATTTACATTCATTCTTATGGGGAAATTGGATTCACTTAACATCATTTTGCTTAAAGTCGCATTTTTCAGGATCATAACTACAACGTTAAGCGAGGAGTTACTATATGTTTCTTGCCCTTGTGGTTGCACAGAAAATCTTGAAATATGAATCCCCAAAAGCCCTAAATCTGAAGGCTAATAAAAGGAACTCAAAATATATTACATTTACAAATCTCATGACTTTTCAGCTATCATCATCATATTTTAGGCCAGCCTAATGGGTTTTGAATGACTGAAGTTGGCAATAATGCTGCTAGCAAGAGATAAGAGGGGAGCTAGAAGCAGGGTTTAAGACTGGGAGACAGGAGAAGGGGCAGGCAGCATAAATGGGAGCAGTGACTGGGGATCGGAAGTGACAGAAACTGGGTGCAGAAAACGGGAACCTGTGGCTAAAAGTAGGATGCAAAAGAGGACAGGATCTGAAGGGGGACAAGGCACAAAGAGGTTCCTTAATGGGACTAAGAACAGGAACTGAATATCAGTAATTCTACAACTTGACAACTGGCATAACCAGAGGCAACATGCTCTCCTTTGACAGCTGAAGTCATTATTTTTGAAAAGCACTCCTCATACAATAACAATACTGGAAGTGACTAATCCACAATATACATTCATTTGTAAAAATGGACAGTTAGAAGAAATATACATCTCCTTAAAAATGCTTACCTATGTCTAAAATCTTTATTTCTTGGTGGGAGCAAGTAAAGAAGAGTAGAAAAGCAGTATTAGAAAAAAGGTTAGAAAAGAAACAAGAGAAGTAGAAGGCAGAATTTAAAATATTATTATTCTAGTTAAGAAGATGAATTATGAACTTTGATCCAACAGAGTTAACTTATTTTGACTCATAAACAGGAAATAATTAGGCTAGTTTGAATTGCTACAATATTTTTAGATAGAGATATGCATAGTTAAATATTTTAGAGTTAATCAAATTTACTTCATTTTTAAATTGGTTCAATTCTTTTGGTTCAATGCATTATGTAAAAAAATTACAACATTTTATCTCCAACTGAATTTGATATATTAACTTATAAAATGTCAGAAAACTATCCCATATTTTAATACTCAACACCACCTTAATTCCAAAAGTCCCAGACTGGGAAAAGACGTACCTTAGTTCAAGAACACTAGTTACGTTTCCAGATGGGAATATCCGCCGAACATAGTTGAAATCCCCTACGTACAGGCTGCCATCTATCCCACAAGCTAAGGCTACTGGAGCTAATAGTTTATTACCATCAGCTTGGCCATTGCAACTTGGGCATGAGATGCTGCGTCTTCGTCCATTGCCCATGATGCTACTAACAACTGGAGGTTGCTGAGAAATAAATTGATTTTCACCATTTCCTTTGTAGAGGATACCTGATAGAAATAAAAATACAATTGCTTCCCACATCAAAGTCATGTTCAGGAAATGATGATCATTAACAGCAAACATACCTTATGCAAGACTTTTTTTCATAAAATTCATTAATATTTACAAATAAATCAGAAATATACTTAGAGAACCCACAGCACCAAATTAAAAAACATTGAAAATAACCCTCTTGTTCAAAAGATATAGTAGAATATTAAAAATACTAACATCTGTAATATGAACATGTTTACAATCATTCTGTTTATAACGTTTTTATATTTATAATTGAGGGGGAATTTTTTTTGAAAAATCACATAATTCATTTACTTTTAATGAGACATGTGCTTCTAAATCCCTTCGGTTTGAAAATCTCCCTCAGAAGACTGGAGTTCTAATTGCATGTACATTGATTATTGTAAAAGATGGATTTATATTTGTGAGTTTCAATCCTGTAGTTATACAGTAACTAATTAAAAACATCCTGTTAAATATGACTGGACCACTACCACATACATCAAATATTAATAAGGGGCTACTACAAAAAAGTTCTGTGACTCAATTTCACATTATAAATGAGTCTTTTTCAATGTACAATAATAATCTATCCCTGGTAACAAAGTCTGCACCTAGAATACATCTGCAGTTATATACAGTTATTAAAAATGTCAAATACAACAAAAAATGTAGTGGCAGGCCAACCTGCCCCTTAAACCTAATTCTGCTTTGAGGCATGAAAAGTACAGTCATTTTATAAAGACAAAGTAATATGCCAGCAGTACATTTTTATGGCCTTCACAGGAAACGTGGGAAGCAAAATACATACCTGATAAATTTTTCATAGTTAGAAAATTATGTTTGAATTTGGACTCAGTTAAATGTTACCAGTGTCCTCATTATTATACAGATCAATGACTCCATCAAGTTCTGCTGTATGGATGGTCAGCTATTATTGTTATGCTCATATGTCACAATAAATCTTAATGTGGTATAATCCATGTAAACCACATGTCACTTTGTACTTTATAGTGCTACATGTTTTATTTATTGAGTACAAGGTTTCAAAAGCAGTTTTTGATGCTAATGGTAACACTTCTTTTTTGAGATACTGTTAAAACAATCAATCTTACAAAAACACATTTAGGAAACTTGAGAAGGTGTGTCGCTCCCCTTCCCCCCACTTTTTCCCCAAGGCACTTTTTAAATTGAAAAGAGATCAGAATAAATATCTTTCCTTTTTCACTTAGACTGTTTTTGGTTGCTTCAGTTACTTTTTTAATGTCATACAATTTGGTAGAGGTAAATACCAGAGCAAATGTACATTATGAAATCAGAAAGGATGAAACTGGCTTATGAAAACTTAAGGAAAAGTAATCAAAATAAGGCTGCATCATAATAGCAAATGGAGTGTGTTTTTCGTGAATAGTCTGAGGAAGAATGCATTAATGGCATCTGAAATCCCCCTTCCTATGATTACATCATTTGTGACAATCACGGAACCATAATTTTGCTGAAATAGCTAAGTTCTATAATTTTTATAAGAGGACTCCTACAAGTCAAGACTCTGCACTAGTGTACATGATTTATTCTGTCATTACTTTGAAAAATTGGTCCTTCATATTTCTCCTCTATTATCACAGAATGGAAAGATGAACATTAGAATATTTATTGCAGTGGTTCAGGGTGTCCATACAAACACCTGTCACTGTCTGTACTCCCCTCTGAATAAATTTCTCCAGTTCATCCACCTTGTCATTACAACTAACTACTTCCTTTATTCAATTAGACATGTCACTTTGAAAAGTCATACTTGTCAAATCTACTCGAACATAATTTAAAGCCACAATCAATTCACCTTGTGAATAGAAACAACCTCATAATTTAAAAAAACTAGACTAAATAAAACATGCATCTTTGCATTTTTATAAATATCTTAAGAATTTTGCATGGTTCTTTTCTGACATTTTATATTTAAATTTCCATTTCCCCTTATTTGGTTATATTATTTTTCTACTATTCAGCAGTACCAGTTAGGCTATGACCCATCATATCACACCAGCTAAGCAGGATCAAACTGAGCTAACACGTAGATGGGAAACCTCCACAAAAGACCTGGATGCTGCTGGAAATAGCATTCTTCCCTCTCAGGATATAGCTACACCACAAATTAAGGTGTAATTGCAGTGTGATAACAATAGTAGTGAAGATATTGTGGCATAAGGTTTCACTTCAGGTTAGCTGCCACAGTACAAGCCTGCTGGTGACATTGGGTGCATATTCAGGTTGCTGGCCCATCCCGAAGTCCATGCCACAGCATTTTCACTGCTATTGTTACCTGTGCTAGAGTGAAGTTAGAGTGGGTATGTCTACTTGCACTGCAATTGCACCTTCAGCTGTGGTGCAGACATACCCTAGGTCAGTACAGAACTGATGTCCCAACACAGTGTTAGAGGGAGACCCAATCATACTTTCTGTAAGAGTACCGTGCATCCTGACCAAATTCCAACTTGCGTAATTTCATTCTGTTTATCTAACTTCCCTTACAGATTCAACTGAATACAGTATTCATTTCCTTTTCTAAACTCTTATGCCATGCTGCTGAACACTGTTAAACAGCTGCCTCATACTACTCCAAAGTAGGCTATATTTCACTGTGGAGTGGAGTGATCCTCATATGAATTTTGGTTTTGGATCCTTTAGTACCAAAGTCACTATGCAAATTATAATTACTATATTATAATTGTGGCTGCTGCTATGTTGCTCTGAGCAGTCCTTAGCAATCTCCACCACTCTCCTTCTCCATCAAGTGAGGAGCGGTAGGCAGGGTGGAACTGACTGTTGGGGGGCTGGTTCAATCTAGCTGCAATGAAGTGACACATGAAAATGTACAGGAGTTAGCAGTGCCTATTCTAAGAGAAGAGAGGCCCTATGAGACATCCTGCCAGGGAGAGGGGCCACAAGGAGAAGCATTGGTAACGTGAATTTTAAGTAGCCTTGCTCCATGGAAATGTATTATGTGGGGTTGGGGCGGGAGCAAGACAGAACACTCTATAAGAGGCCAATGAGAAGCATGTTAGACACATTGACGCTGCTCTTGACACCTATGAAAACTCAAATCTTACTAATTCACAATTGGTCTCCCATTAGCTTAAGTTAGTGAGAAC
Organism: Terrapene triunguis; assembly: GCF_002925995.2. Classification (NCBI taxonomy): domain Eukaryota; kingdom Metazoa; phylum Chordata; order Testudines; family Emydidae; genus Terrapene; species Terrapene triunguis. The sequence continues at coordinate 42,575,239 of NW_020664417.1, read as the reverse complement.
ATAAGAACGTGAGAATGACCCTACTGGGTCAGATCAAAGGTCCATCTAGCCCAATATCCTGTCTTCCGACCGTGGCCAATGCCAGGTGCCCCAGAGGGAATGAACAGAAGAGGTAATCATCACATGATCCATCCCCTGTCACCCATTCCCAGCTTCTGGCAAACAGTGGTGAGGGAAACCATCCCTGCTAATAGCCATTGATGGACCTATCCTCCATGAATGTATCTAGTTCTTTTTTTGAACCCTGTTATAGTCTTGGCCTTCATAATATCCTATGGCAAAGAGTTCCAGAGGCTGACTGTGCGTTGTGTGAAAAAATACTTCATTTTGTTTGTTTTAAACCTTCTGCCTATTAATTTCATTTGGTGACCCTTAGTTCTTGTGTTATGAGAAGGAGTAAATAACAGTTCCTTATTTACTTTCGCCACACCAGTCATGATTTTATAGATCTCAATCATATACTCCCTTAGTCGTTTCTTTTCCAAGCTGAAAAGTCCCATTCTTATTACTCCCTCCTCATATGGAAGCTGTTCCATGCCCCTAATAATTTTTGTTGCCCTTTTCTGTACATTTTCCAATTCTAATATATCTTTTTTGAGATGGGGCGACCACATCTGCATGCAGTATTCAAGATGTGGGCGTGCCATGGATTTATATAGAGGCAATATGATATTTGCTGTCTTATTAGCTACAGCAAATATACTTTCTTAATGATTCTCAACATTCTGTTAGCTTTTTTGACTGCCACTGCACATTGAGTGGATGTTTTCAGAGAACTAGCCACAATGACTCCAAGATCTCTCTCTTGAGTGGTAACAGCTAATTTAGACCCCCATCATTTTATATGTATAATTGGGGTTATGTTTGCCAATGTGCATTACTTCACATTTATCCACATTGAATTTCATCTGCCATTTTGTTGCCCCGTCACCCAGTTTTGTGAGATCCCTTTGTAACTCTTTGCAGTCTGCTTTGGACTTAACTATCTTGAGTAGTTTTGCATCGTCTGCAAATGTTGCCACTTCACTGTTTACCCCTTTTTCCAGATTTTTTATGAATATGTTGAACACCACTAGTCCCAGTACAGACCACTGGGGGACAGCACTATTTACCTCTCTCCATTCTGAAAACTGACAATTTATTCCTACCCTTTGTTTCCTATCTTTTAACCAGTTACCAACCCATGAGAGAACCTTCCCTCTTATCCCATGACCGTTTAATGAGGCCTTTGTTTATCAGTTAGAAGTCAGCTTGACAACACAGCGCACAGTCAATCTGTGGAACTCCTTGCCTGAGGAGGTTGTGAAGGCTAGGACTATAACAGGGTTTAAAAGAGAACTAGATAAATTCATGGAGGTTAAGACCATTAATGGCTATTAGCCAGGATGGGGAAGGAATGGTGTCCCCAGCCTCTGTTTGTCAGAGGGTGGAGATTGATGGCAGGAGAGAGCTCACTTGATCATTATCTGTTAGGTTCACTCCCTCTGGGACACCTGGCATTGGCCAATGTCGGCAGACAGGATACTGGGCTGGATGGGCCTTTAGTCTGACTCAGTATGGCCGTTCTTATGTTCTTAACTTTGCGCTTAAATCATCTCTCTGATTTGTGCCAGTGGCTGGCCACCAAACCCATGTAGAGATTCACTTCACAGAAGGCAGGCAGTGTTTGCATCGCCATCCTTCCTTCACAGTTCTGTTGAGCCAACTTTAAGTTGCAGTCTGAACCCTGTCAGTGGAGGCTGCCCAGGGAACATGCTGAACCAGAACATGCCTTGCATGCCCTGGCCACACACCCTTCCCTCTCCTTTCCAGCCAGCACAGCTCAGAGCTCTAGTACAGGGGAGGTGCAGGTGCTTTGACCTGATACAATCCCTCTCCAGCTAGACATTCTGCTGCTGAGGATTATGACTTCAGTAGGAGTTTCTCCTGTGTAACTGATGGCCAAAGTGAGGTCTAAGAGTGAAGAGATCTGGGTCTGGCAGAGGGTTTGATTATTGCTATATAATTTTCACTAAGTGTGAGCAAAAGTGCCAGTCATCACACTGATACTACACAACTAGTAGGAAACAATTTCAGTATTCTTAGATATGATTTTTTTTTAAATCAGGGCCTCCTTAAAGGCGCACACACACACACACACACACACATTAAAATATTAAACATGTATTAAAACCAATTTGAAGATAAAATTTTGTAAACAAAAAAAATTCAGTAACATGCTTTTCATTGTGACAATAAAATCACAAAGGTTTATGTAATTTTAGGAAGGAGAAATATGTCATAAACTGTAAATCATGGAAACACATAAAATACTCAATTATTTCATACTTTGCTCAGGTATGGTACTTTTTTTAAATGGAAGAAAATATTTGATTAATTATAACAATATGTTTCAAGCCAGGGCATAGAGTAAAATATTAAAATGAACAATGACAAGAATACGTCCTTACCATTCTGAACATCTAACACATGATGTTTATCCAATGTCCAACCACCCATGTTAGAGGCATCCAATTCATATCCCTGCAAAATGGCAGTCCGCTTTTCCCAGAGAGTTAGATCCAAACAAGACTCATATTCATAACCTACAGACACTGGAATCATAATAAATCACATTTCATATTCCCCACCATAGTTGAAAAATGGAATTTTGTTCAGAAAAATAACTTTACATTTCTATACTAAACTTGTGATTTTTCTGCCCTCACAAACTAAATTAAAACCTGTATATTCTTTATCATACAGAGATTGTTCAAATATTTCACAATTTAAAAAAGGAATTTCAGATGATTAAAATGATCTTGTTTTTAAAAACAGCAGTAGACTGACTAAGTCTGTCCCAAGACAAGGGTGCAGTACAGAGTGGTTTTTTTCCACATAAATTTGCCACTGTGCTTAAAATGAGATCCACAAAAACTATCCACATTGGGCCTATTCTCCAACTTATTTAATACAAATGAAAAACTATGAATTTGTGATCTCTTTTTATTTTGAAATACATTTTTATTATAAAAAGTTTACCTTTAGTACAGTGCTGTTGTGCTAAGTATTTTCTGATTAACTGATATGGTCACTTTCAATTTAATACTATGATTCCAAGACAGTAATAAATTCAGAAAAGCATCACACTGTACATACCAACAGCTTCAGATAAGCCATAGACCTTCTGGTTGTATGCATCAGTTTTATCCCATATGAAAGTGTAAGCCAGATTTGGGGATGCAGGGAACCATTTCTGGAAAAGTCTTCCCACCACTGCCACCATAAGATGAACCTTCATTAAGTTAAATGGTATAACAGACTGGGTCATCGTGATCTTAAGAACTGATTTATATCCTGCAGCTCTGGAGCTTAAGTATGATAATTTCAAATCAGTTCCTGGGATTGTAGTCTCTTCATGAAGTACCTAATTGTTGATAAAGAAACATTACAATAATGTAAGTTATTTTCAGATTAAACTGAATATAGTAGTATTTTAAAATCATACCGTGACCAACAGTATATTAAAATCTATAATGAATCAGAGCCTGTATCTGAACTGCATTTTAATAAATAAAACATTTTAACAAAAGAAATCACAATATTCTGCTTTTTCTTAAAGACATCTCAAAGACTTTTTGTGATGTAGTTGCTCAATTATTATTTTCTGCTGCAAACTTTCAAAGACTTATGGACATCTCTCTTTTTTTCCTGGAAGAACACCTCCAGTCTCTTTTTCCACAACAGATTTGTCAGTAAAGCATCCTCTTTCTGGGCAAATAGCTTCTTCTGAAGCCACCATCCATGCTGTGTATCAAATACAGTAACTGTGATATAGGTAGCACTCTCCCTATTGAAAATAAGTGAGCACTGGGCATCTGAGATCCAGCAATCACTCCTACATGTCCTTGCATGAAGCTGACAGTGCTCTTCTGGGATAGACACTTGGAGATACACCTATCTCATAGAACTGGAAGGGACCCCGAAAGGTCATTGAGTCCAGCCCCCTGCCTTCACTAGCAGGACTAAGTACTGATTTTTCCCCAGATCCCTAAGTGGCCCCCTAAAGGACTGAACTCACAACCCTGGGTTTAGCAGGCCAATGCTCAAACCACTGAGCTATCCCTCCCCCCTTAATTCCCTCAGACGTAAGAATGGTTCTCTGAGCAACATCAACAAATCCAAGACACCATATATTGTGACAAGTCAATTTGACTATAATTAAGAATGTAGTTAGGAAGATACTTGTTAGCATACAAAAATAATTCCTTTCTCCCAGCCCTTGTCTATATTGCCTATTTAGATAATAAGCTTTACTGGGCAGGAAGTTACTGCTTAGAATGTGTATGTACAGCCCCTTGCACAATGGGGATCCAGATTTTGATTAGCGCCTCTAATTGTTACTGTAGTACAAATGTTAAATAATAATAGTCGTGTTTCATAAAATATCTGTTTTATTTCTGTAGTGTAAATATTTTAAACTAGACCTTTCTTCCATTTATTGCAAAGACAGAGAGAAGCAGGATGCCTTAAGAAAAGCTTCCCCATATTTCCTGATCAATTTTCACTGCTCAGACATCAGCTCATTGCTTTCTCATATCAGAAAGGTTCAATCCTGTTTTTATAAGTTTTTCCCCCTCCCCTGAGAATTAGAGTTTGTATGTGGTAGTTGGACATGAAGGATTTCTGCCTTCTATGGATCAAGATAGTCCATCACCTTTATTTCACTCAGGACTTTAACTAGATAAGAATCACATCCTTAAATACTGAAGGCAGAGCCACCAAGCATCCCCATTAAAATGAAAAGGTTTCGATAAACACTATTGTAAATCACATCTCAGGGCTGAATTAAAGCAGTATGGGGCCAAAGCAGCACTTAATGCTCCTGGGAAACAAATTTAGGTAGCTTTACTCTACTTTTCTATCTCTTGGTCCCGGGGACAGCCAAGGCCAATGTACTAACTTATACTGGTGGATAACAGTCTTCAGGGAAGCACTGTGCTCTACCCAGCTTCTCCACACCCCAGAACGCCCTCTATGTTGAGGCAAGGACCAATACAGGCTGGCAGAGGGCAGGCTATGGGAGCTCTATGCTAGGGAAATCCTCAGATGCAGTTTTAAAACTGCTTACAGACCCTTTAAGAGGTTGCTTCTTTAAGAGGGTCCAAGGACCTGGCATATAGAGTTTAAGAGGCCTTAGATGTCATGTCATAAGGAAACTACTGCAGGTATATTAAGAAAGATTTACATGACATTAACTATATTTTTTCTTTCCTCATTCTATGACCAATTATCACTGACAGCAGCTTGGCTCATCTAACAGGAAGCTTTGGATGCAACAAAGCTGTCATTCAAGTAAAGTATATATAGGCAAGCACCTCTCTTCTCCTCCAGTCAGAAACTTCCCACACAGTGTACAATTTCATATTACAGTAGAAAGGAAAGGAGAACTAGGATGGGGAACAGGTTACTAGGACAAGCCCAATTACTGATAAGCAATTCTTAATTGTCAAATATCTGCTCTTCCCACTTCACCAGTCATCACTGCGAGCAGGTGACACACAGTACTGTCATTAAGAAAGTGCTTAAAATTGGTGATATTTGTGTTGCCTCTAAAATTACTTGTGCAATGCCTCAGCCCAAGATGCAGAGAGTATAGTAGATGCTCCTCTGAACTGGAGGGCAAACAAGTTTCTGCAGGCTAAAAATGTAAAAACCCATCCAGAGATATAAGCAACTGAGGATCTGTTCCTTTACTAAGACCTTGAAGGCAAAACAACTCTTTAAGATGTTTGAAGGACTCCCATGCTGCACTTAAAAAATGAACTAACAGATGCTGTTCTCTTTGGGGGGGGGGGGGGGGGGGAGCAACTTGACTAGAGAAACAAAGGAAAATAACACATCCATAAATGAACACAGCATGATGGTTCCTGTTAGTCCCAAAGTTTACTCAAATCTTCTCTTGCAACCAAAAGGTGTAGATGAGTAGTGCTAAGTCCTAAAGCATCCATCCACCCGCTTAGCTGAGAGAACAGAAAGTAAACAACAGGCCACTCTGGCGGGCATTTTCACAAAGCTCTACAGTGGGTTTGGATGGCTGTCTCATTAAGAACCAGGAGGCAAATTCAGGTCTTACTGAGATAAAAAACTGACTATTGCTACGGTAAGATTCACAAAGGGGGCTCAGCACTGCAACTCCTAACTTTAGGTGCACTGCTGCTTAGTAGAATCCACAGCCCGGAGGTAGGCACCGTGGCTCCCTATAAAATGCATGGGGAGAGCTAGGCCCCTAACTATGGGATCCACAGCCAGCAAGGTGAGCGAGGTGTTGCTTACGTTAGCCACAGGAAATGCCAAGGAGAAGGGTGTGGCTTAAGCACTGCCCCTCAAAGGAACTTAGGTGCCTAAATCTGTGTCAGAGGGAGGTGTCCATCTTTGCTTGGGATTTACAGTCATGAGCCCTCTCCTGGAATGAATTGCCTAAACCCTTTCTTGCAAACACAAGTAAGAGAAGCTGCCACATCCTCCCCCTTATAATCTTGAGCCCAGGGGTTAGAGCGCTCACCCTGGATGTGGGGGATGCTGGTTCAAATGCCCCACTTTGTGTGATTAGGAGAAGGGGTCTGAACCCACATTTGTAACCTCTCAGGATAGCACTTAACTTCTGGTCTATGGGATATCGTTGGGGGCGGGGGGGGGTGTCTCTCAATCTTTTCTGTTGAAGCCGTTCCACTTTGTATAAATACTTAAATGTTCAGTGGACCAGGGTGAGAGAATGACTTTACATCCCAATGGTTCTGGCACTCGGTGGAAGACCACAGTTCAAGTCCCAGTTCCAATGATTATTTAATTATGTATACAAAGTTGAACAGCTTCAACAACAGAAACTGAGGGAGACCCTACCAAAGAATACCCTACAGCTCAGTGGTCAGGGTGCTCACTTCTAATGTGGAAAACCCAAGTTCAAGTCTTTGCTCCACAGTAGGCATGGGGGACATGAACCTGGGGCCTCAACATCCTTGGTGAGTGCTCTAACCTCTGGGCCAAAAGGCATAGAGGTGGGGACACCACAACTACCATAATTTTTTGTTAGAAGGCACAGGCACCACCACCACCTCTCCTGCTCCTGTGTTTTGTGTGGGGACTGACCTGTTAGGTGGTCTCTGAGAATGCCTACTGGATTGGGTCTCACAGGGGACACAAATGGGGAATGCTTACTTGACGATCCTTCTAGGTTTTAGGTATGAGCTAGGGGCCTGGGTGTCAGTTCTGATGCAGCTGTGTATATGCTCAGTGGCTGATTTTTAGGCACCTAAGGGACTTTTAGGAGACTAGGGACTTTAGGCCTAGAGACCTGGGGTTGGGCGGCAGCTGAATGGACATTTTGAGGATCTAAATTTTGGACTTAGGTGCCTAAAATGGCACCCAAATCGCTTTGTGGATCTAGCTCCTAATCCTGGAAATGTAACAAGTCCTTACAAATCACACTGTTCCACTAGATGTGCCCTGTCTTACAGAGCTCCCTGAGAACTTTGGCAATCTAGAGGTGAGTAAGGAGCATGCATTCCAGCTCTCCTCCTGAACTATTAATTCTCTAACCTTATTACTGAAGAGTTAAATCAGCAGGCAAAGACAGAGTTTCTCACTGGTGTCCGGATGGTGAATCAATTTAACGAAGAACTAGAACTAGAAGGTCTTCAAGTACAAAAATCAGAATCCATCAGCTCAGCCACTCTGCTCATACACTAACTTTTCCCAAACGGGAATCAGAGTGTCTTGAAGAATGCTAATTCTACAAGGGGACTAAGTAATATTCCAAGTACCAAAATACTGTACTGAACTACTAAATCCCAAAGAATGCACATTGCATTTATGCATGATCAAGCCTCTTAGCAGGACAATTGTGGAACACTAAACCTACAGTACTCAGATAAGGGTCATCTCAGTTTTCACAGAAACAGAGAAAATTTGTCCTTCTGAGAACTCAAGTTGGCCCATTCAGCCATACATGGCCCAAGAGAGCCAACTTACCCATGTTGCAAAATGCCTTAGCACTGCAGTACTGACTATCGTAAATCACATCTCAGGGCTGAATTAAAGCAGTATGGGGCCATAGTGAGTATGGTGAAACTGACTGGGTTGATATGCACTGGTGGTTGCAGGACTGGAGAAGATACAGTCAGAGTGAGGTAAAGAACTCCTTCCCCCTGCTGAGTTTGGCTGCATTGAGCAACTGCATGAATGCTCGAAGGCCCAAATCCACAAAGGGACTTAGACATTGCCAACGCTGAGTGTTGTAGTGCCTAACTTTTAGATGCCTAGCCACCCAATGGAATTCACAAACCCTCAACTGGGTGCCTTGGCTCTCCATGCAATGCGCAGGAAGAGAGAGGTGCCCACGAAAAGCTTAGGATCCACAAAAGCCAGCAAGCTAGGGAGGGTGCTGCCTAACCTAGTGAACAGCAGATGCTGAGGAGAGGGGTGGATCCTAAGCCCCACACCTCTAAGTCTGGGCTAGAGGTAGGTGCCTCTCGTTCTGCTTGGGATCCACAGCCAGAACCCTCTCATGGAGTCAGGGGTCAAAGCCATTCCTTGCATTATATAGATACAACAGTGATGGGGGCTGTAGAAACGCTTTAGGCAGATAGAAGCACAGACAAAGCATAAATCAGGATATTTACAGACTCCAGAGGTTTCTGGAGTATAGAAAATAAAAACTGCTGGACCCAAGCTGAGGAGGATAAACCTTGGAGATATTTGATGAAAGGGTGTATACCCAGAACTAGATAAAGTTCTCCAAACTTTAAGGGAAGTCTTAACAAGCTCTGTCAGGGTTTCCTCTCAAATTATTGTAAGGAATCTTGTGAGCAGCAAATCAACAGTTAGACTTCCAGTTAAGACCAGATGAATGCTAGAGCTCATCCATAGGACTGAATCGTCAAGAAAACATTAGAACTGAACAAAGATGACACACCTGCTGACTGGTCTCCTAAACATATAGCCCAAACCCGTAAATGCAGGTTCCTGGCCTGGAGGTAGCTAAAGCTGCCTGCTTGTCTCACCATTAATGAAACCAATGATAAGTGAAGGTAGTAGAAGAAAAAATCTTTGTAGTTCCTATGCTCTCATTAGGAAGATGCGGGTCAGGAGAATACACTCTGGGCGCCAAACTGAGCAAGGGCCTGCAGAAACCCTAAGTCAATCTAATCACTTTGAGCATCAATGGTATTCAGCCATGGAAGTGTAGGGGAAGGGAAGCCACTAAAGCTCAACTTCAAAATGGCTCCTCGTCAGAGCCACAGAAAGATTCATCCCACCAGCAATAAGGAGTGTTAGACATACCTGGACAAGGTTTATAGTGGGAAAAGAGCTCCTTGCTGTTATGTTGTTTGAGAATCTCCTCGTAAGAATTGCCCCTGAAAAGGGTGGAGAATGGAGGTTTTGGAGGGGGAAGGGAGGTAAATTTGATCGCATAGTTGGAATGGATGATGTATTCCTGACCATTGTATTCCACTCCAGATGTGGAAAAAGAGTGCTAAATGGTGTGTGGGAATTGGCAGGTGGTAGCATCATTGGTTTGCAGCTCTTGAACTCCCATCAAAAGTATCATTTAGATGGGGGCTGAGATTGGGATGATGATGTTGCCACAGAAGGTGCAGGGAAATGGAACTTCTGAACCTTGTGGCCATAGGCGCCAACTCTGTGGGTGCTCCAGGGCTCAAGCACCCATGGAAAAAAAAATAGTGGCCAGTTTTCAGAATGGAGAGAGGTAAATAGTGGTGTCCCACAGGGGTCTGTACTGGGACGTCAACATATTCATAAATGATCTGCAAAAAGGGGTAAACAGGGAGGTGGCAAAGTTTGCAGATGATACAAAATTACTCAAGATAGTTAAGTCCAAAGCAGACTGCAAAGAGTTACAAAGGGATCTCACAAAACTGGGTGACTTGGCAACAAAATGGAAGAAGAAATTCAATGTTAAATACAAAGTAATGCACATGACAAAATATAATCCTAATTTTACATACAAAATGATGGTGCCTAAATTAGCTGTTACCTATCACGAAAGAGATCTTGGAGTCATTTGCAGTACTCTGGAAGCACTATGTTTCCAAAGTACTGCAAATTTATATGAATCCTTCTCACTGTGCCTGTATCATCCTGAACTCATTCTCCAGCTTCAGAAGACTTAAAAATCATCTCCAGTCATCAATGGGACAGACACAACTGAATAATGTAACTGTCCTTAATGTGCATCAAGACAATACCAGGGAATTAGATGCAAATAAGATTGCTGACATTTTCATCCAGAAAGCAACAGTGAGACATAATGTCTTTAAACTGGGACGCTAGTGAAAACAGCTTGTAGATGATTGCAATGATTCTAATATACTGTAGCCACTGTCCTCGATGTATCTGCTGCATCTACTTGTGACTGAAGAGTGGTCCTGGCAACCAACTGGCCTTCCTCAGTGAGAGCCTGAAATCGAGCTCTCTCCTTGTTGATGAAGTCCATGGATTTGGAATCATAGGACTGGAAGGGACCTCGATAGGTCTTCTAGTCCAGTCCCCTGCACTCAAGTATTATCTACAATAATTCAGGTAATGTTATTTAGCTGTCAGTGCTTGGTAACTGGCTGTCCTGAACTGAAGTCCAGTAGAAGCGACTTTTGTGTGCTGCATTAACTCTAGAGGTAATGCTTCATCATCCCCTAAAGATACTGTTTCCAGAAGAACACTCTTAGGGTTACAGTACCTTTAAGGGATGAAGTGTTACCTCTAGAGTTAATGCAGCACACCATTCTGCCCTGCGTGTGGTGCTGAGTGTTGCCACTCCACATTAGAAGGATGGTTGATTAGCAGAGAACTGGGGAATTGCTCCTCTGTGTTTTCTGTCCCAACTCCAATCTCCCCTACAGTAAATCTGGCTCTGGCTCTTTTCAGAAAAACAACTGTAAGCATTCCTCAGAAACTTAATGGATAGTTTTTGAATAGAATAAGCTGCAAATCTGAATTTGTACTGGGAGATGTAGCATTATGCACATGCTTCTGACATTAGAATCTGACTGTTATGGGGTATATTATTCTTGATATATTTGTGTTACTTCCATTAGCAGAAATAGGAGTTATGTGTATTCACTGAGTGGAGAAAACAGCCCTTATTTTGTATTTTTGCACAGGGTAATGATTAGCTTTTTGCATGAATAATTAGTGTTTTAACTTAATCAAAAAGTGCTCACATTAGCATAGGTCAAACAATAAGCCAGGTGTGAAGATGGCTTTTTTGGGGGGGGTGGGGGGGTGTTTTTATTTTTTATATATGTATATATAACAAAGAGCTTTTAAGGCTCTTTACAACTAGCATTGTACATTATTACTTTTCCTTGTTTTATAATAATATATTTGCTACTTCCCATCAATTTTTGGGACCAAATCTATCATATGCTGCCACAACATGAAAATTGGAGCTATTTTGAAATGGATTGTATTATGCAAATAATTTTTGACCTAAGTTGAAGCTATCAAATGTAGAGAAACAGTATTGAAGGATAAAAGCATGTACTGGGTAGCCTAGTTTAGGCTTAAATATATTTAATTGCAATTTGTTTATACTTTACCAGTTCCTACCATGAATTATTTAATTGTTTTGTCCTTTTCTTAAAAGCTCTAAATGCAACCAATTTTAATTGCACCTGCGATGTTCCCCCTCAGGAAGCAAGGATATTTTTTCCTGAAGAGTTATGAAAACCTGTTCTACACAGTTATAATGAATCAAGCAAGCAAACAAACAAAATAGCTATTTTAGCAGGAAAATCCTTGCCAAAAATAAATCACAAGATGATTGTCATTTCTTAAAATGCAATTCTATTTGGGAGCAGAGGAAAATTATGTTAGTGATTAGTTATTTGAGATTAGGGAATGTAATGTAATCTATGTTAGAAACACAAAATCTTCAGAGCATATATTTTTAGTTCAAAACAACTTTTTGCTAACTTTAATCCAACTTTAGGTCTTGCTCCTACAAAGTGCAGAGGCGTAAAAGGCTTCAAAAGGTACTGAGAGTGCTCAGTGCCCTGCAAGATCATGTCCCTAAATATCACAAATATGAAATTTCTCACTTACTACTGAAAAAATACAAGTGTACATAATATTTATTAACAATGAATTGATAACATTAACCAAACTATAGTCCTATAAGGGTTTTGCACTACAATAAAAAAAACTCATCTCTCACTTACAATTTTGTAGGTGTGTTCTCAAAAAATAATAATTTTTAACACTATGGGCTGATCAAAGTCAAATACACAAATCTATGCCCATTTTGAACATACAGGATATGATGATCCTGCAAGGCAATGCACAGCTGAACATCTGTCAGTTCATGACACGCAGTATCTTATAATTATGGCAAGCACGTATACAAGTCAAGTATTTGCATGTGTGATACTTTCGTGCACTGGATTTTGAAAATAAACAATATTGGTGTTAACTTACTCACATATAGCACTTTTTCACTAATTATTCAACATTCAACATGGGGGGAGGAATAGCTCAGTGGTTTGAGCATTGGCCTGCTAAACCCAGGGTTGTAAGTTCAATCCTTAAGGGGGCCACTTAGGGATCTGGGGCAAAAATCAGTACTTGGTCCTGCTAGTGTAGGCAGGGGGCTGGACTCGATGACCTTTCAAGGTCCCTTCCAGTTCTAGGAGATAGGATATCTCCATTAATTTAATTTAATTTAATTCTTTATTATTATAAATCAGCAGCATATATCTTCTTTATGATAATCTAAAATACATCTGATAGAAAATGTTATTTAGATTGAAGCACATTGTACCTGTGTCTCAGGGATAATGGGATTGTCTTCAGGAGAAATCCTAAAGAAAGTGGATAGAGGTGATGACACAATGACAGGGTTTGGCCTCACAAATCCACTCAGATCACAGCTGGGAATGTCATTCTCTTCCTTCTTCATGACCAGGGTATCCATGACATAAAACACATTCCATGGAATCCACACTGTGTGATACTGTGTGAGGAATGGTGATCGTTCAAACACCAGAGTTAGAGATGCACCACCATTTGCCACCAAATCAAACCTAGGAGAAATCATAAGGTTATTCAGCAAAGTAAAAAGAAGTCACATACTGTGCAAAGCCATTTACAGTTTGCATTTTATGGATCTGATTCTTCATCCTGTTGCTCCAGTTTTATGCCAATGTAACACAACTGGAAGCAATGGAGAAGTTAATCAATTACATTGGTGTAAAACTGGGGTAAGAGAGTGCAGAATATGGCCTCTGTGTTTAAATAACCAAGAACTTTTTTCTCTCTCAAAATAATAATTAAAAAAAATAATCAACAAGTAGGAAAATGTCTGATAACTGTTTTTGCAGTATTTACAAAGGAACAGTTTGCAGTGATAGTGTCTACAACTCCTAGTGTAACAAGCCTCTCTAATTAAGTAAAGCTGCAATCTCCATATTCTAATGATAGAAGTGGTTGGCAGCAAACTTACATTCCATCTTGGCGAGTGATTGTGTAACCATATTCTGGATAATGTAAAAAGGAGACATTAACTCCAATGAGTGGCGTTCCATCGGCAGTTAATACTTGGCCCCTGATGACAGATGCAAGGCTGTGTGAAAAGGTGCAGAATTAGATTATGCATTTATTTGCTCAGATATTGCTAGCATGATTATCAGTAATACAACTTAAAAAAAAACAAACACACCATTACATGGCATCTATGTAATTCATGCTGAAACTCTGCCAAGCCATCGCCCTCTTATAAGCTCTAATTTACATTCTCTAACTGCTTCTATATTTATATTGTGTTTTAATTTGGCGCAGATTGTCTTGAGAGAGTTACCAAGACCAGTAATTTAGGGATGAATTTTTAAAACTTATAAATTCTAGACTTTCCTTCTCGAAGTCATATCTCTCACACTTTCATAAAGAAAAATGTACTTTCCAATTTATTTCCAAGGCAATCTGTAACTCTGTAGGGACAAGAAGTATAAAATGTAAAAGGGGCAATAAGGAACATTAGTTCACCAACTTTTAATCAATTGCTGTGCTGAAATGCATCAAATGCTGCTAACTGCAGATTCAGGAATGCTAGTGTAAATCATCTTCTTTCACTCAGTGAGATGTAAGACACCTGCTTTCAGTTACTCGTTTATTTTTAGGGCATTACTATTCTGTAAAGCACCAGTCAAACTGTATATTGCAACCATACTATCATGCACTTACCAATCCTATTACATTAATTCATAATTAATATTATTTACTGAACTCAGCTTAAAAAGTGCACCTCTGCCTTTCCTTCTGGGGTGTTTTCAGTGGTTTGATATATTGCCAACTGAGCTAACCCAAATCAACTGGTTAAATGAAGAATTATTTAATCCTGAATGAAATAGCCTCTTAGAACCCAGGTATTAACATGGCAAAGTTGTGTAACTCACTAGCGCTAGCCATTTTAATTTTTGTAAGAAATCAGGTAAAATAGTCATGTTAATATTTAAAAAAAATAATGTTGCATTTGTTGAAAGCCCACTCCATTAAATGTCACAATTGCAGTGGACATCCTAACAATGTGAATCACATATACACTTTAAAATTTCATTTTATTCTCATGAAGGAATGATCCATTCATATTCACCTCTTATTGAACGGACTTTCTCCAGGTATCACATGGGTGCTATCCGGCCCTGTAAGAAAACTGATCCGATCATAAAAAGATTTGGCAGCTTGCTGAGATGGTGATTGTTGGCTTTGGCTAATGATATCTTGAGGATCAGGCAGTCCACGACAATAGGGCTGATTTTGGCAGGAACTCTGCAAGCAGCAGTCGGGATCCATGCAGTCAATTAATCCATCTGTGGGCAGAAATTCAGACAAATGAATAATGCTTCTTTCTGTTCTTTATATCTGAACGAGCAATTAGACACACTTTTCATTCAGAGGGATTTAAAAATTATTACAGTATGAAAGAATATCAGTAGTTTAGATTTTTAATGATTCACTTTCAAGAAATGAAAGGCCCAATCTTGTACTGAGCTCCCAAACTCCCATGGAAATCAATGGGAATTGAAGCCACGCAGCATCTTGCAGGTTTAGTCCCCATATTAAAAATATTTATTACATTTTTTGCTTATTTAAAACAAAACAAAGCATTTAGACTCTCCAGACACAGCTGACTTATAAATATTAAATACTTTTTATGGGGGTTAAGTAGCTTTTATGCAAGGTTATTTGGTATGCAAGGAAGAGAAACAGGTAACTCCCACTCCACTGCTTTCTTGAACCTATATAATATATCTGTGCTGCAAGTAGCTTTAAATATTAAAGAACATTTATCAAGCTAGATTTTTTTAACTTTGGAAGAAAGGGTTTGCAGCTACTGGCAAAGGTAATCTGCACAAGTCTTTTGCATAAAAATGTATGAGAGCAAAATCTGTGTTAAACATTTTATATTTTAATTCATGAGCAGCTGATGCTGAATGTTAGCTAACACAAACATGCTTTACGTACACATGTGGATTTTTTTTTATGTATAGATACAGCACATTCACATATGATACAGATTAAACCTGTCATCTTTAGAAATCTAATATGGTGGGGGATTAAAATCAAACTCAAATAGATTACTGTTTTATTAGCTGCAAGTAAAACAAGTCTGGAAATGTTAGCTACAGAAAGTTTTCTAGGTAATTTAATACAGTATCATAGAGCTAATAATTGTTTTCCCCAAAAGAGGAGCAAGGCTGAAATAGCTCAAGCATATTATCATTCAATTTAGATAAGGAAAGAGGACTGTATTTTACAAAAGAATAGAAAATATACTGATACAGCAGCTTGAGGAAGCCTATGATAGTTCCATTTACAAAACAGCTAGCTTTATTATTAAAACTAAAACCACACACGCAAATCAACCATGGTTATATTAATGCATTATGTGCTAAAATGATATAAGTTTTCTTCCAAATGTAGCTTATGTTGCATTTTGCTTAAGAATTTCTTTACTACACGGAACAGAGTTAGTGTCCTGGCGATCCATTTCTTGCTCACATAAAACTCCCACTTCAGTCAACCAACATCAGTGGGCACTTCAGGAGTGGTACAGGAGTGACGACTCAGACCATACATTGAATTAAGAAGAAGCATTACTGATAATACCTGGGAGGATTTTCTTCAGACTGATTCCATTAAAATATGAAAGCTTTCATAACCAAAATATTCTGATACCATATTGGTTTTGGCTGGACTAACGTGGGTCAGTATTAAAACCCAGTACAGTCACGGCTAAAGGCTTTGTTTTGATTTTTACACTTCTATGTCCTCCCTCAGGCAATATTTGGTACAGTTGCCAAAGAGAAATGCACAAATTTAGTCATTCATCTTTGTTAGTTTATAAAAAGCAAATGTACATCTGGTGTGTAGTCTGCAGGTCATAAAACTGCATGAGATTGACATCTTCTGAACTAATCAGCTGGAAATGCATTTTTACAAGCCTCTCTGCTAACATCAATCAGAGAAAGAATCTCATTTTCACCAGCCAAGATACAGGTACACACTGTTTGTTATTTTTCTGTGGAGTTTATCAGCAACTTGCCCAAGCGAGTGACGGATGGTTATGAATCTGGCTCTCTATAACTTAAGATAACATTTTTCATTCTTTCTCTATACTTATATAGCTAGTGCTGTCTAGTGATACTAAGTTGTCTGTCTATTGCCCTCTGTGTCAAAAAGTAAAATAGCCTTGGTGGAATAGCTCAACAAAATCATTGACGTATTTTAGTTTAGCCTAAAATTACACTGCTCTATAGCCAAAATGCTTCTGAAATAAATGTAGTCAAACTTTACTAATTCTGGGTCACTGAGAACGAAAATGATGCTTAAAATTATTGATTGGCTCTAGTTTTCAAGATATGCTATTGGGTCAGTATATACGACCCTTGACTTGGGAATGGCGGAGGATAAGTGAGTTATAAAGGGAAGGGATCTCAATTTAAACCAGAAATGACTAAAATACATCTTTGACTGGATCTATGAATAAATCTATGACTGGGTTTGGACAGTACTTGCTTTTTAGGCAAAACAATGAATGATGCAATCTGAAGCTGGCATTGCGTCATACATGATATGAATTGCATCATGTTATTCCTAGAAGCCATGGATGATGCAATCATAACGAAGCTTACATCACTCTGCTGAACAAATTGCCCTATATCAGCTCTAGAAATCATACAGTGTCGTGCTCTCTTATTTGTCAGTGTTTGATTTTGCAAAGGGACACATTTCTGTTTAGCCAAAGTGAGCAGAGATGCCTTGTACTTGTGTGAACAGTGCAGATAACTTCTGCTATGTTTGTGGTGAACTGACTTTTGCATCACAAAAGCGCAGTATAACCACTATGGTTAAGAAAGCCTATCACCTTTATTTTGGCTGCAAAATTGGAGATCAGGACAAGAGGTGGGCCCCACACATATGCTGCAACACTTGTGCAACAAATCTTCACCAGTGGTTGAACAGGAAAAGGAAATCTATGCCTTTTGCAGTGCCAATGATTTGGAGAGAGCCAACAGATCATACCAGCAATTGTTACTTCTGCATGGTGCCTCCTGTTGGGAAAGGTGTGTCAAAGAAGAAAAAGTGGACTGTGCATTATCCAAACATTCCATCAGCTATACGCCCAGTACCCCACGGAGAAGGACTGCCGGTTCCTGATGCACCAGAATCATTCTCACTTGAGTCAGACGAGGAAGAGGAAGAGGATGAAACTTCTGGTCCTGAACCATCAATGTCACAGGACCCACATTTTCTCCCATCCTCCTCCTCTGAACCACACCTCATAACACAAGGTGAACTGAATGACCTTGTCAGGGATTTGGAACTACCCAAGAGTAAGGCAGAGCTGTTGGGCTCCAGACTACAGCAGTGGAATCTCCTGGCAGGTGATGTTAGGGTTTCCATGTTCCGTGACCGTCAAAAGGATCTTGTCCCATTCTTCTTCATGGAAGGTGATCTTGTAGCCTGCAACAACATCGATGGTGTGATGGCAGCCCTCAACATCGTTCACGATCCAGATGAGTGGAGACTGTTCATTGATTCATCGAAGACGAGTCTTAAAGCTGTTTTACTGCATAATGGCAATGTTTTGCCATCAATTCCAGTTGGTCATGCAGTCCATATGAAGGAAACCTATGACAACATGAAACAACTTTTGAGGTGCATAAACTATGACCAACATCAGTGGCAGCTTTGTGGCGATTTGAAGGTTGTTGCTCTCTTGCTTGGTCTGCAGACTGGATACACAAAGTACTGCTGTTTTCTCTGCGAATGGGATAGTCGTTGAAGAGATTCCCACTACATCAAGAAAGATTGGCCACTCCGACAGTCATTGGACCCTGGGAGGAAAGGTGTTCAGCATCCACCACTTGTTGAATCAAGGAAGATTTTGTTACCACCCTTACACATCAAGCTGGGTCTGATGAAGAACTTTGTCAAGGCCATTGACAAAACACAAGCAGCTTTCAAGTACCTCTGTGGAAAATTTCTAAGGTTAAGTGAAGCTAAGATAAAGGAAAGTGTCTTTGTTGGTCCTCAGATTCGTGAACTTCTTCGAGATGATGCATTTGACCATGCACTGCGTGGCAAGGAAAAGACGGCCTGGAAAGCCTTCCAGTTAGTGGCAATAAATTTTCTCGGAAACAACAAGGCAGACAACTACAGGTTGTTGGTGGAAAACCTCCTCAAGGCATACAAAAGCCTTGGTTGCAACATGTCACTAAAGATACATTTTTTGCACTCTCATCTAGATTTTTTTCCACCGAACTGCGGAGCAGTGAGCGACGAGCACGGCGAGCGATTTCACCAGGACATTGCAACAATGGAGAAACGCTATCAGGGCAAATGGAGCCCATCAGTGCTTGCAGACTATTGCTGGACAGTGACAAGAGATGCTCCATTTAATGAATACAAGAGACAAGCCAAGAAGCGCCGAATAGACACTGAATAGGACTAAACTATGTAGAGAATAGTTTTTTGCCTTTTGTTTCATAATAAATTTTATTTATATAACCCTTTTGCTGATTTTTAAAGTGTTACATAAACAGGACAGGTGAAATATTATCATGTAAAGCAACCATAAACACATGAAAAGACCTAGGTTTACAATTTATGATTAAAACTCTACTATCTACACAATATACATAGACATAAAATGTAAAAACTTAAATATCTTAGAAACAGTAGCCAATCAGTTGTTTTAATTGTCATATTTGAATTCAGCAATCAAAATACATAATAAATAGCACATTTTATCTCTGAAGTAGACGACTTCTCAAAAATTGTAGACCAGTGTTATTAGACTTCACTTAGCTGCTATATTTCTCAGAGTTAAAAGAAAAAAATACAAAGAAAATCAAAGATGTTCCAGTTCAATCAATAATCATTACCAATTCAAGAAGACTACTTTGTATTTTTGATTCTAGATATAAGTTGTTCTTTTATGTACAGCAGGTATGTATATATTTGTGTAGAGAAAATCTTCATCCATTCAGAAAGTTTAAAATCTTGTAATAAAAATCTTGGCTAGCTGTACTTTTTCCTTAGCTGAAACATGCACCGAACTGCAGCAGGATATGGTCTTGTTTTAAGAACAGCTATCTCTAGAGATTAATAAAAAGGCACTGAAGGGAGGGGTCAGAACTCCCCCAGGGTGTGTTTTGTCCCATTGTCCCGGCCCCACCCCCTGGAAAATCGGTATGTTTGGGAAGTAAATTCAAAACAGAAGATAGATAAGAGACCTACAAATGATAAGCCCCGTTTTTAAAAGAAACACCAATTAACTAGGAGGTTGATGGGGAATATTTCTCAAAGGTGCATTTCAGAATTAAAGTCTGCAAAGTTGGCCAAGGAAGGATGGCAACATCACTTAACCCCCATAACTGACATTCCTTTTGAAATGCTATATACTATGGAGTCAGGGTATAGGAAATGCATTTTTTGCATAGATTTATTTCACTATAAGTCGACTTTCATGATTAGTGGAAGTTCCAGCTCTTTTTGACTGCTTTCAAGGTCACATATAGCTCAGAATAGGACCCAATCCAAATCTCCTATTTAATCAGTGAGAGTTTTCCCATTGACATTAATGATAGGCAAACGAGTATACTGTATAAATCAGCGCTATAAAACTCCACAGAAGGTTGCTGCTGAGACTGAGTGCCTGCTGAGTTTTTAAATGGCTTGGAGAACCTGTAGAGCTGATAAAGCCTGCATATTTTCTCCTGCAGAAATAAGCTCTGTAGGCTCCTTGCCCAAGCAACTTTTTATTTTAAGGAGCTTCCCAAGATCTACAGACTCCTAATAGATATTTCAGTCCCTCATTGCTCCTTATACTGTGTATATGGAGTTGTATTTCATGATAAACTGATTGCAACTGAGAAAAAAGACTTCACTTTCATTTCAGAAGATAAGTGAGATCCTTATATGTAAATTTTACTTTACTCTGAGCCATAACTAGCTGATGATTTTTATATGAAACCACAATTGACTTAAATGGAAATTCTACATACATGATAATGATAAAATATGGGTCTTTTTTATATAGTGTAATACAGGAGCAATTTTTCTAAGTGAGGAAATACAAGCATCCTCTGTCTTTGGCTGCACATGCTTTGTTCCCACTAAATTCAAATGGAGTCCCTTCCCTCCTCACAAGTACATTAAGAGCAGAATTCAGCCTATGCTCATTGTGTGCATCCACACTCCACTACAGATTGTTAAAATGTGAGCTAAATCACAGAAATTGGTATCCACCCTAAACCCAGGAAGTTTAAGGAAAAAGCCATCCTTCCTTTAAAAGACAGGGTGCAATCCATAGTGTAGTATGGAACCCTACAGCAAAAGGCTTATATAATATCCACTCCAGAAATATGGCAACAATGCTTAGAAAAAACATGTTTAAAAATACTCAATTCTATAACTGAAGTCAATGGGAGTTTTGTGCTCTGAGAGGTTACAAAATCAATCACAATAACAGCTAGGAATCAAAGCAACAGCATACAGTATTTAAAGTTACATTAAGCATAGTATCTAATTTAGCTAGCAACCAAAACAACAATAATTATTTAACTACTGAATCTAACAGAACATAAACCACAGTGTCCAGAATAGTCACCGCTATAAATTCAGCAAATGTGCTCAGAATATTATATCTCCTAAAATAAACAAATACAGCTAAGAAATGTCTTTTTGCTACTACCTAATGTGGTCTGGAATCTGGATGGCTTATTGGGAAATTAGCTGCTTGATTGCTAGAACTCTTGGTGACTGGAGAAGCAACACCCTTCTCTCTAGGTTGACTTCTAACAAAGAGGCACTTACTTTTCCCTGTTTCTCTTTCAGTACCCTTTGAGCTGGGTTATTTATTTATTTATTTAAATTATTTTGAATCCTTTCCACTGGGGCCAATCAAGGTTTGAAATTAATAAAAAACCTTTTGCTGTGGTATATAGATTAAAAAACAAACTAAACAAACACACACCCCAGAAACACTAATGGAACAACACACGCAAGAGTAATATTATCACACAATGTGACTCAAACCCCACCGCAACAACATTTTGCCAACCCTCTTTCCAGATGGAGCTGTGAAATGTTAATCATGAAAATAAAGAAAATAGGAACTAAAATAAAAAGCTTCACCATCCTAAAAGTCTTAGACCTTTGCTTTTGCTTTATCATTCATTTTTCTTATTTCTTTGTATGAATATTTTTCTGTGTTTTCTTTCATTCTATTTTTTCTTTGCTTCATCAATTTCTGGGCTCCTGTTTTTTTTCTCATCCTACTACTTATTCTCTCTTCTTTCCTCTTTTCTTGTGCTTATTACTGTCTGAAAAACATCTCCTTTTTTCCTTGATCTGTTTATTTTGTTTTTTCATTTCCCACTAGTTTTCTCTCCCTGGTATGCTATTTGCTATTGACTCTCTCCTTTAGTTTCTGATATCTTACCTCATTCTGTTTTCACTCATACTTACCCAATCTGTTTTCTTCTGTCTTTGGACTTCTACCTTCTCTTCCTTCTTCCTTAACATCACCTACTTTCTCCCTCCAAGTTGTTCTTGTTCTAGTCCATCTATTTTTCTCTTTTTCCTTATTTTCTACATATTCTTTCATGTTCACAATTTTTCATCTCTCCTCTTCCGTCACAAACACCTTGTTTGTCTAAACATGATTCCCTGAGCAGCACTTGTTAGTTGCTATAGTCTAAGCCAGGTCTACACTAAAAAGTTAAGTTGACCCAGCTACATCGCTCAGGGGTGTGAAAAATCTTCCATTTACCTGACTACCACCTCCTGGGCAGGGGGACGAACTACAATGATGAGAGAACAACCTCCTGTTGCTGTAGTGAGTGGCTACACTGAAGTGCTACAGAGGCATAGCTACAGTGCTGCAGTGTTTTAACTGTAGATGTAGCCTAAGGTTATATCTACACTGGAAAAAGAAACCCACAGCAGTGAGTCTGAAACCTGTATAAACTGACTCAGACTCATGCTAAAGGGCTAAAAATAGCAATGTACTTGTTCCTCCTTGGGCTGGAGCCCAGACTCTGAAACATGGTGATAGGGTTGGGTCTCAGAACTTGAGCTACAGCCCAAGTGAGAATGTCTACTCTGCTATTTTTAGCACTGTAGCACAATCAGAGTCAGTTGACCAGCGGTCTCAGACTTGCAGCTATGGGTGTTTTTTTTTTTTTTTGCAGTGTAGATGTACACTAAAGCTACATTCTCTCCTGTTATAAACTGTCACAGCTCCACTGAAGTCTACTTCATTGATTCCAGTGGCGTTGTGCCAACTTACACAGGGCAGAGAGATTGGTCCAATATTGGCTCACTGCCCAACTGAACCAACTGGTCACTAGAGCCTAATGGGTTTATGGACCCAAATCAGGACCCAAACTGTGAAACGCATGAAAAGTTAACTCAAAATATAAAATAAACGATATAGAAGTGTTGGAAATAAACATTTATCTTAACATACAATCTGAAAAATAGAAAATAAACTTAGCAAAGATGTTTTGACAATAATGTTTTCCTCATGTATGATCTCAACGGTAAATGTTGTTGTTACTACTATTCTTTATTATGTGTATGACTGAGATCAGGGCCGCATCATGCTAGACAGAAGCAAAGAGACTATGAGGAAGGGAATTGGAGCAAACAGCCAGTCAGAACAGGGAAGGAATGTCCAGAGCAAAAACTGAAATTGGGCACTGATGACATAATCAGTGTCCAAAGGTCCTTATTGCAGCTGCTTACCTCTGCTTCTTCTGGCTGAGCTTCTGGGTTGCCCCTCCCAGCAGTTTCATTTCCCCAGATTCACAAAGAGGCAGGGGGATGGGGATGGGGATGGGGTTGGGGTAGGAGGCTCTCCCCTGCAGAGTTCTTTGATGCTGGGGGAGAGAAGCTACAGGGGTAATGTGAAGTTCAATCTAATATTTTACTATATTATTTCCTTCACATGGTAGATGTGATTCTGAAGACAGGTTGATAAGTTATATCTACCTTTTATATCTCTTTTAGGCCCCAACCCTGCAGTGAGATGTACGCAGGCAGATCCCTGAAGCCAGTGGTCCTGCATGCATGTCATTGTGAATTGGGGCCTTGTTATCTAAAAAGAAATATTCAGTTTGTTGGATAAGTGACAGACCACAGGATAGCAAGTAAAAAAATGGTGCTGGGAGTGTCCTGTTCATTACCTGCCTTCACAGGTTATGGATAAATGAGATCCATACTCTGGGCACACATCCTGTGATGCAATTACACAGTCCTTTCACTCAATGATATTCCTAATGAAGTCAATGGAAATGTTGTCTTAGTAAGGATTTTAGAACTGTTCTGTATTTGTGTACAATATGTTTCTAATGCTCAAGGAATTAAGACCCTACTGTTTGTCCTTGCATAAAATAACGTTATCGGGAATCTAATGTGTCACTAATTAATTTCTAAATACACCTTTGTAACCAACACTTAAGGGTTTGCTGGCATCCCAAATGAAGGCAGTAAATGTTGTAGTACCATCTATTTTTACATGCATCTCATCAAGCTAGTAAAATATATGTATGATTCTCATAGCAGTATTTTTTCACCTGATTGTAAAATTCTTTGCTTCTCAATATATTTTCCCCAGTGTTAAAATTTAACTCTGTATAACTTACCTCCTTCATTGTCCTTACTATCAGTGCACAGAGTTTCCATGGCTACATCACATCCTGCTCCTCTCCATCCTGGCTGGCAAACACAATGCCAACCATTTTGGTCCAATGTACATCTTCCATTACTATTGCACAGACCAGGGCAGCCCTCTGTCAAAAGAGACAAAGAAGGAAACCACAAGTGATTTAAATATTGCAATTATTTTCAGTCTAAAAAAATACAAACAGGGGACACTTACTGGGAACAGGCCTTTATAACAGCACAAATACTGTAATTGCACATGGAGAGGAACAGCAACAATACCGAGGGAAATCTAATTCTTAACAAAGTGGCATCTTTGATTGGCCTGACACTTGAGACACCACTTACCTGTGCAGGCAGGAAATATATGCAACAATCCTCTAAAATACCTGCAGGCCAGACAAAATTAAGTTTTTATTTTCTTTGAGAAAGTAACAAGAGAGGAGCGCACAGCGCAAAACACAGTTATGTAAAGTGATACCATTTCTGTGCTTGTGGTATAGATTAATATTTGCCCTGTGCAATATTGGTCACTTGCTGGTATAGATTTTGTTAAGCTCCTCGTTACTTTAAATAAATCCCTCCAGATTCTGAAGTATGAAAGTGAGTATGATTCTATGCACGCAGTAAAAGAGAACATTAATTTTATCTGGTCTCAGAGTTGCCGTATATTCATGTGAAATTACAGTGCATTAAATAATCACACAAAGTATAGGCCAGTTTTAATGACTATACTTTATGCCAAAAGTACATTCCTTTTCACAGAATAAGCAAAGCCCAGGAAATAGTGAAGCAGCTTAGCATCTATTCTAACAAACATTAGGATTCAGGCTGCATACGGATGGGACAGGACTGACAGGATTTCCAACTAAATGTAATAGCTGTGCGTATTTGATTACTTAGGACGGACAAAATGAAATACCATAAGGACCACAATAAAACATTGATAGACTGAACAAAAACACGGTAGTGACGTGCTTCAAGACAGATAGCGGAGAGTGATTCTTTGTGACAATCTCCCTAAGGCTTTTGTGCTGTTACCTTTATATCCTATCTTGTCTGCTTTTATGGCCAAGGAGGGAAAATTTGGGAAACAATTAAAATAATTTAATATATCCAAAATCTGTAATTGTTTTCAGTCTAACATTACACAAAAACAATATCTGTCACTTCCTACTGATGAAATCTGGCATGCAGCCAACATGATCTGTATGAGGATGATGACACTTTATAAATACGTAGATTCTAGTTCCTTATCTATGATAGTGATAAGACATTGACAGAAGCAAGTACAGAAATGGTATTAAATATCCTAAGAAGAAGTGGTGGCTACAAATCAGATATTTTTGGACACAACAGTTATTTGTAACTTTACACAGTAAAAAAAAAATAAAACTTGCCACAGCATTTTTTTATTTTTATTGGTTTTGCTTTATCTACCTATATGTAAACTAGAAAACTGCCTGGTTTTGGTTAATGTTTAGTCACTCTTGGAACAATCTGTTCAAGATAATTATATTAATTTTTCTTCTAAGGAATTATTAATTTACTGACTCCCTTCTCCACCTATGTAACGTGAAATAAAAACAATTCTATGGGGCACTGTCTTTTGTAAAATGTTGAAGGTACAGAAGGAAGGGAATCATAACAGCCTCTCATAACAAGGTATGATAGAGTTATACTTATGGATATCATGTCATCATGCCAGGCTGAGATTAGTCTTGCTGCCCTTTTTCTTTCTAGGCTGCAGTTGCCAACTGTATTTATTAACTGTATGTGCAGAAGGCTAATTTTGCTTCTGAATACATTTCTTCTGCTTTGTTTATAGAAGACAGAGATTTAAATTCCCCTACTGACAAAGTGTTACAGAAGTCACCTGAGAGCACTCAAGACTTATTGTATGAAAGCCTGGATATTGTCATGAATATTGCCATATTCTAATGAAAAAAGCACAAAAAGGGAATAGAAAAAAGGTAATTTGGGGAAAGAGGGATAGGGATTTTCTTTTTGGAAGTATTTTTTCACCTAATTTTTACCATAACTGAAGATATGAGAAACTCTGCTGTTTTATGTTGGGCCTTATTCTGCCCATGAATTTTGTATCCCTGATCCATTCCATTGCAAACATTGTAAGGCTTTTTACAGCTTCTCATACAAAACTTAAAATAGGATTTCACATAGATTTTCAAACATTTAGAGAAAGAGAGGCAACAGAATGTGTATACAAAATTAATTGGGTTGCTCTCTCTTTATTTAATCAATTTATGCATTAGAATTGATGGTTTCTTACTCTGTGACAAGAGTGTCAGTTTGCTTCTTTTCTTAAATATTTAATGCTTCGCAACTAAGTGCCCAACTAGCAGGATTAATAAAACGAACAGCAAATGCACAGTTATCTTCAGTTTTTGGTTTTGGAAAAAATTAATGTATTTATACAGTATATATAGAAACTTATGTAACAATTAGTTAAATGTTCATGTGTGACACAAAAGGTTTAGTATTTTAAGTTTGAGGTATGTATTAAAAGTAATGTGAACCAAATTTATAATTCATGGAATACACATAAGAAAAAGTTGCTTTTGCCAAATCTAGTGCAGTGGTCACTATAAATATATCAATAAACATGTAGGCATAGGCAGGTCAACAAAGAGCAAATATACAGTACCTTTAACTATCTTATCCAAATAGTGAGCTTGAGAATTAAAAAGGAAAAAAAAAAGAACAGACAGACATTTCAGAAGTGTCACATAGGACAAGAATTGTTCAGAATTCACATGCAAATAGAGCAGGTGCAGCTGACATGAGAGAGACCTTACAGCACACAACAGAAATGTATTTCATAGCTTCTAAAAATGCAAAATATTATTTTTCAGCAAATGTAGTCATGATTCTATGAAACAATCAGCATTTAAAAACAAGGCTACAGAATAAACAGATGCTACCTTTCAAAGACTGGGTTTTTCTTTTTTTCTTCTTCCTTCTGACTGCTTTAGTCATATTTTGACTTTTATGTAGACAAATATGAAAGCTAGCAAAGAAATATGATTTTAATGCAACCTAGATCAGTTACTTAGTTTATGAACTTTAAAACACTGACCAGGCAGGAAGATCATGTATTGCTCAGACAATGTAACCAGCACTATATCTTAATTCTGATCTGGATTAGTAGCATTTTAGGGAGGAATAATTTGCCTCTGCTTTAGCTAAACCCAGTTATTCATCTGAGCACACACAGCTAATTATGCAAAACAGTGAGCTACATTATGGGATTTTGTGTGGAGGATAGTAGTCTAGTAGTGATGAAGTTGAAATTACCAAATCCATTTCATGTAGAAAGAAGGCTGGTGTTAAACTAAGGTTTTAGATGTATAAAAATAAATAACATTGAATATCTAAGAATAGCAAGAATCCAACCATAAGTAATGATATCTAGAAAGAGAAGAAGCCACTAAGACATGTTAGTTGTATTCTATACCACTTAACCTTTTGGTAATTGACATCTGGAAATTTGGAAGTGGGGTTAGGGGGAGGACGGGAGAAAATTTCAGCTTCCTAGGCTTTGAGGAAGAAAATGTAAGATGCTCAAAGCATAACTTATTCTTGATAATGAGAAGGTTAAAAGTTGACAGGACAAGATGTAAATAGTAATAACAGGACATTTAAGACAGTAACTACAAAGTAAATATCTTTTCATATAAACCACAACTAAAAAGAAAAGAGCTATACCTGCATTTCAATGTGGGCCCAATTCTCCCCTCATCTACACCAGTGTAACTCCACTGAGTTTAGTGGGGTTGCTCTTTGATTACTCTCTGATGTGCATGAGAGAAGAATCAAGTCTTGTCCATATGAACTGTGAGCACTAATATTTGTTTGAAGATTATATGCAGTATATTTTTGCTACTGATATATTTAAAGTATTTACACACATGAAGATATAGCATGTTATGAACAAACAGCTTAATAAGTGGAATAATAAACAGTTATGGAATGGAAAATAACAAAAATGAAATGGAAAAAAATCCAAAAAACTGGGAAAAGCATGTTTTTATTAAATGAGCTGACCATGCAGCATTGCCTGCCTGAATGGTACCAAAACTAAGGAGAGGATCATATAGTAAAATATTAAATGCGAGGGTAAAGGGACCAGAGGATCTCTAACTACTTTTCTCTGCCCACCAAGAGGCTCCTTGGTGGGATTTGGGACAATCTATCTAGTGTCAGCCACTGGCACATATATATTTATAAGGACTCCCTTGCCTGTTTCTTTCTGGTATTCTGGTATGATAAAGCACTCTCATGAGCAGTTTGGCTAATGCCAATAACCAGGAGCCAAAAGGTTAGTTGCAGTATCACATGATGAAATAGAAAAGAGGCAGTACAACAAATCTATCTGGGTGCTATGTTGACAGGGTCAGTAGGGAGATGTGTCCAGGCCTCCTCAACCAGCAGGGTGGCAGATTGATGCAGGGTTTAGGTGTAAAGTATGTTAAAAAGTTTGATGGTGTGAGGGGGGTAAAAGGAATTCTCATGGCTCTGAATGGAATGTGGAAAAATACAAGCAGAGGTGTAAAATTCCAAAGATTTTCTAGTATTATTACAAAAACAAACAACCCCTCCCCCCCAAGTATATATTGCACTCACAGATTGTGCAGTATAAATAGGTACATATTTAACAAGTGGCAGATACATTTCCCTTATAAATTGTCCTGCAAAGAATTGTTAATGCTGGTTGGAAAATTCACATTTACCACTGTATGTTTCACCACAGATCACAAATCAGACTTTTTTTAATTTAATGTTTCCCATTAGTCTTCCATTAGAGATATAAGTAGGTAACATCCTTAGCGTATTCATATGCTAGTTTCTGTAGATGTGCTAGAACAGCTACAGTCTGCAAATAAGTATATATTAAATCCATTTATTCCAATCAGCTCCTGTTTAAATCAGCATGAGCAGCATACCCATTGATTTGATATTCCTTAATTGGTACTCACTGCACTGTTTTATTACTGATTACCCTGTCATAAAGGATTATAACAGTGACATAATTTTAAATGCTGTATAACAAATTCATATTCTTATTAATTTATTCATACACTTTACGAGAGATTTTCACTTACCATAATCTTTCTAGTCAAAGATTAGAATATAACATGCCAAATATTCTGTTTAGTAAATAGTCTTGTCAGGAAGTCTATCTAGTCTGATAATATGCCAAAATACTTTGCCAGTATTAACAGTTTTTTCTTCAGACTGGGAACATAAACATTGTTCTTAGGAAAATTAGTTATGGGTTTTACTATTTAATTTTTCCTGTTCTGGGAAGTTTGCTAAAAGGAAAAAATAATTAAACCTCTCATATAAGTTTGGCTCCATAAAAACCACATGAGCATGCCTTGAATGATTCCAGAATGGAGACTATAATATGGGTATTTGCCTTGGCTACACATAGCAGGCTTTAGGCAAATGATTTAACGGATGCCGTGGATTAATGCTGGGGGCGGGAGGATGTGGAATGAGCATACCTGCGTGTGGAAGAAGTATGAAATGAACTTCACAAAAATAGCAGACACATGGATGGATCATTAACAAACAGTTCAGCATCGATATAGCTGTATAGTACTAACACTTAATTTCATTTTGGAGCCCAATCGTCCCAAAAGGGGTGTGCAAAACTAACTGCAGCATGTTTCCTTTTCATCCACTTTACAAAATAATCCTTACAGTCCATAAACCTAATTATGGACTCATTTACAGCGGTGTAAATCCAGGACAACTTTGCTGAATCAAGAGTTACTTCACTATAACTAGGAACAGAATTTTGCCCCATGACACCATCTATCAAGAAGCAAGGAAGTAAAAAAAAAAAAAAAAAATCAACGAATCAACAAAACCCTGTCAGTCTAGGCCAGCATAAAAGAGTGAAGCTGCAAACATCCTCCTCCATCTTTTTTGCTTCCTTCATCTTGGAGGACACTCACATTCCTTCCATGCTCTAGCTCTCACTTTCTCCTTAGTCCTCTCCAGTCTTGTCAGAAGAGAAAAAGAAAGAAGAAATCAGAAAGAATGAAGAAAAACAGAAGGAGAGGAAAGAGGGTAAGAGAAGCATTCTGCTTCAGAGCAAGAGCTAGCAACGTAGGGGAGAGAGCCACTGGAACATTGCTTCTACATTCTGTATGTCTTCCTCTCAGGGCTCAAAACCTAGCTTCGTATTGGATCAGCCTTTCTCTTAAGAAGCAGCAGGCACTACTCTGACTCAGCTCCACAGCCCTATGTTGCTGCCTGTAATGTCCCGAGCAGCTGTCTCCCTGCAGAACCACTTTTTCAGCCACACTATCACATTAAAATAAGTGTTTCTGAATTTTATGTGAAAGCACTGGACCTCCTGGTGGTTTCTTCAGTTCCTTTTTGGTCTACCTGGGCTGCTACTCTTCTTGTGCTTCCTCCTCATAACCAGTTAATTCAGTGGGAGAAGTCCCTATCCATTAAAAATATTGCTCCATACCTTCACCACTTCCATAGGCTTGAAAGAGAAACATACTCACCTTGTGCGTAACTGAGGTTCTTCAAAATGGTTGTCTCTGTGGGTGTTCCACTTTAGGTGAATCTGCGATCGGAGAATTTCATCAGCAGTGCCTAGCTGGGTCGTACATGTGCTATCCCCATTTCGCATCGCCTCTGGCGGTTACATAACATTGTGCGACGAACCCCCTCTCAGGCCCTTCGCTGCTGCAGAGTCCCTAGCATGAAACTCTGAAGTAGAGGGGAAGAGGGAGGATAGTAGAGCACCTACAGGGACAACCATCTCAAAGAACCTCAATTACTGCACAGGATGAGTAACCTTCTCTTCTTCGAGGAGTGTCCCTGAGGGTTGTCCACTTTAGGTGACTGTAGAGCAGTGCCCCTCAGTGGAAGAAATGGCTTCCGAGTTGTAGTTGTGATGGATGATAAGATTGAGAGTCCAAGCAGAGCGGCTGATGATGAGTACTGCTCTATTGTGTAGTGCTCTCTGAACGCGTGGGCTGGTGCCCAAGTTGCTGCTATGCAGATGTCCATGATGGGTACATTGTTGAGGAAGAATATTGATGTAGAAAGCGAACTGGTGGAGTGCGTGTGGGCCCCCAGTGCGGGTTGTATGTGTTTCTGGCGGTAGCAAAGGTCAGTGCATCCAGAGATCCATTCTGAGAGCCTTTGTTTGGATATGGCATCTCCTTTAAATCTCTCTTGTGATGGAGAGAAATAATTTCGGTGACTCTTTGAAAGTTTTAGTCTTGTCAGTGTAAAATGCTAGCGCCCTTCTGACGTCCAGGGTATGGAACATTGCTTCTCGTCTGTTTCCATGAGTTTTTGGAAAGAATGATGGGAGATGGATGGGCTGGTGCAAGTGGAATGAGGAAACTATTGTAGGTAAAAACTTTAGATGGTGTCTTAGAGAAACCTTATTTTTAAAGAATACTGTGTATGGACGGTATGTCATGAGAGCCCCAAGTTTTCCTACTCATCATGCGAATGTGATAGCGACGAGAAAAACCACCTTCAATGACACGGGGAGAAGTGAACACCTCGCTACGGGTTCAAATGAGAGTCCAGTAAGGTAGCGTAGTACTAGATTAACGTCCCACGATGGAGTAATGGCTTGTATTTCAAGGTAAAGATTATGTATACCCTTGAGAAATAGTTTAGTGGTCAGGTGGGCAAAGACTGAAAATTTTTCAACTTTGTGGTGGAAAGCTGTGATTGCCACAAGGTGTACTCTGATTGAGCTCATTGAGAGACCTGATTTCTTAAGTTCCAGTGTGTAATCTAATATCATTGATAAAGGAGAGGTAGTTGCCACTCTTTGTCTATTCTGGCACCATATGTGGAATCTCTCCCATTTGTGTAGGTAGGTATATCATGTAGTAGAGCTTCTGCTGTTTAATGGCAAGGCTCTTACTTCCTCTGAACAGGTCATGTCGCTGCCTTGGAACCATGGAGTAGCCATGCTTTCAGGTGAAGTATTGCCAAGTTTGGGTGGCGGACCTGGCCTGCATCTTGCAACAGGAGATGTGGAAGAAGGGGAAGAGTGAGTGGTGGACACACAGCCCCTTCAACAGGTTTGTCTAGACCATGAGGGGGCTATCAAGATGATTCTGGATTTGTCAGTCTTTATCTTGTGTATGACCCTAGATAGGTGAAGTGTAGGGAGAAATCTGTACAGTAGAGGTGCACCCCATTTGAAGAGAAAAGCATTGCTTAGAGATCAGGGTTCCAATCCTGCTCTTGAGCAGAAGTGTGGGCACTTGGCATTCTGGGTTGTCGCAAAGAGGTCTATGGTTGGGAATCCCAAGCATTTAAATACCCCCTACAGTATTCCGGTGTTTATTTCCCATTCGTGGTCCTGGGAGAATTTTCTGCTCAACATGTCCACGTTTTGGCATCCTGGTAGGTAGGAGGCTAAGATATTGATGTGGTGGATGCACCAGTTTCATAAGCATATCGCTTCTGTGCATAGCGAGTGTGACTATGCCCCCACCCCTTGTCAGTTTATATAAAACATACAAGCGACGTTGTCTGTCAACACCTTTATGGACTTGCCGCTGATCATGGGTAGGAAGTATGATCATGAGTTGCGGACTGCTAGTAGTTCTAATAGGTTATGTGCAATGTTGATTCCAAGAGGGACCACGCGCTTTGGATTGTGTGGTTGTGCAAGTGTGCCCCCCACCCTAGCAGAGAAGCATCCTTTGTGAGTATCACTGATGGAGGGGTCTGTGCGAAGGGAATTCCTGCGCAAACATTGTGTGGTCAAGTCCACCAATGCAGAGAGCTTTTTATTGTGCTTGGCATTGTAAGGTACTTATTTATTCTGTGTGTCTGTGTGGAATGTATACTGTCCTGAACCAGCCTTGAAGGCAATGCATGTGTCCTCTGGCATGCTTCACGACAAATGTCATTGCTGACATATGGCCTAATAGTTGGAGGAAGATCCTTGCCAATGTCGGTGGGCTGGTTTATGTTGTAGTGATCAGATTGACTAAAGTGACAAATCATAGAATATCAGGGTTGGAAGGGACCTCAGGAGGTCATCTAGTCCAACCCCCTGCTCAAAGCAGGACCAATTCCCAACTAAATCATCCCAGCCAGGGCTTTGTCAAGCCGGGCCTTAAAAACCTCCAAAGAAGGAGACTCCACCACCTCCCTAGGTAACGCATTCCAGTGCTTCACCACCCTCCTAGTGAAAAAGTTTTTCCTAATATCCAACCTAATATCCCCCACTGCAACTTGAGACCATTGCTCCTTGTTCTGTCATCTGCCACCACTGAGAACAGCCGAGCTCCATCCTGTGGGGAGGGTGGGCAGGCAGAGAAGCTGTGGCTGCCAGTTAATCGAGGAAGGCCCTGATGAACTCTAGTTGCTGCACAGGCGTGAATGTTGATTTTTGCTCATTTATTTGTAGGCCCAGTTGTGGGAAGAGTGACATTGTCCTTTGGGTAGATCCTAGGGCTTCTTCTTGTATGGAGGCTTTGAGTAACCAATCGTCCAGATAGGGGAATATTATGGCCCCTGGTCTGAGGAAGCGAGTTGCCGCCACCACGTGTACTTTCGAGAATACCCGTTGAGCCATAGACAGGCCAAAAGGGAGTACTTTGTATTGGTAATGATCTTTTTCCAGAACGAATCTGAGAAATCTCCTGTGTGAAGGATGTATTGTTATGTGGAAATATGCATCCTGGAGGTCGAGGGCTGAGAACCAGTGCCCTTGTTCTAGTGCTGGAATTATTGTTGCTAACATGACCATCCTGAACCATTGGGTCTTCATGAATTTGTTGAGTTTCCTTAGGTTGAGAATGGGTCTTCATCTTCCAGTTTTTTTCTGGGTTAAGAAATAGTGGGAGTAGAAACACTTCCCTCTGTGTTATGTTGGTACTGGCCCAAGTGCAGAAGATGATTTACTTCCTGTCATAGTAGGTGCTGATGAGAAAAGTCCCTGAAGAGGGATGGGGAGGGAGGAGGGTGGGGGGAATGGAGGTAAATTGGATTGAATAGCCAGTCTCGATAATTTCTACTACCCATTTGTCTGATGTGATGATCTGCCACACTGGGTGGAATGGAATCAGATGGTCTCTGAAAGGATGGATAGTTGTGGATGATTCCAGTACTTGCAAATAGGGGAGGTTTCTTGGGCGTTTGACCAAACCATAAAAACTGCTGTTTAGAGGGGGGCTGCTGGGACGTCGATGGTTGAGATGGGAGTGTTGTTCATCTTGTGGGTCTCTGCCTCTGTCTTTGCAGGTCATATTACCTCTGTAGTTTTGTGTATTGTGCGGATTTTGCTCTTTGCGCTGAGTAATATTTCCCATTTTTCCTCTGTGTAGGTGTGTAGATGCCTATGAAGTCACCTTGAAGTCTTTTAGTGTCTGAAGCAACTCATCTGTCTTAGCTGTGAACAGCTTTGGGCACTCAAACAGGAGATCCTCGACAGTGGATTGTACCTTTTTGGGAAATCCAGAGAAATGGAGCCATGAAGCTCGTCGCATGACTATGGGCATGACGATGGAATGTGCTGCTATGTCTGCTGAGTCCAGTGAGGCTTGTAAGGCTGTTTGAGCTAGGAGTTGGCCCTCAGAGATGACTGCTTTAAATTGCTCTTTCTTGGCCTCAGGAAGATAAACAATAAAGTCAGACATCTTTGAATAATTGGAGAGATTGTATTTGCCATTAATGCCTCATAAGTAGCGATCCTGAATTGTAGATGCCCAAAATTCTAATCTTTTCAAGTCCCTATCGTATGCAGTGGATCTAGATTGATGTTGTCTGCTGTGCTCATTCATGTCCTCTAACACCAGAGTCTGGTGTAGAGTGTGAAAACAAACATTCCATTCCCTGGGAAGGGACGTAATATTTTTTGTCTGCTCTTTTACAAGTAGGCAGAATTGTTGCTGGGGTCTGCCAGGAGGGCAATCTTGGATGAAGTCAGTGTCTGGAGGAGGTCCAACAGCTTATATTGTGACTCTGCAACTTCTTCCAATGGTATCTTTAGAGAGTCTGCAATCCTCTTAAGCAGCTCTTGGAACTGTTTAAAGTCATCACCTGTTGTGGGTGGTGGGGGCATGAAAGCTTCATCCAGAGAGGAGGAGTAAAAATTGGCAGCTGGGGTGACCTCTTCAGGTCCCTCACGTGGCTCTTCCAGGGATTCAGAGAGTTCCGGCATTGAGAGTGATGAGGAATGCCTTGACCTCTCTCTGTGTGTACTAGGAGGCTTAGAGTAGTGTTGATGATATGCCACCCAGGGATCCCAGTAGGGCCACTGTGGTGGGGATGGCATTGGTGGAGGAATCCAGGGATGTCTGTAGCACTCATGAGCTTTGGGTCTGAGATGGTGTTCAGATTATTCTGGAGGACCTGGTCTGGTAGTTGTCCGGATCGGAAAAGAGTGATGTGATGTGTAGATTTCCCTTTCCTCCTCATCCTCCTCCTCCCTGGAGAAAGGAGGAACTGACGTGGATGGTGGTGTAAGCTGGTATGGTATTGAGCATGTTTGTGCCAGAGAAATTGCTGTGATGCCGAGAGCATCGGTATTGAGAAGGGTGTTGTTAGCGGTACCGATGCAATTACCATGGTTAGTCAGTGCCGAGGATTGTGAGCTAGGTGCTATGGAAGCAGAAGGTGGTGCCATAGACTGCAGTGCTACTGAACTACTTGGTGCTGCATGTTGAGTAGCTCCGATGGTACCAAGGAAGGGATGGTAAGTTTCCCTTTGTTGCTTCTGTCCGAGCCTGTCCACTTAGGGTTGTTGGCTTGCATGGTACCTGCGATACTGGAAGGTCCTGATGCCTCAGAGGTAATTGGCCTCGGTGCAGTTGGTACCGATAGTGTCTGATGAGTCAGGGATTGCCTCTTTTTGGTAGATTCCCTGGAAGGGGAGGTCGTAACCCGCTTCTTGGCCACCTTTTTGGAGGAGTGCTCTTTTCTCTGAGAGGGTGGTGGAGAATGCATGTCAGATGCTGCTGGTGGAGACCATTGCCCAGGAGAGGTCTGTGATCTGGATCAGCCGGATGCAAAGACATCTCCATGAGGAGGAGTTTTAACTGAAGATCCCTTGCTTTCATGGCTCGGGTCTTCAGATTATGGTAGTGGGAGCACTTTTGTGGTACGTGTATCTTGTTGAGATGGTGGACACACTGTGAGTGTCCGTCAGACACCGGGATTGACAACCAGTAAGTGAGGCAGTGCTTAAAACCTGGGAGCTGGGCATGACCCTTAAAATAGGGTTTCTCCCATGAAGAAGGGTATCTACGTTATCCTAAAGGGTATAATATATTATAATTTAATGGGTATAATGATATTTAAATGACTAAGAAAAAAGGTTTGGGGTTTTTTTTGAGGAAAAATGGGGAAGAGAAAGGATAACTAAAAATTATTAACTAAATAAACTGGGTTCTAAAACTACTAATCTAGACTAATTCTTAATCTAATGGTAAACTCGGAGGCACTGCCAATTGCTCCATTTCAAGCCCAGGGTGATAGAGAATGAATCAACGGGGGATATAGAGAATGAATCAAGGTGGGGTGTTGGTCACACAGCGCTATGTAACCCGCAAAGATGGCGTGAGACAGGGACAGCACGTGTGCGACTCACGCAGGCACTGCTACTGAAATTCTCTGATTGCAGGTGTAGGGATGCAGATTCACCTCAAGTGGAGCACCCAGAGGGACACACCACGAAGAAGAACCCCTGTGCACTCAGGTATAGACCCTTTTAAAAGGAAGAGAGCACACTGGAAAAAACAGTTTTACACTAAACATATATATCCCGAGAGTCAATAGCTTTTAAGCAGATCAATAAACCAAGCTAACACCATCTTAATTCCATAGTAGAAAATCTCACTGTAGGTGATTTAGGATATCAACAGTAGAATAGCATCAGGAGGACATTTTATTAGTGGCATAATCTCCCCTACAAGAGTTTGTTGATAAATGCCTTTTCACTTTTTTAAAGTGTTATGAAATTCTTAATATTTTATCCTTACAAGTACAACTATGCTTGTATATAAATTTGTTTTACATTGCATACATGTGCACACACTCAAAACTATGCTAAAAGAATATTATTAAGGTGCAAGGTCAAACACTCAAAAGTTAGGAAATGCCAGGATTAAGGTTGCCTGTGCAATTTTAGTTTGGCGTCCTTGTACATAGGCGTTATGAGTTAGTCTTTAATAAATGATTATATACAATTTTTTCCTTGAAACCCTGCCTCATTCAGTGCACAAGATGGATAGTGCTCACTTAGTGAGGAACTATTCAATATTTTGTTCTCCTCATTCAATGTGTGGCTCATCACTTATTTACTGCTCGCCATTCAGTCCCTGCTCTAAAGACAAAATTATTCATTTCTCCAGGGGTTTTCTATGGTGCTTATCACTAAGGCTACGTTTTAGTCAGGGGTATTTTTAGTAAAAGTCATGAACAGTTCACAGAGAGTAAACAAAAATTCACGGCCCGTGACCTGTCCATGACTTGTACTATATATCCCTGACTAAAGCTTGGAATGGGGTGGGAGGGTGGCCCAGGGGCACTGCGAGTGCTGGGGAGGAGGCAACCCAGGGGTGCCGCAGATGCTTGGAGGGGCAGTGGTGTGCATCCTGGGGCTGTGGCAGTTCGTGGGGCTGGTAGGCTCCCTACCTTGCTCCATGCCTCCCCGGAAGCAGCGACATTCCCCTCCCTCTGCTCCTAGGCGGAGGCGTGGCCAGGCAGCTCTTTACTCTGCCTCCGCCCTGAGTACTGGCTACGTAGCTCCCATTGGCCAGGAACTGCGGCCAATGGGAGCTGTGGAGGTGGTGCCTGCCTCCCCCTAGGAGCTGAAGGGTTTTGTCTCTTCCAGGGAGCCCCCTAAGGTAAGCGCCGCCCAATCTGTCCTTAAGATTTAACTAAAATAAGTGTTTTAGAATGACAATGGACATATTTTTACTCAAAAATAATCTTATTTTCGAGTGAAAATACACATTTTGCAGGTTTCTTCATGTCATTGGACCAATCCCATTAAATCAAAAAGATTTTGAGATGTTTCATTTTTATGTCAAATATTAATATGACATTGAATCATGTCATTTTAAGAGAAGAGAGTGTATTTTCTTTCACTCATAACTCTGAAATTTCAAAAGAAGCTTTTCTTAGCATGTATGAAGAAGAATTCTTAGTATGCATGAGTTAGGAACATTAAAACACTTTAAACATATTAAAAGCGTGTGTGTGTGTGTGACTATGTGTGTATATATATATATATATATATATATTAGGGCTGTCAAG
The DNA here is from genome assembly GCF_002925995.2 of Terrapene triunguis. NCBI lineage: Eukaryota > Metazoa > Chordata > Testudines > Emydidae > Terrapene > Terrapene triunguis. The sequence continues at coordinate 42,536,716 of NW_020664417.1, read as the reverse complement.
CAATTAAAAAAATTAATTGTGATTAATTGCACTGTTAAACAATACAATACCATTTATTTAAATATCTTAGATGTTTTTTACATTTTCAAATATATTGATTTCAATTACAACACAGAATACAAATATCAAAGGGGTAGCCGTGTTAGTCTGGATCTGTAAAAGCAGCAAAGAGTCCTGTGGCACCTTATAGACTAACAGACGTATTGGAGCATGAGCTTTCGTGGGTGAATACCCACTTCTTCAGATGCATATAGTGGAAATTTCCAGAGGCAGGTATAAATATGCAACCAAGAGCGAGTCAGGCTAGAGATAACGAGGTTAGTTCAATCAGGGAGGATAAGGCCCTCTTCTCAGGAGCGCCGCCAGCTTTTCCGCTGTCTAGGCGGCAGAAGGTCCCGCCCTGAAATGCCGCCCCCCCCACAGAGGCGGCGGAAGGTCCCGCCGCAGAAATACCGCTGCGGTCGCCGCCCCCCAAATCGCAGCACCCTAGGCAACAGCCTAGGTCGCCTAATGGGTTACACCAGCCCTGCCTCTTCTAGCAGTTGAGGTGTGAACACCAAGGGAGGAGAAACTGCTTTTGTAGTTGGCTAGCCATTTTTCTCCTCCCTTGGTGTTCACACCTCAACTGCTAGAAGAGGGCCTCATCCTCCCTGATTGAACTAACCTCGTTATCTCTAGCCTGACTCACTCTTGCTTGCATATTTATACCTGCCTCTGGAAATTTCCACTACATGCATCCGAAGAAGTGGGTATTCACCCACGAAAGCTCATGGTCCAATACGTCTGTTAGTCTATAAGGTGCCACAGGACTCTTTGCTGCTTTTACAGAATAAAAAGTGTACAATGTTCACTTTATATTTATTTTTGATTACAAATATTTGCACTGTAAAAAACAAAAGAAATAGTATATTGCAATTCACCTAATACAAGTACTGTAGTGCAGTCTCTTTATCATGACAGTTGAACTTACAAATGTAGATTTTTTTGTTACATAACTGCATTCAAAAACAAAACAATGTAAAACTTTAGAGCCTATAAGTCCACTCAGTCCTACTTCTTGTTCAGCCAATCGCTAAGACAAACAAGTTTGGTTACATTTATGCGAGATACTGCTGCCCGATTCTTATTTACAATGTCACCTGAAAGTGAGAACAGGTGTTCGCATGGCACTTTTGTAGCTGGCGTTGCAAGATATTTAGGTGCCAGATATGCTAAACATTCGTATGCTGCTTAATGCTTCAACCAGCATTCTGGAGGACGTGCTTCCATGCTGATGATGCTTAGAAAAATAGTGCGTTAATTAAATTTGTGACTGAACTCCTTGGGGGAGAATTGTATGTCTCCTGCTCTGTGTTTTACCTGCATTCTGCCATATATTTCATGTTATAGCAGTCTCAGATGATGACCCAGCATATGTTCGTTTTGAGAACACTTTCACAGCAGATTTGACAAAACGCGAAGAAGGTATTAATGTGAGATTTCTAAAAATAGCTACAGCACTCGACCCAAGATTTAAGAATCTGAAGTGCCTTCCAAAATCTGAGAGGGACGAGGTGTGGAACATGCTTTCAAAAGTCTTAAAAGAGCAACACTCTGATGCGGAAACTATAGAACCCGAACCACCAAAAAAGAAAATCAACCTTCTGCTGGTGGCATCTGACTCAGATGATGAAAATGAACATGTGTCAATCCTCTCTGCTTTGGATCATTATCGAGTAGAACCGGTCATCAGGATGGATACATGTCCTCTGGTAATGGTGGTTGAAGCATGAAGGTACAATTGAATCTTTAGCGCATCTCGCATGTAAATATCTTTTGACGCCAGTTACAACAGTGCCATGCTAACGCCTGTTCTTACTTTCAGATGACATTGTAAACAAAATGTCAGCATTATCTCCTGCAAATGTAACCAAACTTGTTTGTCTGAGCGATTGCCTGAAGTAGGACTGGGTGGACTTGTAGGCTCTAAAGTTTTACATTGTTTTATTTTTGAATGCAGTTATTTCTTGTACATAATTCTACATTTGTAAGTTCAACTGTCATGATAAAGAGATTGCACTACAGTACTTGTATTAAGTGAATTTAAAAATACTATTTCTTTTGTTTATCATTTTTACAGTGCAAATATTTGTAATAAAAATAATATAAAGTGAGCACTGTACACTTTTTATTCTGTTTTGCAATAGAAATCAATACATTTGAAAATGTAGAAAAACATCCAAAAATATTTTATACATTTCAATTGGTATTCTATTGTTTAACAGTGCACTTAATCACGATTAATATTTTTAATTACAGTTAATTTTTTTGAGTTAATCACATGAGTTAATGGTGATTAATAGACAGCCCTATATATATATATATATATATATATGGAGAGAGAGAGAGAGAGAGAGAATATATATACTCTAAAATATTCAAATTCTGGGGAGAAAAAAATTGTTTGGAAGCTCTTCAGCAGAAAGATTTGCTGCTTTTAATGATAAATCCAATTGTGGGAAATGTTTATTGGGTATGTTAATGATGTAAGCAGAAGAATAGAAAATTTTCTGCTACATCAAGGACTAAAGAAGAAATTCAGGAGAGATGAAAGATATGATCAATTTAAAGTGCAGTTATAGTCTGAAAAGTGATCCTTTGGAAAAAATGGCATCATAGGGTTTACTGTATTTCAATGATTCAATAAAAAAATTGTTCAGTTTCAAGTAAAAACAAGGTTTTTCTGTCTGCTACCCCTGAAAACTCTATCTAGGATCAGAAAGTCAGACTGTGTTCTTACTCCCTTAGGCATCATAAATGTGTGCAGTTGGTACTTATTAAGAATACTGTTGATGATGTATGCTCCACAACAGGATCCAGCTCCCTTTCCATAGCTGTTGCTCTGCAGTGCTTTCAGGAATGAAAATCTTTCTATAGTCAGCTGATGAGATTCTCGATATATACAGGAAACACATCTCTTAAATAAAGAAAATGCTAAAAAAGAAAGGAAGGAAAAGAAAACCAAAGTCTAGCTTGTCCCGTATGAAAGAGAAACTTCTGAAGGCAGCAGAAGTATCTAATTAATTGTTCTGTCTTGTGAGTGTGCCTGTGCCACCAAAATTCATGGATGTTTTATGATCTATGCAAGTTTGGGGTCACCCATGTTTCACGAAGGGCATCCACACAGAGGCTCAGATGTACAGCATTCTGCAGAGCTCACTGTTCCACTCTCTCGCTCATATGGCAGCATGGCTTCCTCAGGAATCATGCTGTCCTGCTGTCCCTTGGAGTGAACACTGAACCAAATACACCCCTCAGCAAGGTTTCACTATGCAGAGGAGCACCCAGTATTAAATAATTCTGACTAGATTAGTACTATTTTATATTGCACAAAACTATGGGGCTAAAGGGAATAACGCCGTGAAGAATAATCCTCTCCCTGACTTTTCTATTTGAAGCTCAACGCCATGGTACACCAGTAGAGGAGCTTCCTCAGGATCAGCGGAAGGAGAAATGATGTAGTGGAGCTGGTAATACCTCCTATTCGTGCTGCCCCCCTAACTCAGATCAACCTCATCTGGTTCCCCTATCTTCTAAGGAAGATCAATCAGGCACCCAAACTTGTCTTTGAGCAAGAGGACAAAATATGGCTTAGACTTGAACTCTGATCTGATAGAAAGAAAAGTAGTGCTTTTTCTATAGTCATATTTTAAATCTGTTGTAAAATGAACTCTGAGCGAAACACAAATTAAATTAACCATGGGCAGGTCTTACAATGCTACAGAGGAGAATACTGAATAACTATGCATGCCTTGACACTCACACTTTGAGGTTACGATACTCATGGTCAACCAGAAAAAGAGCATAATAGTGCCTTTAGCTTTAGGGCCACATACTCACAAAGATCTCCAAATCCAATACCCACAGATGACAATGGAAGTCCACATGGCGCATGATCATGTTCCTATTCATTTTCACTAGTCCTGTGACATAAGGTGGATTATTTTCTGTTTGCAATTTTCCATTTCTTTTTAATGATTATGCAAATCTATAACTTTCAACTATCTCGTTTATCTAATTAATGGGGCCTACCTATGGCAATCTCTTACTCAAGAAAATCCATGTTTTATTTTTTTAAACATTGCTTTATGATTTCATGCAACAGAAAACAGTAAAAAAGTACTTTGTCTGCTTTTTCTTCTTCTTTTCACAACTGAATTTTAGGGTAAATAATCTTGCAAAAGTTCTTAGAACATAAAACAAGAAATGCCTGATTCCCATAGGGATACATTTGTATTACAAGCTGTACATTTTTTTACTGTCCATCATTATTTAAGGCTAATTTCAATTATGCCTATTAGATAAAGTAATCTCATGCAGTTACTAAAAAAGTAGTGTGAATACCACTATTCCAACTTCAGCCCTCCCGAGGGATTAATTAATGAATGCTTAATGACATTAATCCACATTTAGATCACTTATGTTTAACCACATGCTTTCTATGCATACATATATAAATATTAATTTTGGATAGAATGATAATCGTTCAACACCATAACAATTAAACAGCTGTAACCTGTCTCATGTGTTAAGTGATGGAGCTGCAGGCAAGCTCCATAAACAGATGGTCTTACCCACCCATGCTTAATGTTAACGACTTTTTAAAAAAGAGGTGTTGACAAATCAGAACAAGAAGGCATAGTTTTAATGCAAATCGGCCAATTTGCAATTTAGATTACTCTAAAAACTAATTTGGTGTATAGAAAAAATTAAGCTGTGTTGTAAAACGGAGACATTATACAGCATTTGGATATAACAGATTCCCCACCAACATAATTATTTACTGATTTCATTCAGCTAGCAGAGTTTAATGGAAAAGCAGCTGGCAAAGTATTCATATCGATGGGATTTCTATGATTGTTACTTAATTTATTAAGGGTACATGACAGTTAAATCACAGAAATAATAGTCCCATTTCAAACAAACACTCTCTCTTCCAACCTCACCATATAGCTATTCAAAAAGGAGAGGGTCACTGAACTCATTGTGAACAGGGCTTAAAAAGAAAACATAACAACAAGCAGCAACAACAAAAACATTTTAGCAAAACTGCAATCAGAAAACATAATTAAGGAATAAATGTTCACTCAGGAGTCTATCTGGTGTCCAGTTGTGCATGTGCAATCTTGCATACACACAGAGATAAAGGTAGAGGTTGAGGATAGAAATTCCAATCTTAAATATGCAAACTACAATTACAGAAACTGGGAGGACTCCTGTGCTTAATACTTAAAAAACAAACAAAAAAATCACCAACATTTTTAATATGGGACCAATTATTTGAATAGAAATAGAATTGGTTTAGGATGAAAATCTACCATAAGAGGCAAAAATAGATCTTCACAAAATAGTAACCTCAGACTCATGAATGCCACTCCCAGATCAAATAAAGAATCGGGCAGGTAATTTCCCATGGCCTTGGCCTGGGGCTCTGTGGTAAAATAATCCTTGATCTAAACGGCACCCAGGTGGATTTAAGCAGAGGTAAAATCTTACCACTCCAAGGGGAAAAATATACACAGTAATTTAGAAATCCTTTAATTTCCTTAGCACTTAATGTGCTTTGGAACATACACTGCCCTTTATTGACTCAACTCTACAAGGTGCTGAGCATCTGCGGGAGATTCCATGCTCCTTCAACTCTTATCGATTTAAGTACATTTCAGGATTAAGTCCTACCTGAGCATGCAACTCCTGCTGAACAACTTGTACATCAGTCTTTGGAATTGTGCATCATACAGACCACACAATGAGTATATCAAGAGCAGGTATGGCATTAAGTGAGATACTGTGTGCAACTACAAAGGGCCAATGGAAATCATGCATATAAATTAATCTTTGATCTATTTTCCTGTTAGTCGAAGTAACCAAAAAATAGGGTCAGTATTAGGACTAGTTTTGTTTACTTTACATATTGGTTCTTACATATCACAATACCCCCTACTCATTTAAAATTATCTAAGAAAAATAGATTTAAATTAAATAACTGGAAACAAAAATTATTTCAAGGTAAAAATGCCAACATAAGTGAGAATACAATCCCTGATAGATTTCCTGGCTGATCCTTCCAATCTAGCATTACTAAAATTCTTGATAACCTTGCTAATGCTTTGCACAGTTTAAAACATTAGAAAACCCAAATATATTTTATATCTATTAATTTGTGAAAAACTATTAGTGTGAAAAAGTGTGCTGGAGGAAAGCACTGAAAGCTCTGGACTCATAACTTATTTGAAACAAATACCACTCTTGCTATACTGCTTATTAAAGATAACAAGTTCTCGTGCATCAGACCAATATCTGTCCATACTGATAATGCTTTTGATTTTTTTTCATATTGTTTAACAGCTAACTCCCCAGCTGTGTGTATTTCATTTGCAATTTTCCAATCTTTGGTATCCTAAACCCCAGAGCCACCTTGGTGTTTAATAGAGGTATGCTGAGCAGTGCATGTCTAAGTTTTGTCTGAACAAACAAAGCATGTCTTAGTCATCATTAATGATCTTGCTTCCCAATGTACTAAAGAATGAGAATAAAAACAAATAGCTTGTATTTTGTAGCTTAAAGGAATTAGGAATTCCCCCAGGCCAAATTTCAATGTGAATTGCCTGAATGTACATGAAAATCAATGTAACTCAATAAACAACTTGATGTTTAACATATTATTAGAAGAGAATTCCACAAAGGACTACCTTCTTTAAAATCAGAGAGATGGTTTTTTTGGCCGTTTAATACACCTCTACCCCGATATAACGCAACCCGATATAACACGAATTCTGATATAACATGGTAAAGCAGTGCTCCGGGGGGTGGGGGGGGGAAGTGGGGCTGCGCACTCTGGCGGATCAAAGCAAGTTCGATATAACGCGGTTTCACCTATAACGCGGTAAGATTTTTTGGCTCCTGAGGACAGCGTTATATCAAGGTAGAGGTGTATGTGCCAACTTGAAGAATGCAACCAGTAGGTTAACTGAAAATGAATAGAAATAAAATATTTATGGACAAACAGAAGTTCTCAGTAGATGCTTGGAATATTCTTCACTTTACTGTCTCAAACTCTGCTCATGATTTATGTAAAACCATAGCTCTTTAGATAGTCAAATAGATTATCAAGTTGGACAGCTCAGTTAATACCTTTACCTACTTAAGGCTCCATTCATGCCTTTATGATTAATGTGCACATATCTCTCCCATCATTTGGATCTAGTGTGGACATGGCAGATGCAAAATATCGAGTGGATATATCTGTCCACATAATGATGGGAATTTGTGCATGTGACCTTTGGGTGGCATTTGGCTAGTTGTGTATATATGTTGATTTCTAAAGTATGTACAGTAGAACCCCATTTATCCATCCCTCCATTATCCGGCTCTCCGTATTAACTGCACAGCCACTAAGCACAGATCCAGAAGCCGGCGATCTCCCCTATGGCTGCTAGACGATGCTGCAACCTTGCATTTTTCCAGTCTCTGGATTATCTGAAATTTTAATTATTGGATCTGGCTCCAGTCCCAATTAGATCTGATAAACTGGGTTCTGGTGTATTATCCTAGTATCTAGATGCTGAATAGCATATGAAATTGTGAGTAAAGGGATTTCCTACTTTTTCAATACATAAGGGAACATGCAAGACTTCCACGTACACAATGCAAACTACCTAAGTATTCTGCCACCAAGGGCAAGTTGTGCCAGTAAGTGGTATAAAAATGTTTGGTTTTACAGGCAAAGGATGGCTATGGAAGTACTATGTACACAGATATCACTTGTGCTTTGAAATCTGTTACTTTGGTGGCTATATTGTTATATAAACTAGAGGGGCTGGGACAAGGGCTCATTGGCTCTTTGCACGCCAGGCTGAGGAAGAATCAATTCCCATTCCACAATGGCTATGGCTATGCTATGAGCTAAGTGTGTGATTCCCCTGCTCATATGAATATACAAGAGGTAACTTGGAGAGCTAGTGCGAGTATAAATAGCATTGTAGACATGGTAGTATGGGCACCAGCTGCAGAGGCACAGCTGAGCTACGCCAAGTATGTGCTCACCATTTTTTAGATGTGTTTATACTTGGCATGGCTCAGCTATGCCTCCACTGCCACCACGACTACACTGCTATCATTTATACTTGTGCTAGCTCTCATCGAGCTATGGTGAGTATCTGGACATGAGCAGGGGAATCATGCCCCTAGTTCACAATGTAGACCTAAGACAGAGCTACGGTTGGTTAAGAGCAAGAAAAGGACCTGATTTCTCTGTAATACTGGGTCTCGAAGAGAACATCTCTAAGAAAAACATACATATCATTATGGAATATGATCCTGTGGTTCATTACTAGTCTTAGAGACCTTAAAAGCAACACAAACAAATCAAACATTAACCAAAGGTGGGATTGTCCTGACAACAGCAACCACACAATAAATATATGTATTGAAAAAGACAGACCTGCTTGCCCAATGCTGAAGAAAAACCTGTTTGTGCCTAATATGTTGGAAATATTGTTCAAGAATAGTTCATCTGTGCACAACTATAACCCAGGTAATGCAGCCCAGGTCAGTGAGACCAACAGTACAGTGATCTGCTGACTAACTGCTGTTTGGCAAGTTAAGTTACCTAAGGAAAGGCTTTATCTTACACTCCCATTTTTTCCTAAGATTAATTTTTTTTAAAAAGAGAAGTAGTTCTCCTCCCACCTCTCTAATCACTTCTTTAGCATGTGCTTTGGTGGATCCTCCTCATCCCCTCTCCAACTTGCTGGAAGGGTTTCACAGGACTCTGTCCTTGTTGCCTTTCTCTTCTCTCTCTATACCTTATTTGTGGGTAATCTCATCCGCAAACACAAATTCAACTACCATCTTTCTGCTGACAACTCCAGAGCTCCCTCCCTATTCTTCACCTGTTTCCTTCTGTCCAAACTAAAATCTCAGCCTGTCTCTCTGACATCTCCTCATGGATGTCTAGCAGTCAAAAAAACTGAAATTGTCTATGAAAAAGAGCTCTTAATCAGGCTCCCGCAGAAACCTCCCTCCTGCCTCTTTTAATCATGTGGACAAGACCACCATCCTGTCACTTAGGCCCACAACCTGTGTGTCCTCTTCAACCTGGATCACGTTGTAGGTCCTCACTACTAGCCTATGTCTAAATCTTGTTGACTCATTCTGCATAACAGCTCTAAGATATGGCTTTCCTCTCACCTAAAAAACCCAACAAGTCTTGTCCAAGCTCTCATCATCTTGCGTATCAATTAATGCAATAATTTGCATCCCTTTGTCTGGCCTTGAATAATGCAATCTTTCCTAAATTATATCCATTAAGAGTTATGCAGCAAAGATCATTTTCCAGGCCCATCAATTTGACCATCTCACCCCTCTTGCAGCCCTTCACTGGATTTCCCTTCTCTATTGCATCAAACATAAGCTGCTCATCTTCACTTTCAAGGCCCTCAATAGCCTATCATCTCTTATTCATTATCGAGATGTCAATTCCCACCTACGTTCAGTCCATGATGTCTGCCTCCATCAGCAAATTATTAAATTTTCAAACAAGCACCTTTGTGCTCCATGCTACCCTCCCTGCTTGGGAGCAGCTTCCCATAAACATCTGCAAAGCTACCTCATTACCCTCTGTCAAAATCTCCTTAAAACTCTCCTTTGCCATGATGCCTATGAAAACCTTGACAACAGTTAGCCCACAGGTGGGATTAGACCACTGCCTATCAAGCTGAAAAATATTCATAGACTCAGATTATAAAGCCAGAAGGGACCATTGTGATAATCTAATCAGACCTCCTGTATAATACAGGCCCAATAGGACTTCCCACAATTAATTCCTGCTTTAAATAGCTCTTATATTTTAGAAAAACAACCAATCTTGATTTAACATTTTCCAGTGATGGATAATCCACCACGACCCTTGGTAAATTGTTCCAATGGTTAATTACCCTCACTCTTAAAAATGCTCACCTTAATTCTTGTCTGAATTTGTCTAGCTTCAACTTCCAGCCACTGGACCTTATTATACCTTTGTCTGCTAGACTGAAGAGCCCTTTACTATCAAATTTCTGTTTCCTATGTTTTGCAGTGTTGTTGTAGTCATGGTGTTTATCTCTCTAGAACACTCCCATACCATCATCAACTTCCTGGACACCATGATCAATTTAAACAATGGAACCCTACAGATGGTATATTCAAGAAATCCCAAGAATCATCACACTTCCCTCCACAGATCCAACAATCACACCAGACATACCAAGAAATCTGTTATCTACAGCCATGCACTCGGATACAACAGAATATGCTCTGAAGAGGAAGTGTGGGATACTCACTTAAAACTACCTTCACTAAACAAGGACACTTTACCAGAGAAGTACTGTAGATTGGAACATGGAGCAGGCTACCCAAATATTGCAGGAGACCTCTGCTTCAATACAGAAAAAAACCCCACTGACTGCACACTCTTTGCTGTCACTACCATCCCACACTAGAATCCATATGGAGTATCATCCAACAATTACAACCCACATTTGATGGGGACCACATCCTGAAAGAAATCTTCCCTGAACCCTCTCTTCTGGCCTTCAAACAATGCCTCAACCTCACCAAGCTCATCAGAATCAAGTTCCCCACAGACCAGGATATACCAACTCAAAGTGGCACCAGACACTGCCATAACAACAGATGTAAAACCTGCAGACATATCTCCACTACTACGATGATCAATACCCCCACAACACACCTTTCAAGATCCATGGGTCCTATAGACATTTATCACAACATGTGGTGTACCATATCCAGTGCATCAAATGCCCCAACAATTACGTTGGTGAAACCAGACAATCACTACATTCTCAAATGAACTCACTCCAAAAAATGATAAAAAGACAAAAACACCGTATCACTCATGGGCAAACATTTTTCACTAAGCAATCACTCCATATCTGACCTCTCAGACTTCCATCTTTTTTTGTTCTGTGTTTGTACAGTGCCTAGCACAATGGGGTCCTGGTCCATGACTTAGGCCTCCTAAGTGCTATGATAAGACAAGTAAATAATAGTATCACTTGCTTTTGTGTGACAACATTTCTTTCCCTTTTTCGAATTCCTCTGCCCTTTTTGGTATATATACACGCACAAATCCCTGCATTGACTCACTGCCCACAGATGCCTGTCAAATTCTGTGCAATTGGAAAAGTATACATCCAAAGGCAGAATGTGGCCTTTGGTAAGTTTCTGGAAAGACACATTAATTAAATTCCAGGAAAGAGAATGATCTTTCATATAATTTGAAGAAAAGGGTCACACACTTTGCTTTTTGTCTATATTATTTGGAATATACAGGGTGTAAATAATTCAATGATCAAAGCACAGGAGTTAAGAACATAAGAATGGCCATACTGGATCAGACTAAAGGTCCCTCCAGCCCAATATCCTGTCTACCGACAGTGGCCAATGCCAGGTGCCCCAGAGGGAGTGAACCTAACAGGTAATGATCAAGTGATCTCTCTCCTGCCATCCATCTCCACCCTCTGACAAACAGAGGCTAGGGACACCATTCCTTACCTATCCAGGCTAATAGCCATTAATGGACTTAACCTCCATGAATTTATCTAGTTCTCTTTTAACAGGCAAGGAGTTCCACAGGTTGACTGTGCGCTGTGTGAAGAACTTCCTTTTATTTGTTTTAAACCTTCTGCCCATTAATTTCATTTGGTGGCCCCTCGTTCTTATATTATGGGAACAAGTAAATAACTTTTCCTTATTTACTTTCTATACATCACTCATGATTTTATATACCTCTACCATATCCTCCCTTAGTCTCCTCTTTTCCAAGCTGAAAAGTCCTAGCCTCTTTAATCTCTCCTCACATGGGACCCATTCCAAACCCCTAAACATTTTAGTTGCCCTTTTCTGAACTTTTTCTGATGCCAGTATATCTTTTTTGAGATGAGGAGACCACATCTGTACACAGTATTCAAGATGTGGGCGTAGCATGGATTTATATAAGGGCAATAAGATATTCTCCATCTTATTCGCTATCCCTTTTTTAATGATTCCTAACATCCTGTTTGCTTTTTTGACTGCCGCTGCACACTGCATGGATGTCTTCAGAGAACTATCCACGATGACTCCAAGATCTCTTTCCCGATTAGTTGTAGCTAAATTAGCCCCCATCATATTGTATGTATAGTTGGGGTTATTTTTTTCCAATGTGCATTACTTTACATTTATCCACATTAAATTTCATTTCCCATTTTGTTGGGAAACCAATCACTTAGTTTTGTGAGATCTTTTTGAAGTTCTTCACAGTCTGCTTTGGTCTTAACTATCTTGATCAGTTTAGTATCATCTGCAAACTTTGCCACCTCACTGTTTACCCCTTTCTCCAGATCATTTATGAAGAAGTTGAATAGGATTGGTTTCTAAAGGATAGAACATTTTTGATTATGAAAACACAGAGATTAATGAAGACTGCTTCTTTTGAATTTGTCATTTTAAAGTGCTTTGAAATATAATGTTATTTGCTTAGCAAATATCTTGTACAACTGTAAAGTAGAAATTCATTATGTCAACAAAAAGGATAATTGGAGGGGGGGGCAGTTAGATCTCTTTACCACCTTGGTAAGTGGGGTTTTTTTGGGCTTTCTTCTCAGTAAAGGGGGGGGGAGAAGGTAGCATAGTAACACATCTCTTGAAAAACTATCACATAAAAATAAAAAAGCATATATCAGAAGACTTATTTACAGATTTAAAAAATATGTAAGCTTCTCCTCCAGAGGAGGCAGCTACAGGAAATGATTGAAAGGGAAATTCTTGCACCTCCCATTTGTGGCAAACAAGCTGTAAAGACTTGATGAGCCATTATATAATCATTTCCTTTCTTAAAACATCCATTCCTTTACACAGACTGACAGGTGCAAATATTCTGTTTGAAGAAACGAGCTTCAAAGTGTTACATTTCTGATGCACAAAAGACCAGGAATTCTAGCTTTTTGAGTTTTGTATTGAAGACAGATATTAAAGCACAGCTAGCCTACCAATAGTACAGTGCTCTCCATTCCATCCCTGGCTACATTCACACTTCCCATCTTTACAGGTTCCATGTTCAGCACAGCGAGGGTGGCAGGCTCTTTGATTGCAGGCTGGTCCAGTCCAACCTTCTTCGCAACGACATGTTCCACCCATGCAAACACCATGAGAGCCACAGTCCACAGAACAGATTTCTGTATTTAAAAGGAGGGATGGAAGAAAAAGAGAGAAAGAATGAGAGGAGAGTACACATTAATTAGCAGAGTTACATTTTAATTCAACATATGAAGGAGAAAAGCAAAATCTTTGAAAATTAAATCAAAGGAATTTACTGCTAAAAGCATTTTCAGGTAGGACCCAAGAGAATATGGAATATGGAATTTTATCTCTGCTAATGCTTAATTAGTTACCCAGTAGACTTAGTAATGCCTAAGTGTCCACAGCTCTTCTGTCAGTTAGCTCTGAGTAATTTCCAATTATATTTTTTGCGAGCACATATTTCTTAAGAGTTACCTTTTGTAGCTTAGATTATATGCATTTAAACCCATTAGAATTTGCTGCATAGGTTTAGTGACTAAATGTACCACATACCTTAGAGGTCATTTACATTATAGGCAAAAATCTACAATTGAACAAAAGTTCAATTTAGCAAAGGGGCTTTTTTCCTTGCCCCCAGGTTTCTTTCAAATTTGAAATGTGCCATCTCTGACATATTTTTTCATTAAAAAGAATCAGCCTCAGTGAGACACATTAGTGCATTGCTGACATACTGACATGTCTGTTAAATATAAGATTTTTTTAAAACTTTCTGTAAATTTATAGCAATGACAGCTTTAGGCAGTCTGGTTTAAAAACAGAAAGACTATTAAAAATAAATCAACAAAAGCATTCAACTTGTCACCTACACTAACAGGGTTTTATAACTAGTAGAATAATTGAAAAGAACATTAAGGCCTAAGTTATTCATAGGCCAAACAATATATCTTACATCTCAAAACTAATACAAGATAATAATTCAGGTTGTTATAGTTTGCATTTATCTTTTTTCTTTATTCAGTCAGTATTTGGAAAACTTCATTTGTGTGAAGCTGACTACAGAAAAAAAAGCCTTAGGGATGTTTTTTAGTCTCTTAGAATACAGTTAGTCACAATCATATGCTGGTTCATAAGAATATTATGTTTAGTTTGGGTTTCCTTGTAAAAGACAGCAAACCACTCTAATAAGAAAGAACTGAAATTATTTTTGACTGCAATAAAAGGAGAGCTCATAAAAGAGGCTGAAAGCTTTTACATTCGGGCTTTGTTTCCAGTTTTTCATTCAGTAGTATTTTCCCCCCAATAGATTATAATTCTCTGCCTCAAAGTGCTATAAAACATTCAACACAGCATCAAGTTGTGATGGCACTTCTTATGAACAATAGTGCAGAATGTTTACTGGGCAAGAGAGCTGGGCTGTTTTTCCCACACAACATTTTCTATCTACTTTGAATTATATTTTTGATTAAAAGATCTGAGATGGTCTGATTAACTTCAGAGTTACAGAACATCAACCCAGCTGCAGGAGAGGCAGAGGTTTATTTCAGAGGTTCCCTCTTTTCTCTTCAATCTAATCAATTTTTCATTAGGGTGAAGGTGTTTATCAGCTTTGAGCACACTAGCTTTGAGCAAGGTGTGTCAATCTTTGTAATGAACTTATTAATTAGAGTTAATTTAATTGAAGTGGAATTGAAGGGCTAATGGACAAACTGCTGATGAAGATAGAGGAAAGCTCTGTTGATTTCAACCCTGTAAGCCGTCTGATGGATAACTCATTCTTCTCCCTTTAGCAGCTTAATAAAATGTTTCTTTATGAGTAAGATTTACTTATTTATTGACTTTACATATCTGAAGGTCATTTTGTACAACTTCAGTAGGGGTTCTTTATGTTTTATTGAACAAACTAGTTAATACTTCATAAGTCTGAAGTAACTGAAATATCTGAATATACATGAAACAGAATACTTTTATACATTTCAACTATTAACTACTTTTCGAAACACGAGCACAAATAGTGTGTAAAGATGGATGCCATCAGAAGATGTGTACAATCCATATTTTCTTTGAACCATATAGCAGACTTTCCATAAACAGTCATTTTTATAAGAACCTAAGCACATGGGTGCCATACAAGATGAGCTCAGAAAGCTTTCTGTGCACAGTAGACATTCAAAAACAAAATTAGCAGAATAGTAGAGGACAACACCTTTTCTGAAGTGGGTTGTAGCCCACGAAAGCTTATGCTCTAATAAATTTGTTAGTCTCTAAGGTGCCACAAGTACTCCTGTTCTTTTTGCGGATACAGACTAACACGGCTGCTACTCTGAAATACTACTTTAGTATCTGATAATATATATGCATACACAAAGTAAAAACCTAAATCTGAAAGTAATATGAAACATTAAATATGGTAAAATACTCCCCTTCTACAGTTTTCTCACTCTGTTGCCTTCTCTTGTTGCCTACCTATACCTGAGCTACCAATGACTTTCAAGGACTGTTGATCAATATCATAGATATCAGACACAAACTGCATTTCAAAATGGCAGTTATTTACAGAGAATTGGCTAAATATCATTTATAACTTGATATAAAACCACTACTCCTCAAGGAAGCCACGTGTCCAGATGTCATTAAGAACATCAACTACTTTGTTATATTATTACACTTTTTTTTGGCAAAACACATCTGAAAATTAGAAATTATTCAGATTTTAAATATGTCATTACAAAATGAGTACCGGTAATTTTTTCCAAAATTTGGCACAAAAAGGTTGCTCTCAGACTGAGACTAAAATTCAGACTCTGATCTAAATTACAGTAATTCCATATTTTAATCCAAATTTATACCAATGTATCTAAGATAAGCAACTGGCCTTAAATGTGCCAAGTTTTGGCCTTGAAGAAAGCCTTATCTGTTAGAACTGTTGGCCCAATCATGCAGTCCTTATTCAGGCAAAATTTCCATTAACTTCAGTTGAAGTTTTGCCTGAACAAGAACTACAGGATTGGCCCCTCCAAGCCGCTAAAAATAGATTTTTCAAATGGAAATATTTCTGGATGCGTCATGAACACAGTTCTAAATATGTAGATGAATATCTCAGTACAGATCTTAAATTCAGAAGGTACATATAACATTTTATTCTTTTCTTTGAACCACCAGCAAAAAATGCCTTCAATTAATATCTGAGTGAAGAAACTGTTTGATTTTCAAATATTTACAAATGGTCATTTGTTCTGAATGTTTCACTCATGATTTATGGCCTAATCCTGCTCCCACTACAGTCTATAGAAAGACTTAGCTTCAATAGAAGCTGGATCAGATTCTTACACAATAATGCAAGATTATGTATTAATTTAAAATATATTAGAGTTTTACACATAGGGAATGTTTTTAATCCTTACCATTTGAGCAATCTGCACCTGTCCAATTAGGGTCACAAGTGCAGGTACCACTTTCTTGAAGGTACGTCCCATGACCAGAGCACTGGTCTGGACACATTGTCTTCAGTATTTCACAGTTGCTACCACCCCATCCTGGATTACAGTGGCACTCTCCATGGATACACACACCATGACTGGAACAGGCTGGGTCTAAGCAATCAGCTGGACAGAAAAGAAAAAGATAATCTTTAATATGTTATTATTAACAATTACAATAGCAGCAATTATTATCGAAGGATTTTAAGCACTTTCTGAATTAATTAAAAAACTCCTGTGAGGTAAACTGTACTACACTCATTTAACAACAAACAGTAAACTGAGATACGAGGCGATGAGGCAAATCACAATTTTACGTAATGAGTCAGTGGAAGAACAGAGAGTAGAACTCACGAATCCTGAGGTGGTCCCTAGCCAGCCTGCTTTAATCACAAGATAACAAGCACTATCTGATCAAATAAATAAATAAAAAAAATCAATATATAACTAATAGAGTGCAACTTCTAATCAATTTTTGCTAGCATATTGGTAATTTTCTTTGTAGTAATTAGATCATCAAAAGTAATTGTAAGGATCCATGTTCATATATGTAACTGGTTTAATGATATCCTGGGGATAACAGACATAAACCTCGAAGTCATTGATGTAACTGAGACTCTTGCAAGGATTTGTAATTTTCCTGAATTATACCAAGATTCACTTGAGTTTTCAGGCTATTGCTCTCTGTTCTCCTAATCACAGAGTAACAAAATCTTGGATTCTCTATAACAAGCAGTATCAACTGACCTAATCCACTACTACTGAGTTCTGACAGCTGTATAGGACCCTCAACCTGTTTGAGAAATAAATGAGTTGGGTATTCTCTATCCTTCTTAATTCACTTTAATGTGCTTTAGATGACGAGATTTAATTTAGCAATTTGACTCAATAAAACTTTACACTTGTAGGGTCAATGGTCTGAAAATTTAATTCCAGAGACTTAATTGCATTACTTTGTATGTAGAGATCAATAAAATCAATTTGATTGAGGAAGGGAAATGGTGCTTTTTCCTCCTAAAAAAATGAATAGAAAATGAACTCCACTTTACAGCACACCAGAATGAATACACATACATCTCTAAAATACAAAAAAAAAGATGCATAATTTTTCAATGTGATGCATTTGAATCAGCATTTTCAACTGTAAGTCTTTATAAAAATGTTGGTGGGAAAGACCATATGCAATAGAGTAACAAATTCTTCTACAATGTGAAAAAATCACTGTCTTTCTGTGTTCTAACAGTCATCTTTTCTTGTGTTTCCCTCGTAGCTGATGTCAGACAGATAAAATAAATCTATTTTTAATATGCTGAAATTATTAGACAAAACCTGCTGAAAGCAAAATATCTAGCAAACAGGATATTTGAGTATGCTTGATATAAGGTGAACAATTTGCCAGCACCCTGGCTTTAATGGGCCAGATTTTCAGTTGGTGCAAATTGACATGGCTCCAGTGAAATCAATAGTGCTATGCTGACTTACACCAGCTGAAAAATCTGACCCACTATGTTGTAACCTGACATTTTAGAAACATTACTGTAGATGCTTGGGTAAATATTTACTTATTTACCTTCTTCACAGTTTTCTCCTTTGTACCCAGAGTTGCAGGCACAAGAGCCCATGATACAGATCCCACGGCCCCCACATTGAGGATCAATACACTGGGTGGTAGGCACATCACACTCTGTACCCTTCCAACCGCTGAAACAGAGACAGCGCCCTTTGGAATACTGCCCGTTGCCACTACACAATACTGGGCAGGCTGCTGTGAAATAAAACATGACAGAAGAATTAACAAAACTCTTTTCAATCAAGCTTTGGGAAAAAAGAGGAACATGTATGTAACGAGTTGCATGCCAGTTTCTTTTCCTTGGTAGATTAGCAATGGCTTGTCTTTCTGCAGTTTATTTATTTTAACTTAAGAAAATAATTTGGTTCAGATACCTCTTGAACAATCAGGGCCCAGAAATCCAGGAAAACAATGGCATGATCCAGAAACACACTCTCCGTTTCCATGGCAATTTCGGGGGCATTCCACTACAGACTCTGAAAGAAAGAGTAAGAAAAAAAAATTCATAGAGACTCCCACCATAGTACTAAACTAGAACAGAAGGTGTCTATCATCTAATTCTAAACCACTGGTGACTGACAGCAAATTAAGGTACTTGCAGAAGCATGTATGTCGCTTTATTTAGTGATTGTAAGAAAGTAAATAGTGGCTAATTTCCTGTAATTAATGCTTGTGGTATCCTATTACATTATGTTATAACAAGCAGCTCAAGATTTAAACAGTAAAATGATAGTTACTTTATGCTCATAATACAGCCCAATGCTGCTTAATGAACATTTCAAAAAAGCATCTTCATTTGTGAACTATACATCATGGGAGGCTTTCATACTTCAATTACTAAACAATTAAAATACATTTCTATATCTTTTGTTATGTAATGAAGAAAACATAATAAATTCAACATTTGTGAAAACAACCCAGAGTATTTAACTCAGAAAACTCATCTCTATTTTTAACAGAATGCTTAGATTGCAGCTTTTGGTGAAAACTTTGAAGATTGTGCTTACCTATAACAATGGTATTAAAAGACACCTGCTCTGCATTTTTCCCATCATTATAAAAAGCCAGATGCCAGATTCCAGAATCCAAATACTGGATAAAACCTGCCTCATGGAGACTGATAGACCTTGTCTGTCGGCCTGCTCTCTCTGACTCAAGCAGGTTGCGCTGTTCTCTTGCGATCAACCTGCTACCATCAAGGAGTTCCACAAAGTCATACTACAAGGGAGGAATGTGCAAAGGGTTTATTATCCACTTATTTCTCTTTTTAGTTACCATTTTCATAATTTTTTCTATAATTTAGCGTTATGAAATGTGCCAGCCCCAAAGACTGCAGTTCTATATTCCTTCATAGAACAAATAGTACAGAGAGTGGCAGTGCAAGCTTCCCCACAATATCATGCAATATGCTTTCAGCTTGACTTGGAGAGATCCCTTCTAGAACAGAGGAGATAAAATCTCAGGCTATGTCTACATGACCCCACAATTCGACTATGGGGGTGTGAACTGAAGCATGCACTAGCATGTGGCGTTGTAACTCCCCCGTGTGGACGCTTACTGGCATGAACTAAAGCAGTGGTTCTCAAACTTTTGTACTGGTGACTCCTTTCACATAGCAAGCCTCTGAGTGTGACACCCTCTGCCCCCAATAAATTAAAAACTCATTTTTTATATTTAACACTATTATAAATGCTGGAGGCAAAGCGGGATTTGGGGTGGAGGCTGACAGCTCAGGACCCACCATGTAATAATCTCGCAACCCCCTGAGGGATCCCGACCCCCAGTTTGAGAACCTCTGAACTAAAGGACTATGTCAATGTGAATGAAGTACCTTTTAGTTTACAACTGCAGCGTCCACATGGGGGAGGTACAGCACAACATGCTAGTGTGTGCTACAGGTCTCACCCCACCATAGTCCAAACTGCAGAGCCATGTAGACAAGCCCTCAGTGTTTGTCTGTTCTTTCACCCTTCTTGCTGAGATTTCTAAGGAGAATGCCAAGTAATGCCAATTGTCATGGTGGTGCTTTCTTGTGATATTGACACCTGACAACCAATTCATTTAACATTAATTTGCAGAACAAAAGTCAGACGAGGTTAGTTTGCAGTCACAATTTGCAGATGTGAGCTGGCCATCTGCAGGTGAAAGACTCATTCCATATTGACTGTGCCATATAAATTAACTAATAAGAATATCCCACCCCAATCCATTACCCTTTGCTTCTTCTTTTGTTTCACAATCCAAGGTAAGTTCTCTGTTGGTGTAATTCCACTGACTTCAATAAAGAAACTACAGCAGAAAATATGGCCTTACATTTCTTTTGTACAAAGTAAACCAAATACCAAATGCAAAGTATAACAGGTTAAAAATGCAGGAGGCAGTGACAGAAAATACTGTAGTTCAGATTAAAACTCTTCAAAAGCTATCACAAAATTTTATAATTTGTTTTATTAATAGCAACAACTACATTTGGGGGGTGGGGTGGGAAAATATAACATCTGAGTTGCCACAAGCACGGGAGACAAAGAGGTTTATCATCTTAAATCCACATATAAGACCCTATCCACAAAATGCCTGTTAGCACTAATGGTAGCTGTTTGATCAACTCTGCACATTCAGAGGAGAAACCCTGGGTCAGATCTTCAGCTGGTGTAAATTGGTATAGCTCCATCTAGTCAATGGACCTACACTGAAAGTTTATACTACCCGAGGATCTGGCTCCAAATCGCTAAAGATTTCTTTGCTGCATTTGTCAAGTAAAGATTATATTATATAACAAAGAGTTACCACCTATTAACTTTAAGGATCACTGTTTCCTACAATAAAGAGTAATGTGGTTTCCACATTCAGTCCAGTTTCATTTTTACTCTGACGTGTCTACTGTGTGAGGTGAACTACTATATACAAACTTTCTATCTTCCCACATATTTGAGATAGCACTAAAATGGTATTTCATTCAAGGTCTATTTAGGTAAAGGCCAGTGTATGAAACCACTGATTTACCTAAGTTGTGATAAAGTCAGTTACTGGGACTGGAGAATCAGTGGTTTTATGTACTGACTTATGACCTTCGGAAACTGCTCCTTGTATGGCATAAAACAGGATAGTCTTCATCTCTGGACAGGACCTAAGCACTGGAATCCTCTTCTCCTGAAACTCTCCTTGGTTGTTAAAAACACATGATATTTTAATAATGTTGCTCTGCAATAAATCTGAATTATTATCTCAACACCATTAAAAATGTAAAAGAAAAGCATAGATCATATGCCTTTACTAATACCTGAGCCAATTTCCTTTCAGCTACGTCTCAACAACCATAGTAGAAATTAACATGATTAGTATGGGCAGAAGCTAGTACCTTGATATGCTGTCACCTTGAATGTTCAAGCAATCCCACATGAAAACTAATGCAACTATTTTGGAAAAGCACTGCTTTGTCAGAGAATTAAATATTTATCTTAATTCATGAAAGATACAAAAACTATCTCTTTTCCCCCTCAGATACTCACAAACCCTTCTATCTGATCACAATACCTAATATCACTGAAAGAAGAAAGAAAAAGATCTCCATTCTGAGTTTTAGCTGGTTATTTATGGACAATATGAATTGTTTTTCAAATTACTTCAGAAGGACACTTCTTGTTGTAGGACAATCTCAGTTAAGAACACATTTTTGATCTGGGAATTAGAGATTGTACTACTTAATTGACCACAAAGAGTATACTGATAGCTGACAGGCATAGTATAATTAATCATTTTAGAACTATAACATAATAAAGATTTATGTTAAATGGATAGTATTTCTGAGGTTGATTTTTTAAAAGCCATGCATATGGCTGTCACCATTCATTCCATCCCCAGCAAACAGGAGTAATGTGGCTTAAATCCTATAAAGACTGCTTCATAAATTTAGGAGTGGGGTTGTGAAAGGGCATAGAGTGGAAAAACAATGACCTTTATGTGCTAAAAATACTTTCATTTTGTTTTCCTCCTATGAGGATAAATTAATTAGCTTTATTGAGTATAAATGGGATGATCTACCCCTCCACATTCAGTTTTGCTTTAAGCCACCAAAGTCCTTTGTTATTCTTAAAGTCTCCTTAAATAAAAACGTATTGATTCTCTGGTTGTAATGAAACTGACATTTTTAGAAAGTGTCACAAAGACTTTTAGACTAGCATTGCTTGGATTTGAATGGACAGCTACTGTCAATTATTTCTGGTTGACTTATTTATAATTCCCCAGAAATAGAGACCTATATATCTAGTGCTGCTCTATGACACACACATATTAGTAAGCACTGAGGCCATCATTCGGAAACTTGGGTGCCTAAAGTAAAAAACAGAAATACAACCTGAAAAACCACAGTTCCTAATTATGTTATATTGAAATACACCTCTACCCCGATATAACGCGACCCGATATAACACGAATTTGGATATAACGCGGTAAAGCAGTGCTCCGGGGGGGGGGGGGGGGGGGGGGGGGCGGGG
>NW_020664417.1:42502131-42513976 GCF_002925995.2 Terrapene triunguis | reverse complement strand
GGGGGGGGGGGGGGGAGGCGGGGCTGCGCACTCCGGTGGATCAAAGCAAGTTCGATATAATGCGGTTTCACCAATAATGCGGTAAGATTTTTTGGCTCCCGAGGACAGTGTTATATCGAGGTAGAGGTGTATTTGTTAGATACTATGTCACATAAGCAACAGTTAGTTACCCTCAGAAACTATGTATTGTCCAAGTGTTGAATCATGCCAGAATGCTCTTGAATGCTGTTCTGGTACTTTGTTGGGGGCCAGAATGGGCATTCTGATATTTACAGTACTATCACTGATGATTGCTTCTGAGCGATAGTACAAAGTATCAGAAGTGTATTACAGCCCTTTTTTTTTTTTTTTAAGGACTCTAGCACTGGTGTTGCCCAGATATTTATTCCACTGTTGGTGCATGTGTATCCATTGCACTTCAGTCTGGATTTTTTGGCCAACAGTGTTCTCGGACCTCCAATCCAAGGGCATAATGAGCGGGGCAATCCCAACCACCCTTCATTTCTTTTGCCATACGGAATCTGGATGTTAGTAGTAGGTATTGGGGTGGGGGAGGGAATGTGTTGGTTATGGAATAAATATATGGACAACATTGCTTGAAGAATCACACTGCAGGGTAAGTAACCATTTCTTCTTCTTTGAGTGCTTGCCCATATATATATTCCACTCGTAGTGACTCACAAGCAGTGACCTAGATTGTAGGAGATGCGTGCTAAGAGTCTAGCTAAACAATTATTGTAGGACAGCCCTGCCAAAATTAGCATGATAGAGTAGTGCTGGGTAAACGTATGTACTGAAGACCACATAGCTTCCCTACAAATGTACAGAATGGGAACATTTCTCAAGGAAGCAAAAGAGGTTGCTTATGCCCTGATAGACTGAAATGCGATTCTCATAGGTGGGATTACATTAGCTAATTCATAACAAAGTTTGATACAGGCCAAAAGAGTCTCAGCGTTGAAATGGCCTGTCCTTTAACACTGTCTTCACAGGCTATGAATAATATGGGGGATACTCTAAATAGCTTAATTCTGTCTGTACAAAAAGACATTTTGGGTGAGCTCTCAATGACACCCTGTCCTTATGAAAAACTGTATACAGGGGTCCTGCCAAGAAGACTTATATCTCCCCAACTATTCTGGTTGATATTATTGCTACCAAGAAGGCTGTTTTAATGGAAAGATGAAACGGTACATTTACCTAAAGGTTCAAGAGCTGGATTAATTAACCCTGTGAGGACAATATTTAGATCCCACAGAGGAGAAGTTCCATTACTCTTTTTAAGAATCTGGCCATTGTGAGGCATCAGAATGTAGAAGCCTTCTGTATTGGAGGACAAAGAGCTGAGATGGCTGCTAGATAGATGAACCCTCAATGAGCATACAGATAGTCCAAAGTTCTTTAAAATCAGGAGATGGTCCAGTATATCTGGAATTGAGATGGTGAGAAGTACTGCTGTGAAAAGATATACAATCTGTTCCATTTAGCAGCGTGTGCCCATTAGGCTTTTCAACCAGGGATCAGGATATTTTGTACTTCTGATGAGCAGGTTCCTTCTGCTGAAGTCAGTCAGCCAGCATCTATGCTTTGAGGTGCCGGGAGCATGAGTTGGGATCAAGCACTGGACTGCATCTCTGCAATATCAGGTCTAGTTGGAGAGGTAAGTGTATCAAAGAGATTATTTAAGTCTAAGTACCAGAATTGCCTTGGTCAGGTAGGAGCAACCATGATCATTCTGGCTGAGCCCTGCCTTAGTATTTTCTTAGAACATGTGGATTAATGGACTGGTGGTGGGGGAGTGTGTGCGTACAGCAAGCGTGAGGACCATGGAATCAGGAATGCATCAGCAGGGATCCCCAGCTCTGACTCCCTCTGGAACAAAAGTGTTCACACTTCCCGTTATCTCTGTTGGCAAAGAGGGATGGTGGGATGACTCCCCCACCTTCCTTCCCCCTGAATAATATGTCTTGAATTATACCATCATTTATGGACCGCTCATGGTTACTTGAAAATTGTCTGCTGAGGTGATCTGCTAGCATGGTCTGTGCATCCCTATCAAATGAACCATCTTGAGAATAATTTCATGATGGATACAAAATTCCCAAAGATAAAACATGGCTGTAATATTGTCTGTCATGATTTGTATGTTATTCCTTTTAGGACTGAAAAGGAGCATACTGAACAAATGGCTCTTAGCTCCAGGACATTTATGTGGAGTCTTACTTCCTGAGGAATCCATATATTTTGTGTTTGGAGGTTATCTAAATGGGCCCCCCCATCCTAATGTGGAGACATCTGTCATCAACATCTTTGTAGGTAGCGGAAGAGAGAATGGTACTCCTTTGCAGATTTTCAGTGGGTCCAGCTGTCAATTTAATGAGGACAGGACTTGTGGTGTAATGTATACTAGCATGTTCAGCTGATGTTTGCTTAGCTGATATGCAGACTTCAGCCACTCCTGCATGAAATGAAAGTGAAGTCTGGCATGCTGACTTGAAGATGTAGGAGGCCACATATCTGAGACAAGTTCTCATTGATGTCCTGGGTTGAGTTCGCAGGTGGGTTCGTAGGTTTAGTATGGCTTGGAATCTCTCTTGTGGTAGATAAGCCATTGTTGTTGTGGAGTCAAGAATGGTTCCAATGGATTCTATTTTTTGTTGGAGTCAGTATTACTTCTCTTCATTTACTTTCAGGCCTGAAAGGGCAAACAGATGCAGAGTCTGCTGAATGCAGTCTGTTACTTGCATGAATGAGCCAGTCATCTAGGTATGGGAAAATTTGGATTCCTAGCTTTTTGAGGTAAGCTGCTATTACTGATAGGCATTTTGTGAAAATCCTGGGTGCTGTCAACAGGTTGAGTGGTAACATACTGTACTGGTAGTGGCATTGCCCACTTGAAATGTCAGTTATCTTCTGCGGGGTGGGTGAATCGCAATAAGAAAATGTGTGTCCTGAAGGTCAAGAGTTACGTACCAATTGTTCCAGTGTAGGGATGGAATTTTAGTAGCCAGAGTCACAACCCTGAACTTGAGCTTGTGAATTAAAGTGCAGAATGGGCCACCAATCGCCTTTCTTTCTGGGAATCAGAAAGTAATGAGAATAAAATCCACTGTGTTCCCAGTGCTATTGAGGAACTTCTTCCACTGCTCTGATAAGAAGTGACTGCACCTCTTGATGAAGCCTTCTCTGTGAGAGGGGTCCCTGAATAGGGACAGAGAAGGTGAGTGGGGTGGGGGTGGATACAGAACTGGATATAGCCCACCTCTATATCTCCAGGACCCATCAATCCATTGTGATGGTGCTCCAGAACCACAGAAATGAAATAAATGATTCACAGATGGAGAGGATATGACTGGAAGATCTGAAGGGATTTGCACTCTGTTCTTGACCAAGCAGTCAAATCTGCTGCCTTGATGTTGATGGAGATTGATGAGCAGAAATGGAGGTGGAACCAGATGCCTTCCTTCTGTGCAATGTTTGTCTCTTTCTAGATTGTTCAGGCTGCCTATGCTGCAGGTAAAAGGATTACCTCTCTTGTGAGTATGGCTTAAAGTGCTTATGCATCAGAGGGTAGACCCCACTAGGGATCGCAGTGTCGCACGAGTCCTTTAGAGAATGTAAAGCCCCATCTGTTTTTGCATTAATAAGTTAATCCTTTGAATGGGTGACCCTCAATTGTTATTTGAACTTTTTTTAGGGATCCCTGAAGAGTGGAGCTAGGAAGATCTCCTCTTTGCAATTGAGGTTGCCACCAATCTGCAGGCTGTACCTGAAGTATCAATGGCTGCCTGGAGGGACATACATGATACAAGATGACCCTCAGTGATGATGGATTTAAATTCTTCCCTGTCATCTTGTGAAAGCTCATATATAATTTTTTTAGTGGGATCCCAACTAATACAATCATATTTCACCAACAGGGATTGGTAATTGGTGATTCTCACTTGGAAGTTTGATGTTGAATAAATCTTCTGACCGAACAAGTCTAATTTCTTGGCTCCCTATCTTTAGGTGTTTATTTATGCTGACTCTGATATGAGCTTTTGTTAACTGCTGAAACCACTAATAAACTAGGCAAGGATTGTGTATAAAACTGCTCATATCCCTGGAAAGGAACCTAACAGTGGTTTGCTCTCTTTGATGTTTGTACTAGAGAGTCAGGCTCTTAAAGGGCATAATGGAATTTCTCAGTCTAGAAGTGAGTTTGTGTGTGAAACTTAGGTGTATTTTTCATTAAATACCGTCTCTTTAATTTTTCACCTTTTTTTAAAACCAAGGAAATTAAAAAAGTTACTATAATGTTCAGATGATGACTTTAATTTCACAAATAAATAAATTGACAATGAATGCCCTCCAGAAACCTTAACTCTCTCCCCTTTCATTTCAGCGGGGTATTTCAACATACTACCAAATAACAGGTGAATGTGAATTAGTTCCTGGTAAATAGAGAGACAAGGTGCATGAGGTAATATCTTTTCTTGGACCTGCTTCTGTTGGTGAGAGAGATAAATTTTGAGCCACACAGAGCTCTTCTTCAGGTCTGGTGGTCCAATAAAAGATATTACCTCACCCACCTTATTGCTTTAATATCCTGGGACTGACATGGCTACAACTACCCCACATACCTGGTAAACAGTTCAGTATAATGTAATTAGGGATATCTTTCTTTTGAAAATCAGAGTTAAAGAAATCTGCAGTAATCTGAAATAATTCAGTGATATGCAAAAAAAAAAAGTCAAATATATGTTTTAAAAAAAAACAAAAAAAGGAATGGAATTTTGAAGTTAAGATTTTTTTATTGAAACCAAATACAAGCATAATAGCTGATCTTCAATGCAAGTCCATTAATCTGCTTTGTTCAGAGGTCTGGACATGACAGATGCAGAATTTCTCACCTAGCATTAGAATTGCAAGAAGTTGCAGTGCTCTTTGAACTTGGTAATAGCTAATTTTCAAGAAACTGGAAAAAAGGTCCTCTTTGGTAAAGCATAAGGACATAAGAATGGCCATATTGGGTCAGATGAATGGTCCATCTAGCCCAGTATTCTGTCTTCTGACAGTGGCCAATGCCAGACACGTCAAAGGGAATGAACAGAACAGGACAATTGTCAAGTGATCCATCCCGTTGTCCAGTCCCAGCATCTGGCAGTCAGAGACTTAGGGACACCCAGAGCATGGGGTTGCATCCCTGACCATTTTGGCTAATAGTGAGCCACGGATGAGAAAGCAGAACTTGGACTGAAATGGGGTTGAAATAGAAGAAATTCACATTGGGGGGGGGGGGGGGGTTAAATAAGATTTTAATCAGGGTTAACTCCAAATTATTACCTCTGAATATAGTGAAGAGGAACTGCCCTTTCCCCCCCATACTACTCCATCCAGAAAAATATTAAATTGAATTATTCACACTCATGCTTAAATTGCACATTTCCCTATAACTTTAGGTGCTAATATGTAGTATATTTATTACTGCATACAAGTGCACAACCAAATGTACAATGAAATAGCTCTTAAGAAATCTCTTGAGGGGTGTATTCTGGGATACTCTGGAGAAGTCTTAAGACAGGAAAATATCTAATAATAATTGATTCTTACAGTCTTAGTTCACTGTATCCCATATACACATATTTCAATATAATATATTTTTTAATCAAATAGCAAACCATAAATAGCGTGACACTCACTAGTAGAACAAACTGAACCTCTATCAAAAAGGATTTTTTTCAACTTGCTTGTAACTTTGCCAGCTTTGCTTTTTGGTAGACAAACCCAGGAGAGCAAATAAATGCATGACTATAGCATGATACATTAGTTTATTCAAGAGTTAAAAATATGTCCATGGACCACAGATAACTGCATTAAATGTCTCTTTATGATAGGCATCATCACTGAAAACAATTATCAGATTTGATCATAAAGCAAAAGTTTTCCCCACACTGCAGATTTTAAATTCCAGAATATCTTTTAAAACTGCACTTGTATTAGAATGACGATATATTTTTCATATAGTGTAAGATCAATATATAAAATGGAAAGTAAAAATAAAAAAAAAAGGAAAAAGGAAAGGCTGCAATCCTGAGAAACACAGCTCTTAAAAAGATGCAAACTGGCAGTTTTCAATATTATATCTTGCTTTTAATGAAAGCAGCTCTTACCTGGGTATGTGATGGGGGTAAGCCTTTTCGGCCATATACTCCAATCAATGCATCTTTCTGAAGGGAGATATTGAATTTTAGAAACTGTGGCTGATCAATGAAGAGCTGTGATCTCCAGAAGATCCCCGGAGGAACCTCTTGTATTGCTCTTCGGCCTATATCGAGTTCTCCAGAATCTATAGTGTTGTTTTCTTGTGCAAATCCCCCTAATTTTACTAAAATGTAAAAAAAAAAAAAAAAAAAAAAAAAATTAGAAATCAAACATTAGTACCCACTTTTTGCTCTCAAGCTTCTTTTAAATAAGCTGTCAAATATTTAGACTCCTCTCAGATGAAATGTTACTTGAGAATCTTTCTGAGGATATTAAAGAACCTGAGGAATTCACTCAAGTGGAACTAACAAAACAAAGATCTCACACAAATACTTTCCAAGTCAGAATGCAATGATTTACCTGAGGTATGTCTATTAAAGAAACTGTTTTAGGATCATCCCTCAGTCTTGATTATTATGAACATAATTATCTTGCAAAGTATGTGTCTTGATATTTCTTAAGGAGGATTAACTATGGTGTTTATCAGTCCTAATAAACATACAATCACACTATAAAGTGTAAATTAAGGGGAAATGGATTATACAGTTTTTCAAAGCGATGCTCATGTAAACAACAAAAACAATCAGCAGAATTGATAAGTGCAATTTTCACTAAATTAAATAGAGTATTCATTTACACACCACTAACATTCCCTAAATTATTTTACAAAGTCAATTCAGTTGAACGAATACAAACAAACAGACCCTCCCTTGTTTAAATTATGGATGGAACAGCCAAAAAATTCAGATTCAACCTCCACAAAGTTCAGAACAGGGATATTGTTCAGTCCTTTACAGAGATAGGTTCATGCCTTGACCCATATTACACTAAACCAGGGCCGGCTCCAGCATTTCTGCCGCCCCAAGCAAAAAAAAAAAAAAAAAAACCCCCCCCCCCCCCCCGGGGCGGCCCAATGGGGGGAAAAAAAAAAAAAGCCGCAATCAGCGACGGCAGTTCAGCAGCAGGTCCTTCGCTCCTAGAGGGAGTCAGGGACCTGCCGCCCCCGAATTGCCGCAGGTGCCGCCCCTCTCCCTTGGCCGCCCCAAGCACCTGCTTATTAAGCTGGTGCCTGGAGCCAGCCCTGCACTAAACTATTGATGTGTTTTAACCTGGAAATTTGGTTCAAATAGTCCATCCCACCCTACTCTACCCTATTTTCTGGTTTAGGGCACTTTCCAAAGCATGCACCAAATCCAGTAGGATGCTGAGTGCCCTCAACTCCCACTGAAGTTAACTGGAGTTGTCCCATTAACTAATTAATCTTCAAAACACCTTGAGAAGTAGACAATTATAGAGTGATGTTTAACATGAGGCAGAGAGGTTGAATGACTTGCTCAAAGTCACAGAAAATGCTACTGTTAGAACTAGGATTAGAGTTTAGTAGTCCCTGGTTCCTAGCCTTTTGTTTCTATATCTATTGTGTTCTTTGTGGCACAAATGTGCTCTATACTTACCGCACACTTAATAAAGCACTTTTCACAAACATCAAAATCATGAACATGAAATATAAAAATAAAGTGAGGAAATGTAAATGATAGTAAACACACAAAACAAAAGTTTTATGACTTTTAAGTTTTAAACATTTAAAAAAATGCAAATTACACAAATAAGAACGCATTCTTTTCTGTGTCTGTACAGTGCCCAGCACAATACAATCTCAATCCCTAAGGCCCTTTGGCATATCACTATTCCTACTACTAGTTTAACAAAGAAAGGATTTAAAAGACAAAGACAAATGTCAGCCACAATCATGGCACCATTATCCCCCTCCCTTAATGCTGCAGATTCTTCTGAACAAGTGTAAAAACAGAGCAAGAAAGATGAAAAGAAAGTTGCATAAGTATCCAGTGTGCCACTCCACACCATGGGATGCCACTCCACACCATGGGAATGCTCTGCAGAGAGGATTCTGAAAGCTGTGAGGAAACCCTACAGTGTGGTTCTAATGCTCAGTTGAATGATAAAAAGAAGCATCTTCACAGATGGTCCTGGCCTCCAGTACTTCTTGGCTCTTGCCTATTCTAAGAGGAGAAAGGGAATTCTTGCCACTTCCATGGATCTATGAGGGGAAAACTGCAAGGGGACTCTTGCTCAGAGATTTCCTCTCTCCTGGTTTCCCTCCTGTGGATTTTTCTGAGGAAAGGATGAGATCTGGCTCACAAGACCAACCATGTGAAGGCATAATACAGATAAGGCATGAAGGGAGAAACAGGGGAAGTTTCCCACCACTTGGAAACAGGAAGGTAGAGGTTGACAAAGCCAACAGAAAGAGTGGTGAAGACAGGGCTGATGCTGGAGGAACTTGACCTATGGCTAAAGAACCAAGTGGTGTGAGAAGTCATAGAGTGACTTGCTAGTGTCCACAAACTGAATACCAATATACCTGGTTGGCATTGATGAGACACAGCATAGAGGGATCTGATGCTGAAGTGCATAAACTTTTAGCCAAAGCACTTGATGTCAAAATAGCCAGTACCGGACTTTAGAAGTTCAAAGGAGATGATACTGAGGCACACAACATCTCAGCACTAGACACTAAAGCTCTGAGTACAGAAGCATGGGAGACACCAGAGGCCAAAGAGGCCCTTGACACCAGATGCAAAAGCAGAAATGGCAACTCACTGGCCATGGTATCAAGAATTTTTTGGGTGTCAAAGATGAATAGAGATTGCTCCTGAATTAAGCGGATGTTGAAGCACTATCAAAAGGTGTAGAACAAGGACTGACATAGCTATGTTTCAGTGGTGGTGATGTAACTGAAAATGTTTAACCTGCAGGATGATCAAACCAATTGATGTTCTGTTGTTTCAATTTTAAGAGACTGTGGAACATCTGATCTTGAAGAATTCAGATATAACTATTTTCTACACTAATGAGGCCAAGAATGAACCCTTTCTATCCTTCTACTTAGCAATTTTTGACAACACACACACCCTACTCCAGCACATTTAACTGCTTGGTTCCTACCACTTCCTCCAACTTGAGGCATGTTGAGTCTTATAAATTCACACACTGATGTCTGGTAATCACTAAATAATAAGCACTTATTTGCAGAACTGATCAGCAACTTTCACAATGACTACATTTAGAATATCAACAATCTCCTGTGAAGACTGAAATATAAGATGAGCTAGCAAGCTTTTTACAGACCCACTTTATCAGATGGCCTGCCCAACCTTTCTGAAGTTTCCACGTTTTAGCAAACCAATTCCATCTAGCAGATAACTCCACCCATTCCATTTACTCCACCAAAAAATAGGAATCAATTGCACCCACTAGCCACATCCCTCGCACTCCACACTAATCAAATCCCTCTCTCAATCATTATAGACTCTACTCACTTCCCTTCCCAGGAATGGGGCTTCTATACGGTTCTCTAAATTTCCTATTGTTTCTTAATAGGCATAGAAAGATTCTTGATGTTCCCATCATTTTCCTTTAACGTTTTAAAATAGTTGAAGTTATCATCCGCAGATGGAGATTAGACCGTAATGTCTCTCATTTCAAAATATTTCAAATATATGTCATGTTCTTTTATATAATTCAGAGTGACAGAAATTCAGAATATATAAACACCTGAAAATACCTGGAAATTCTCCTCTTCCAGTCTCCCCCAATTCCCTCCCCACCTCAAAGCAAAACAAAATGCAAAATAAATAAAAATCCAGAAAGAACACTTCTCCAGGAAAAGCTATTTTTTCTTCATAACCTATTATCTACAGCTATATATATTTACATAGATATATATAGGCACCTTAAACAGAATACTATAAACCAAAATATGGTAAACTCTATTTCTAATCCTTAAGATTATGTTGTACAAAAATCTCAACTAAATAAATATTTAGTAGGCTCTACTAAGTATTTACACAAGAAAAATGAATCACATATATTGTCAGACTACTTTCCAAATTTATATGAATTAAAAAAATACTATTAGAATATTTACCAAATACCTAACACCTTGGTTAATCTAGGAAAGAATTGCTTAAAATATATGTCCACAATGCAGAATAAAATGAACCAAAACATTAAGAGACTAATAGTGACTGTTGTGGAGTGTAACTGATAATATAATTCCAAGTCTTTCATAAGCAACACTAATTAGAATACTGGGAAGCAAGGTTAGATTTATAACCAATCAATAGCACATCTTCCAGTTCCCTGGCATAACCTTGGATTCATACCACCTACTAGGAGATGTCTGAGATGACACTGTACAGCCTTCTACAAATAACCACATGTCATAACTTAACGCTGTTGGTAAACTCCACAGACATCACACCCAAGTGAAATCAAAATTGTCCTTGCAAATGTATCTTTCTGGAAAAATCAATATAGCATCTAATTAAGAAACTATTACATTTCATTAACATGAAGTACTGTAAACAATACCAATAAAAGCTCAATATATATGCATGCCAGTTACAGTAACTATAACGTATTTTAATTCACATATAATTTTTTAGCGGATTTCAAATTTATTAAAACCCTGATGTATACAACTTTAAATATGATTTCTGAGGGGGAAACAGTACATTAAGAGAAATGAGCTAAATAAAAAAATGCATTTTCTTCATTTTATAATCACGAAAGCAGAAACAATTTCAAGTTATTTTTGCTTTGTGTAGTTTTCTATTACATATATATAATGATGCCCACCAGCATACGGTAAGGAACGTGCCCAATTCTTACAGCAAAACAATTAAAGCTAGGACTCCTATACTGCATGCTCAGCTCTGACAATTACTGTGTTACATAATCTCTCTATGCCTTCTTTCACCTATATGTCAAATGAATATCGTATCTACCTTCCTCACATGTGTCTTTGTGCAGGACTGTGAATTGTTTGTAATGCACCTTGAAGTTCTTAAATAAAATTAAACAAGTTCATTTAAAAACCCTACTCCTGTGTCATTTGGAATCCTCATTTTTATGCCACCTAATGCAGTACCACATTGTGCCTGGGTGAGTGAGTGGTATGTAGGGTTACCATTCGTCCGGATTCCCCCGGACATGTCCGGCTTTTCTGAGTTAAAAATAGCGCCCAGGTGGAATTTGTAAATGTCCGGACTTCCACCCCATGCAGAGCGCGCGCGGCTGACAGGGCAGCCGGCCGGATGGTGCCACTTGCACTGAGCTCCGGCAGCCAGAGAGAGCCCCTCCTCCGCTTCCCCCTCCTCTCCCCTGCAGCTGAGATCACTCACTCCCTCCCTGCATTCGCAGATCGCCGGACGTTCAGGCCTCCGGCAGTCTGGAGCTCCTCCCCCTGCCCAGCGTGCCGCTCAGCAG
Source organism: Terrapene triunguis (assembly GCF_002925995.2). Classification (NCBI taxonomy): domain Eukaryota; kingdom Metazoa; phylum Chordata; order Testudines; family Emydidae; genus Terrapene; species Terrapene triunguis. The sequence goes on along the minus strand of NW_020664417.1, from coordinate 42,502,438 downwards.
CACTCTGCGAGGGCGGGAACTGGGCTATGTGCTCCGTGGGGGAGCGCGGCAGCGTGTCGGGCTGTGTGTGGAGCCCGACACGCTGTTCTGAGTGGCACGTTAAGGGGGCCAGGGGGTCGGAGAAAGGGCAGGGAGGTTCTGGAGGGGGCAGTCACAAGACAGGGAGCAGGGTTGGATGGGTCGGGAGTTCGGGGGGGGCTGTCTGGGGGTTGGAGGTGTAAGGTTTTGGGCAGTCAGGGGACAGGTAGGGGGTAGGGTCCTAGGGGGGCAGTTAGAGTGCGGGGGTCTCAGGAGGGGGCAGTTAGGG
>NW_020664417.1:42452469-42501731 GCF_002925995.2 Terrapene triunguis | reverse complement strand
CTGGGGGCTGCCCGGCAAACCGTGAAACCGGTAGCGCTCGGGCAGCTGTTTTGCGGCTGGGAGGGAGGAGGGGGAATGCGGGGCGCTCAGGGGAGGGGGCGGAGTTGGGGCGGGGCAGGGAAGGGGCGGGGCGAGGGCCCCGTGGAGTGTCCTCTTTTTTTAATGAGGAAATATGGTAACCCTAGTGGTATGTTGCCTATATTTCATCAGTAATATACGGAAAGTCACCTGAAAAAGCTTTTAGAAAAGACTGTTCAGAGACTCCAGTTTTGTTTGTCAAAATTTAAGGATGATTTAATATGTTTCTGTTGTTGGCTAATAACTAGATCTGATTTCCACATGAACAATAGTCAAATTTACTTTGGAGGTGAGAAAGTGGCATTTGACAGATTAAGCTCTGCTAATTTGCAGTGTCTATCCCTTTGACTGGTGAAATAATAGTTAGCAGTTACACCACTGGGCCGTGGTGTCCTCCTGACCTAAGCAGGAACAGGACTGATCTGGGTTTAGATAAAAGCCCTCCACGGAAAGCTCATGTGCCGTAAGAAACAGAACTGCAAATTCAGTAGGAGGCCCTCTTGCCTCTGAAGCAGAGCTTCAGCATGTCCTTAGGGCAGTGGTTCTCAGCTGATGGCTGCCCCAGACCTGGAACCCAGAGCTTCCAGGGTTGGGCAGCTGCCCCAACCCCCGCCATGCAGGGTGGGCCGGCTGCCCCAGACCCGGACCCCAGAGCCAAGCGGCTACCCCGGACTCAGTGGGGCTGGGCGGCTGCCCCAGACCCCAGAGCTCGTGGGGCTGGGCAGCTGCCCTGGAACCCATCACGTGGGGTGGCCGGCTATCCCGGACCTCCCCCATGCAGGGCGGGCTGGGCCAGCTGCCCACCCTGGACCCCTGCCGCATGGCTGTCCTGGACCCCGTGGGGCCGGCCAGCTGCCCTGGAACCCACCACATGGGGTGGCCGGCTATCCCAGACCTCCCCCATGCAGGGCGGGCTGGGCCAGCTGCCCACCCTGGACCCCTGCCGCATGGCTGTCCTGGACCCCGTGGGGCCCGGCCAGCTGTCCCGGACCCCACCACGTGGGGCAGGGTGGTTGCCCCAGACACCAGCGCTTCCGGAGCTAATTGGGCCATGTGTTGAGAACCGCTGCATTAGGGAATGCTGTACTGTGGGATATGTAGTTTTTTGGATGATTAGCAAATCTAAGGCACTGACCATTTGTTCACTAAATATAATGGCAATTTTCAAGAGTGAGTATGTTAGCCCTGGTGCCCTGGCTAAATTCCATACTCAGTAATTATATTCCACCTACTTAATATTTTCTTTGCAGTTTAAAATGGACACTGTATTGTCTTTCTTTCATGTAGTGTTGATGTATGCTGTTAAATTACTACTGCCTTCCAAATCTACAGGTGGTAGCATTTCAGTAGTGGATGAAGCAAAGCTATACTGAATTTACAGGATTTGGGGATCTCTAGAAGTAACAAAAATTTGAGTCACCATAATTTGATAGCTCATGCAACTCCCTATTATCTCTAAAGGAAAGGAGTTGTGCTTGAAGTCTTTAATTATTCCAAAAAAATGCAAATGACAATAGTTTCAATGAGAAAAATGTTTTATATAAAAAATAGCATTGGCTAGTCCCAGCTGAAGAATGCAGCAGTAGAAACCACTGCCATAGCATATATATTCATCAACTATACAATAGCTTCTTTCTATTCCTTGTAACAAGTAAGAAGCCATCCATATAAGAACAGAGATAATGGATACCTAAATACAAGTCAAAGACACTAGGCAAAAAGAAAGGAGAAAAGAAAGAAGCACAGTGAGCCCTACTAGACAGGCTTCACAGGCCTAAAGGATGACAGAAAGAGGGAACTGAGCTATGTCACTTCTATAATTTGGAGTTGTGATTTCTTGAAAAAGTTTCAGGATGGCAAATGCTGGCAAAGACTTCCTCCTCCTCAGTGATGAGGAGATCAGCTGCACCTTGTGAAGGGGAAAATGGATTATTATTTTTTTTGGTAATGAGGGAAACACCATTTAAATCAAGTTTTCCATTCAAAATAGGATTGCCAAGCCTCCAGGACTGGCCTGGAGTCTCCAGGAATTAAAGATTAAACTTTAATTAAAGATTATGTCATGCAAAGAAACCTTCAGGAATACATCCAACCAAAACTGGCAACCCTAATTCAAAAACTATTGATTTTAAAGCCTCTGTTAGCAAAAGGTGCAGACTTTTAAAAGTTTAGAGACTCTTAAAGGGCAACATGAAAAAAAGACTGATAATTTATAATCTCTTTATGTGATTTGTATTTTAAAAGCTACCACAACAAAATTAATATAGTAGTTTGACATTATAGATTAGCTGATTGAGGAAGACTCAATAACATACCCTAGAGGCATTGGGGAAACAGAAGAATGTACCACACATGACTTACTAAACTTCAGCCAGAAGTAAAAATAAAAATTAGGTTGTCGATAGGAAGGTCATCACACCATTTGCAGCGCACACATTAATGTATTCACTCTTGCCAAGCTGTCCCTTACACGGAAATTACCACAGAGGAAGATTAAAAAATCAGCAAGTTCCTCCTCAGAGTTTTGTCTCCATTTGCTCAGGAGTACAGTTTGCTTCCCTGCAGAACAAAGAGGGGGTTTGATCTTGAAACTATCCAGATCTAATGGAGACCATCAAGACTACAGCCAGTATATGGAAGGCCTATTCCTCTGGATTAGCTCCTCCAGTCATCTCCGGCTCCCTGACATTGTGGCTCTAACAGCAGTCATGGTTCCAGAGAATCCCCATCTACCTACAATCAGAGCTCCCCTAAGCAGGGCTTCCAAACTTTGGAGGGGGAATGCAGGTAACTAAGTACTGACAGGGTCTACATTAATTTATCTAAAAGAGATCCAAAGGCTTGATGGGATGCAATGACATCTCCACATCTCTTCCATCCAACCCTATTGAAATTTCCTTTCTTCTCTAGCTGCACAGGCCAAACTCTGCAAGCCCACAGGTTTAGCCTATGAGAACTGCCAGTAGGGTGGCACTGCCCCATTCTACATCCGTAGGTCAGGATCCACTGGATCCCATTACCTCCATCCATGTGGTGGGAGAGATGATGTGGTCCGTTACAATCTGAATAAAACTTTAATTGTTTACCTCTACTGTACAATATTTTTAATACTCTGGTTTTTTAAACGGCTTTATAATTTCATTAGATCTACATGATTATGGTGGAAAAAGATTAGGAGGAAGTGATGTAAGTAGAATACAAGTTCAAGGAAAGGAAATGTTACCAAAGAAACGGAATAAAGTTAGTGTCTCACTTACCATTTTCGCCAGAAGGTAATGATACAGTGTTTGTTGGCATGGTATCAGAATTCACCTTTCCATTCTCAAATGTGTCATTTTCAGTCTGTTGTAACTGCCAGTTGAGGCCAAAGAGATGCATTGCTGGTGATAAAGAACACATACTTTTTAAGGAGTTTGGTGCTCTTAACTGCAGTGTCAAGTGATAAGTACATTTATAACAATTCACTTTAATAATGACATTTCCATGTTTTTATGACAATAGCAAGTTGTGTATTAAAGTATACAACAATAGGAACAAGCATTTACAGTCTAATTATTCAACTACAGTTTATGCTGTAGCACAAAGCAATTACTGTATGTGCAGTTTAGTAATATAGCAGTATCAGTGAATGCAACTGGCATAAGCTCCATCAAGTAACAATACTGTGCCTGTGTGTCTCACACTAAGTCTAAATGCACACTTTATGCTCTCGCACTCTCATCCTGACTCTTGCACTACTCTGTCAACAGATAAAATACAAGTCTGTGCCCCTTCTCCTTTCCATCTCTAAATCTTCTGTACAGAGAAATCACTTCATTTTAAAAATTAGGCTGCCTAAATGAGTTCCTAAAATAAATAATTCTGTTCTGAACAGCCAAGCAGGAGGAACCAAAGATAACAGCAGAGAGGAAGCATGGTCCAGACGTTTGGGCACTAGCCTGGGGACTCACGCGATCTGTGTTCACTTCCCTGATCTGTCATAGACTTCCTGTGCAACCTGGACAAGTCACTTAGTCTGTCCCCACCTCCATCTATAAAATGAGGCTATAGTATTTCCCTATCTCAGCGGAATGGGATAAGGTTAAATATTGTGAGGTGCTTAGTTACTATAGTAATGAAGGCCATATAGTATTTGAGACAGTACACTGGGGGTACTCCATTCCCCCCCCTTTTTTGGAGGGTAAAAATTGCAAGAACATAAGAACGGCCATACTGGTCAGACCAAAGGTCCATCTAGCCCAGTATCCTGCCAGGTGCCCCAGAGGAAATGAACAGAACAGGTAATCTTCAAGTAATCCACCCCGTCACCCATTCCCACCTTCTGGCAAACAGAGGCTAGGGACACCATCCTTGCCCATCCTGGTTAATAGTCATTGATGGACCTATCCTCCATGAATTTATCTAGTTCTTTTTTTGAACCCTGTTATAGTCTTGGCTTTCACAACATCCTCTGGCAAGGAGTTCCACAGGTTGACTGTGCATTGTGTGAAAAAATACTTCCTTTTGTTTGTTTTAAACCTGCTGCCTATTAATTTCATTTGGTGACTTCTAGTTCCTGTGTTATGAGAAGGAGTAAATAACACTTCCTTATTTACTTTCTCCACACCAGTCATGATTTATAGACCTCTATCATATCCCCCCTTAGTCATCTTTTTTCCAAGATCAAGTTAAACTGTATAACTATTTACAGAGTAATTAGTACAAATTTATCTCTGGTATCATTGGGCATTATTAATTAATCCCATTGTATAGAGCTTGAAAGCAGAAAACTGATTTACACTAAAATTATTTTAATGTCATATGAAATGTTCTCAAGCTTCTTAATATTTATGGTTTGTTTTTTCCCCAATCTTCCACACCATCCAAGAATGATTTTATTTTAAACACTGTACACTAGCTTTGTAGCCCATAGTTTTGCAGCAAATGTTATCTATAAAGCACTATTCCCAGAGTAGAGATTGTCAATGATGCTGGTGCACAAAAGTGTTTTTGTAAAATACATTGTAATAATGTAGGTTTAATTTAAAAAAAAAAACTATTAATATAAAAATATTAAAAAGCTAAATCATTAGGTCTCATTTCTTCTCTTCTTCCTCTCGCTCTCTCTCACACACACACACACACGTCATTGTTACAGTCAATCTCATTTATCACTTCCTCACTTAAGGCACGGAACTTCATCCCATTTGGTTCAGTTTTTGATTCCTCAATCTGTCTGTACTGACCCTGGGCCTGATCATGTAGTCCTTACTCAAGATTAGGCCCTCTGTAGGATTACACCCTCCATCAGTGCCTTGTGTGTAAAAAAAAAAGTTTTTATTACTGAATGTTCCAAAGATTAAAGTCCTCCCTCCAGATAAAATAGTCTCTTTGTTCCAAGTCTCTGACTCCACTATCACTCTCCTTTCTCAGACCTTAAATTGGCTGTTGAGGCCTGAAATCGTAGTGATCCTTGACCCTCAAACCTTATTTCTTCTTTCTCTTCCACCTCCCTTTTGTCTATAAATGTGCCTATCATCTTTGCCAGAAAATTGCCAGAATTGGCCCTTATTTTGACCCTAAGCTGAAATTCTTCATTATATCTTAACTATGGTTCCTATTTGATTCTTGCACCTCTTTTAAATATGGTCTTGCTAAATACCTAGGGCCAATTATTTTGGCAGTTATACTTGTTCATGTCACTGGCTTCAATGGGGTTAAAGTAGCGTAAACAGAACATAATTTAAAGGGGGATCTAAAATACTTCATGATCCAAAATGCTCCAACTAGACTACTCCACTACTCCAGTTAATAGAACTAAATCATCTCCAACCTCTGCCACCTTTACTGGCTTCTTGTCATTCTCTGAATCTAGTTTTCTGTTTGGGGAAGAGAGTATAATTTAGTATGGGCTAGGATATAATATTACAATCTGCCCTGAGTAAGATGCAGTGCATAGCTGCTTCAGTTTCTCTGATCCACCTTATCACTCTGTTCCAATTTTAGCTGATTGCACCCCTTGCATCTCCACAATGAAGAACTTAGCACTTCCCCCTCATCCAACTGGAACTCTCTCCCTTCCCCATAACAATTAAAGAGGTGATTAAGTGTAAATTTGACCACAAGCCCATTCTTTTTAAATTATGATTGAGTCTCTCTATAAAGCACTTTATAGTAATGTGTACAATGGAAACCACAGAAAAATAAATTGCTGCTTCTTGCCCCCTCCATTCTTCTAACAATGCCAGCGTTGTTGCCGTGTTTGCCCACTTCTCCCACAACCATCTCTGGGCTTGCTTTTTTATAACCTCCTATGCCTGGAACGCCTTCCGGAGCTAAGACACTAGATCACAACTTCAAATCCCTCCTCAGAACCCATTTCTGTCATGAAACCAACAAGAAATTAGTCAGTTAATAACTCCTAGATAGTAAGATAGTTAGGGATACTTTGTGCAAATACCTCCCCACCTGAAACCCACCCTGCGGAACTACAAATGTGAGTGTAAGTTGTCTCCCTGTCCTCTGTTTGTATGGTGTTTCCCTTTTCACCCCCTCCCCCCATTCTTGTTTTTTGCCTTTTAGATTGTGAGGTCTTTGGGGCAGGAAGCACATTTTTGTGTGTTTAGAAAAAGTGCATAGCTGGTAGGTGATACCACAACCTAAATAAAAATAACATTTTAATTTTACAATTATATTTTCATTATCATGATCTCTTCTTTATAGCATTCCAAACTAGCATTATAACGAATCTGTCCAACACATACACATTTCGTAGAAATCAACTGATCCATGAGGCATAGATCTAATACACAGCTATTTGGGGCACCATTTTAGAGAGGCGGCTCTGTAGGTAGGTTAGGGAGTGGCAGAAGTGAAGGGACAGCATAAGGAGAACACTGAAGAGAGCTGGAAAGCTTTTTTAAAAAAACAAAAAAACAAACAAAAAAGACAATAGTCCCCCCGTGGAATGAGACACATGTTGGCCATACAGAGCAAAGGAGCAGTGTGCAAGCCAGCAAGAGTGGGTAGTAAACAAACATGTCTGGCTAAACAGAGGTAGGGGGAGGGAAGAGAGCCTGGTGTGGGAACAGTGGAGGTAACTGAAGAGAGCCAACTCTGTGAAAAGAAAAGAACTGCAATATAGTGCAATTACTCAAGTCTTGTCTATCTGATTTGGGGAATATACCAGGACTATACAAATGGAGATGTTCAACATTTTTATTTTATGGCCTGTGGGCACTCATGGGGTTCATCTGGCTCTGCGTTTATTTTTAGGATATCCCAATTCAGTGATACAGTACTTTGTGTAGTAAAATATGGATTCTAGTTTTTGGTTTCTACTTTAATTCATTTTCAATGCTAAAAGCCCAGATGGAGCCCTGGCGGTAACTAAAACTCCGTGACACAAAGCAGCTCTATATCCCGTAAACCCTAGTAACTCAAACATGAACTTTATGAAGTGAGTCAGTGACCACCTTAAGTTTACATTCCATGATGCTATGACCCACTACATGTACCAAAGTCACTATGATCATAATGTCCATAGCAGATGCAGTAGATTTTAGATTCCCTTCCCTTATAGCTGGATAATTTAATCTGTAAACACAAATTCAGCTATCAATTCTATGCTGATGACTCTCAGATCTTCCTCTCTACTCCAGACCTGTCTACTTCTGTTCAAGCTAAAATCTCTGCCTGTCTCTTCATGGACGTCTAGCTGCCAGCTCAAGCTCAACACGAGTAAAACAGCGCTCCTAATCTTTGCTCCCATGCCCTGCTCCCTGCCTCCTTTCTCAATCACTATGGTCAACACTGCCATGTTGCCTACAACTCAGGCTCATAACCATGGCCCTACCAAATTCACGGTCTATTTTTGTAAATTTCACAGTCACAGCATTTTAAAAATCTTTGAATTTCACGGTTTCAGATATTTAAATCTAAATTTTACAGTGTTGTAACAAAGCATGAATATGTATTTAAAAATGACAAAATATAAACTCATACAGCCCATGACGACTCCCTCCCCCCAAATGACAACCCTCCCCCCGCCACCATGTCATGCCACCTTTACTTCTGTGTTGCTGCCGGTGGCGGCGTTGCCTTCAGAGCTGAGTGCCCGGCCAGCAGCCACTGCTCTCCAGTTGCCCAGCTGGAAGCAGAAGTAAGGCTGGCAATACTGTGATCCCCCCATAATAGCCCTTTTGGGTCAGTACCCCCAGTTTGAGAAACACTGCTATATGGTAAAAGTACATAAAAGACCAGATTTCATGATCTGTGACGTGTTTTTCATGGCCATGAATTTGGTAAGGCCCTACTCATAACCTGGGAGTCATCTTCACCTCGGACCTTTCTTTAGGTCCTAACACCCAGTCTCTCCCTAAATTTTGCCGAATCTTTCTGCACAACATCTCTAAGATGTGGTCTTTCTTATCCATTCATACAGATAAAACTCTTGTCTAAGTTCTCATCATCCTGTGTTTCAATTACTGCAACATCCATCTCTCGGGCCTTTACAAAGGCAGCCTTTCCCCACTTGTATCCATGTTAGAATGTTACTGCAAAGATCATTTCCCTAGCTCTTCGCTTTGACCATATCACCCTCTCTGTGTCCCTCCACTGGCTTCCCTTGCTCTAACATATCAACCTGATGCTGCTTGTATTCACTTTCAAGGCTCTTCATGGACTATTCCCATACTACCTATCACCACTCATTTGTTATTGAATTATTGATGCTCACCTCCAATTTGCCCCTGGTGTCAGGCTCTATTGCACACGGTAAATTTTCAAACAAGAACCTTGGTGCTAACTCCTATGCAGCCCCTCATGATTCACATCCACAAAGCTCTCATTATCCACTTTCAAATTCCTCCTCAAAACTCTCCTTTGCCATGATGTCTACAAAAAAACATTACAGTGATTAGGCTGCTGGTGAATTGAGACCACCGCCTATCACACCAATCAATATTATCTCATTGTTTCCTTGTATTCCTCCCCCCATCTCTCTGTATCCATCTGTTGTCTCTTGTCTTATACTTAGGCTTGGTCTACACTAACCCCCCAATTCGAACTAAGGTACGCAACTTCAGCTACGTGAATAACGTAGCTGAAGTCGACGTACCTTAGTTCGAACTTACCGCGGTCCAGACGCGGCAGGCAGGCTCCCCCGTCGACTCCGCGTACTCCTCGCGCCGAGCAGGATTACCGGAGTTGACGGCGAGCACTTCTGGGTTCGATTTATCGCGTCCAGACAAGATGCGATAAATCGAACCCAGAAGTTCGATTGCCTGCCGCCGAACCAGCGCGGTAAGTATAGACAAGCCCTTAGACTGTAAGCTCCTTGGAATGGGGCCATCTTTTTTTTTTGGTTCTGTGTTTGTAAAGCAACTAGCATAATGGAGTCCTTGAAGTCATTGCAAGGTCAGTCAGACCTCTGGCATACATTAAAAATCTGTTGGAACCTGATGAACCTATTTCCAAATAAAGTTACTTGAAAAATAAGTACCCACCTTCTCAAAAATTGTCCTACACCACAGATTTTGTCAAAGATGGGTTAATAAAACAAATATGAAGCTTGCAGGCCAAGTCAAGTTATGAATTTTCCAGAAGCAATTACACATATTTTTATAAGTCCAATATATCAGAAATGCCTATTCTTATTTCTTAAGTCTTGCAAATTCTGAGGTGAAACAGACCTTTTCTGAGGAACATAAAGGGGATGCAAAATCAAGATTGTAATAGAAAGCTAGTCATCCATCTCTCCACATAGCAAATTTTGGGTTTGAATGGTTTGTCCTAGGGTTCATACAGGTGGAAACAGGAGAGGTGCAGGAGACTGATAGCAGGTTACTAATGTAATTTATCAGCCACTGGGATACTACAACTTCAGAGATTTAAAACTCAGTAGGATTTACTGGCAAGCAACTAAAAGGAAAACAACGTTTGTACTGAGACACCAGTGTATGTAAAATGAATAGATAAAGCTATCAAGTGACTGGGGGGGAGAGGGGTGCATTACAGTTGCCAAAGGTTGGAAATTGGTATGTTTTGGGAAGATATATTCATTCTTTATAGGAACAATCTGTGCATATGCAGTAAACAGATAGGAAATCAGAGAGATGTATTCACTCCTCAGGACAAAAATTCCAAAGGGCCTCAATCCTTTTTTTATGTGTACTGTGACGGTCCACGCCCCTAAGGTTGCGAGCGGCGTGGACTATCCGCCACCGTTCATCAAATAGCCCTTCCGTCCAGGGCAGTATGCCCTAGCGGCCAGAGTCTATGACGTCCCCTTTTCCTCAAGGGGACGCGGCCTGACGGCAGGAGTCCAGGAAGCAACCCTCGGGCGGAGGGTAGCGTGGCCTAGCGGCCAGAGTCCAGGAAGGAACCCTCGGGCGGAGGGTAGCGTGGCCTAGCGGCCAGAGTCCAGGAAGCAACCCTCGGGCGGAGGGTAGCGTGGCCTAGCGGCCAGAGTCCAGGAATTGGGGTGCGACAGCCCCACTAGGGGGGCCCCGACCCGGGGCCCTAACAGTAGCGTAGTGCTTTTCCACCAACTCAGCGGGGGGTTCCGACCGAAACACGCTGAGTTTCCCCGGGGGGGGGGAGAAGGTACCACTCTGTCACCCTCCCGGGGTCCCTTCCTACCAGGCTCTCCGTTGGGGTCTCCCAGGAGTCGTCGGGTCCTTGGTACTCGGTGGATTCGGTCGTCCCCTGGGTCTCCTCCAACCACCGGGGCGCCGGCGGGCTGTGGACGGCGACTCTTCCCGGTGCAGCCAACGGCTGTGGCTGGTCCGCCGCAGAAGCTTCCCCAGCAGGTCCTTCTCCTACGGGCTCCAGCCTAGGATGAGCTGGTCTCCCTCCTTTTATACTCCTATAGCACTTGGAGCATGCCCAGTCCGCCCAGGGAGGCGGGACTTCCGCTGCCAGTACCTGGGGCTTAACTCCTTCCGGGTTAAGGCGGGGTAGTCTGGCCCTGCCACCCAGTCCCTGGGGCTTAACTCCTTCCGGGCTAAGGCGGGGTAGCCTGGCCCCGCCACATGTACGCATGCACCTTCGGTCACACATTTTTATTTATTTATTTCTGAAGCACTATAATTTGTGTACTCAAGTGATAGAATGTACATATGCAAAATCCACTGGGACAAACTGGGTTTTTGTATGTAAATTCTATCAACTGTGCATGCAAGTGACACTGCTCAAAAATGCACGTGAAAAGTGCTGAACTTGCAAAGTTGCCTGCAGATAAACTGAGGCCAGATTTAAAAATGTTGGCCCGGCAATAACAGAAAGTGAAATAGGCAGCTAGAACTCTGATCAATGTCTGGAGCTGAGATCTCTGAAGAAAACCCCAAATGCTGTTGAAAGTAGCAGCAGTAATTCAATGGGTGGCACTTTCATTATGGTACTGGTAATGAACCAATTCTCCAGTATTGGGTTAGAAAGCAGTTTGCTGTTGGAGGTGATGTCTTTCAGATGACAGGGCTGTCCACTGGTCCAAGGCTCAATGGAGGATGAGAGGGTGGGAAGTGAGCAGCATGGGTAGGATTCAGTGAGCATACTGTTTCCCCACCCTGTCCCTGGGATGACCAGGGAGGAAAAAGTAATACTGCCTGGGTAGTGGGAAAACACTGGAAACCTAGAAATGGTGGCTCTGTGGTCTCCTGGGAACAATTTTATGGCATGTTCTGTAAGGGGAAGTGACTAAATAAAGTGGTGAAATATGGCCAGAGGAACCTAATAGTATTTGCCTCTCCCATGAGTTTTACTTCTGCAGATCTGCTGTATGATAAAATTCCACCTTTCAGTATTGAACTTTATCATCACTGACCTTTATTGCTGTATATATCTGGGTGATTGCAAGTTGAGGTGTATAAATTGCTTTCCTAGAATTAAATGGAATATATATATGTGTGTGTGTGTATACACACACACACACGCACTCACAAACACCTGTGTAAAAGAAAAAGAAGACTGTTTACATTTTCAAACCAATATGAAAAGATTATAATGCACACCAAGTAAATTGCAATTACTACTCAGTGTTGCTGGGGCATTATTTTCCATTCATCTCCCTGTTGACAATGCATTTTAAAATGAAATATTTGAAAACTGAAGTTTAAAAAAATTATTTACCATGTGTTTTTCTTGCAGCTACAATTAGAATTTGAACCTTTTTAAGGACCTAGAGTGGGCTGGACATAGTTCAACTTGAAAATCATTGATTTTCTCTAATTTTAACTTTAGATATGCAGCATATAGCTCCCAGTTTGGTAAGACATGGGGTGAAATAAATCCCTTCATTTACAATCTGATTTGCATTCATCTGCTGTCCACTAAAAATATGCTTTTCAGATGTAGACTTTATTATAGATCAAGAAAATAGTTAATTAAAAATAAGTGAAATTATCAAAGCACAAGTTCTTCATATGTTATTGTCTTTTCTCAAGTCATCACAAAGCCAGTTTTGGATGTGTAAAATCCAAGCAACTTGATGGTGCAGTTTATGCTGTTCGGCCTCATCTGAAGGTAGCCAATAAGAAGATGCATCCTTTTTTTTTTTTACTTCTAAAAGCTGTACATTTATAAATGGAATTTCATTGCATGATCACATGGAAACTCGCCAAAGTCTACTGAGATCTTTCCATATAATAGTTGGAAAAGTTGTGCTTTCTATCCTTAAATTTTTGAATGGATTTGACCCATCCATTAATTTTGCAGTTTTATCTGTGAAAAAATCTAATCTTGATCCCATATTCTCCATTTTCTGTAAAACTTGTTCATAAAACAATCTGTGCAAAACACATCACAAAGGATATTGCTTAGAGAGAATGTGGCAACAAAGATATGTCAGGCAGATTTTATGGATGAGATTTCTTTGTTTTGGCCTCTAACCAGACATGATTATATGATATTTTTACACATTCTGTATTTTTTATTTCCACAGTTGTTATGGGTGGATGGTAGTCTCTGTATTTTTTCTTGTTGTTCACTAAAAATGGAATGCACAATGTGTATTTCTCAAAAAATACACATATGGCTGATGTCACATTTTAGTTTACAGGTCAACTATTTTCCTGCAATAACAATGATCATCTTATCAACTGTCAATAGCATTATAATCAAGGTTAGACTGCAACCTAGGTTTCCAATAACCAGGCCTAAAGAACATTACTCAGTAGACAATTACAGAGAATTTATCTGATATTCATCCTGTTTTCATATTTGTGCCTTTATTCTAAATACTCCAATATTACCCAGGTTCCTCCATTAAGTAATACTCTTTAAGAGGATATGTTCACGCCCTGGAATTTCAGCTGAACATTGATTATTTACACTTGTGATGAATGAACCTTAGAAAGTATAGAGTTTCATTTTAGTTAAGCCAGCCTTGCAAAATTATATTTGCCCTCAAATGAATACTTTATTTATTTATATTAATTTTAATTACAATTACTACTGTTATTTTACAGAAGATGAGAAACAATGTCATTTGTTTTCATCATTGTGTTAAGGGAGGGATAAGTATATTAGTATATTTGGCAAATGTTCATAACAGTTTTTACAAGGCTGAGTTAACTGTTGGTTGCTTACTTACAACAATTTTTCAGCTCTCCCTGTTCACTCCTCTCTCAACCTTTCACTCCTTCCTCCAGAATGATCTTTCTCCCTTCCCTCGAACCCCTGGCAACTCTCTTCTGGGGCAAGGATGAGGCTCACGTTCATTCTTATCTTTTTTTTATGCCATTTCCCCCAACTCTATTAAAAATCTTTTCCAAAGCCACATCAATCATTGCAGCGCTCACAAAAAGCAATCTGTTTAGAAAAGAAATACTAAGTAAAGTACACTGCCATTATATTGTCTGAGCATCTATTGGATATTTCTCATTTATGTGAGTGCATCACAAAAAGGGTGCAAATTTGGCCTTTTATGGTTTAAGAGCTTTAAGGTTTAAACTTCAAAAAATTCTTAAGGAATAGCAAAACTTCAAATTTAAGTATCTAGGCTATAAGAATAATAATGAAGTGATTCAGTACATTGAAAGGTACTATAGGATCAGCTGACAATCTACTTGCATGTTGATGGCAGAGAAATGTGCAATCTGTGAAAAGATTTAAGAAACCAAACAGAACAGAGTCAAATAAAGTTCAAATTAATATAATGTTCAAATGACACACTGAACTGGAGCTTTACAGTTTATAGTGAAACCCTTGTGCTGTGTATTTCAATCTCATGAATGGGTAAAACACATCAAAAGCTTTTTATGTTCCATATTAAGAGTGCCAGAATTTTATAGCAAACATGCAATAAGGAGAAATATAATAAGCTTTAATAAAGGATGATAATAAGGTTTGATAAGAATTTTTGGAATGTCACCAGCTCAGGAATGTAAGATGAAAGCATCTGCATGTAAAGATTGTAGTTTGTTATTTGGACCCCCCACAGGGCTAAACTGTGATTAGAACTACATATTTTTCCATAAATTAGCTTTTGTTTTGAATTTCCCGCTGAGTTCACATGCAAGTTGATTGAATGTGCAAGTCAATATATAGGTTTTCTAATCCATTGCTGTTTGTTACATTTTATGCTATTACAACCACCTACATGTAGATCAAATGTAGGTCGCTGGGGTCCATACAAAATAACCTGTGGCCCCTTTGGAAAGATTTTCAAAGTGGTTATCCCTATGCTAGATAATTATCACTTACCTATTCTCAATGCATGTTTGCTTCGATACATAACAAGTCAAACACTTGAATCAGACTTGCACACAAAAAACCACACAGTTTGTTTAATAACACATATAATGCTATTTGCAGTGTTGTTATAGCCATGTTGGTCCCAGGATATTAGAGAGACAAGGTGAGTGAGGCAATATGTTTTATTGGACCAACTTCCATTGGTGAAAGAGATACATTTCCAAGGTACACACAGCTGAAGAAGAGCTCTGAGTAGCTTGAAAACTTGTCTCTCTCACCAACAGAAGTTGGTCAATAAAAGATATTACCTCACCCACATTGTCTCTGTAATACAGTGCTATGGCAGAGACACTGAGTCTCCCTACCCAAGGAGCAGCACATAGCTTCATCTCTTTGCCTTCAAACATCCTCCAACACACTCCTCTGCCCTTCTACAGCTTAGCTCAACTCCCTGCTCATTTACCCTGGTGCAACATGGGGAGTCAAGATAGGATGAGAGCTGAGGAGATTAAGGTTTCCTGCGGCCCTGGGCCAGAGCAAGTGGGGGGCCCCTCCCCACCCCTTCCTCCTGTGGCCCCGCCCCATCTCACCCCTTCCGCTTGTGGCCCTTCCTACAGCCCCACCCCTTTCTGTCCCTTCCCCGGGGCCTGCCACGTTCCACCCAGGGCCCCCCCCCATTCTGCCACTCCCACTGCAGCCCTGCAATTCCTTTTGCTCTTTTCTGCCTCCCCCCACTGCGGCCACAAAACCGGAGAAGCTCTGTCCCTGTGCCACGGCCCCGGGGCGCGGCAGGGAGCGAGAGCTCCTCCAGTCGTAGGGCCGGACTGGGGGTCTGCCTGCTGCAGGAGAGCGGGGTCGGGACACGGGGGCTTACCCTGCCCAGCGGCTGGGGCTCTGGGTTTACGCCGCCATGGCGGATTTTTTCTGGGGGCCCTCCAATTGGCTGGGCCCCCGGACACGGGCCCCGTGGCTAATTTGCTGCGGATGAGAGACTGTGTGGGGAGTCACAGTGGGATGAGTAAGGACATGGAAGAAAGGGGAAGGCAGATTTGTTTGTTGGCTTTGTTTGGTTTTCCTCTTTAGGTTTATGGAAAAAACAACAAGGAGTCCTTGGGGCACCTTAGAGACTAACAAATTTATTTGGGCACAAGCTTTCATGGGCTATAATCCACTTAATCAGATGTTGTTTTTACTGATACAGACTAACATGGCTACCCCTCTGAAACCTGTCACCATTTAGGTTTATGGGTTACTCAATAATTGTCCTATGAACCTATTTGTGGCTGGGTAGAATGATGATGAAACCTAACTCCCTCTTACTTGTATACTCTGATATTAAAACAAGCTTAAGACAGTAAAGAAATCAGGCATCTACTCTGTTTGGTTTTAAGAAACTTTTGATCTTTACTCTTAAAAAGCCTTGTCATCAGAAAAGGAACAGAAATTGGGACTGATTCAATATTGCCCACTGCATTAGATGGAGGTGGTATAAGCAAGGAGTTGGGCCTTGTTAGAGGCCTTCAAACAGGAAAAATAGTTTAGAATTTCATATTTAATTTAATATTGTTTCCAAAGTAAAAATAAGCCACAACACTGGGTTCTAAAAATCTGCAGGAGATGTTAAGAACAAAACAATATTAGTTCTAGGCCAGCAGCCACAGCTGAAATTGATGGGAAAGTCATCAATCAACTGAGAGGCTGGCTGCCATTCATCTTACCATGTGAATGGATGTTGGATCAGCAAACAGTGCAAATGCTTTAAAATAATTACCCTGTTTTGGCTCCCACTGAATCAGAACAGGAAACCCAAATCCATCTCTCCTTTCCAAATTTGTGGAAGTCTGCCTGTCAACTCCTCCTTCCTTCTGGGATGACAATTTAGGGATCTGCTCCCTGACTTGCCAGAGAGAGGAAGCAGATTGGGACCTACATCCTGGATAGCAGCAGGGTAGCAGTCCAGAGACCTGTCATCCAGCAGCTTGAAAAGATTGGTGGGAGCAGCCTATGGACATTCTCCAGTAATGTTAGCTTACTAGTAACTTCTGAGGCCCAGAATCTCAAAGGTATTTGGGCACCTAACCCCCCACTGAAATTAATGGGAGTCAGGCAACTAAATACCTTTGAGGATCTGGACCCAAGAGATTTGTAATTTCTGAAGATTAAAGAGTAGATGGAATGCAGATGAGTTAGTGACATCTACAAATGAAGGGTAAAGGCACTGGACCAAATTATGAGCTGATTTATACCCTGTGCAACCCAGCTGAATGGTTTGGAGTTTATATCAGGGCTGCTGAAATATGGCCCTTTACACATTTTAGTCATCATGCCATCTATGTACTATAACAGAATTCATTAGTATACTCTATTAGCAAGATCTGACAGTGGAACCCTACAGATCTATCTCTTTACTTAAAAGATGGGTGAGCTAGCTAACTTTCCACATGGCTGTCTTTCTTTCACAATACTTCAAAAACTACTCTCCTATGCAGTTATTATAACAGCTTGTTTTGTATGATACTATTTCATCATATTTAGGCACAATCATTTTACTTGCTTGATTGGTTTTAATATTAGGAAAAAATGAGGTTTTCAAATACAAACACAGAAAATGCAAATGTTCACATCAGCTGTACACTCATAACATATTTTCTTCTCCCAAAACACAAAATTACAACTGGTATTATGAGATATGATTCCTAAGGGACTTTTGTATTTTTTCTTTTCACAAATAAAAAGTCTTTTGAAAATGGAATCTTTATGTGAAAACATGGGACCATATTTCTAAAGGTTTCTGCACATTTTTGAGAACGCCTAAACTGTATTCACACAGCTCCTGATGCAGCACTCAAGGGATCTGCACACACATACAGAAGCTGTGTGTACATGCAACCTCAGCTTATGAGCATGCATCAACAACCTTGGGCACATGATACACAAAGAAATTTTGGTTGTGTTTATTTACTATTTACAGGGATGTTTATGGATATCTAATTTGAAGGAGACATTTTTAACATCAGAAATGTTCAGAACACATACTGAACAAGCAGTTATATTAATAAAACATAATCATTTATATACAAAGTTACCTTTAATTCACACACCATGATGTATAATGTTTCCTAGACCAAGTGGCACCCCAGGCAAGAAGCGTCTTTGGTGTCCTGCCTTCCATGTGTTAAAACTTTTGAATACCTTATTTTTTATTGCATTTGTAGCCCATTTCCCGACTTTGATGCATGATTTACATGCATGATTTATCTCTGTCATATAAAATAATAAATTTGCATGCTAGGATCTGTAAATCTGTATTTACTCATGCCATATATAAGCAAATAAAAAAAATAGTTTCCGCTAAGCTTATAGACACTTTTTAAGTTTAAGAATAACTGAAATGTACTAACATCAAGAAATTGAACTATGCACCAATATAGGCTGGACCAGTATTAAATAGTGTTACAGCAGGTGACACCCTTAGAATGTTAACCCATGTCCTTTAGTTCAAAAGGCCACTTTTTTCGTCTTTGCCCTTGCAAACTGAAACTTAGTGTCAGAGAGATCCAAAGACTGGCCAATGGCATTTTCGAGTGATAAAATAGCAAAAGTCTATGTTCCGCAGTCTTAGAAGTCATCAAATATTATGTGTTAAGCATGGCAAAGGAAGTAACAGTATTTCTTTTATATTGTTGCACAGATATGGGGTTCAATAGATATCTCTGGTGTCTCATTAAGTATATCCTTTATTAATTGATACTCACACTCTTCACATCTTAAAGTACAAGTACACTTTCATAATTACACAGTAAAACAAGGTTCACAATATCATAGCTGGGCTCTCACTTCACTTCGTTCTTATATCTCACTGACTGACTGGCAATGTCCCACCCCTTATATACCCACGAGGGCATGGCTGACACTATTCGAAGAGGTTGAAGGAAAATGTAGTTCTCAGAAAGCCTGGAAGGTTCCGCAAGATACTACAAACGTCCACAACATCCTAGGAAGTTTAGTGAAAAATGAATCCACATATGGAATACCTGAAACATTTTACTTCAAACATTCTATTTTCCCTTTAGTCACTAACAACAAAAACAGCACTTCGAGCCCAGCGCACTCCCAAGCCTGGCACCCCAGGCAGCTGTTTGGGTTGCCTGCCCCTAAATCTGGCCCTATAAGTCTTTTAGGGCTTTTCTTCAGCACAGATACAAGTCACAAGTTAATGGGAGTTACAAAAAAAAAAAAAAGAATGGAAACTAGGGCCCCAAAACAGCAAGGAAGTTTAACATCTGAGTAATCTCATCCCTGTTCGGCAAAGCACTCCAGCATTTCCATAACTTTAAACATGCTTAAGTCCTTCTGATTTAAAGTTAAGCAAATGCTTAAGTGCTTTGCTGAATTGAGACCTAAATCCCTGAAGTACTCCTGAGTTTCTACCTGTCCTATCTAGCTAATGTAATCTAATTTAATTTAATTTCTAGAGTATTAATCACCACAGTATCTAAATGCTACTATTTCTGGGACTGCCACAGATTTGTTGGGGAGAGTCCATTATCCACAAGCAGTGCTTGCAGGACATTCATTGTTCCTGAAAGCATGACCGGGGCACATGAAAAGTCAATTGGCTCCACTGGAAAATCACAGAAAGGTAGCAGTGTTATTTGCAAAAAACACCCCCTAAAAACGTGTGTTAACTCTTAATTTGAATACAAGCCTTCTTCAAACTGTAAGTGGGTATGCTCCTTGACAGATTAAATTTTTAAATTCCTTGAAATCTTCTCAAGTCTCTTTAACCTTCTGACTGCCAATTACGTCTTATTCCATCCTTCTGTGGAAGGACTGTATATTGCATTGACCATTTTACTTTCAGTGCCACTGACAACGACAGCATGTGACAGATGCAACAGAAATCAAATATTAATACTGTGCAGTGTTGAAATGGTAATATTGTATTATGCTTTACATTTTGTATGAAGCATAGTCAGAAGATCTTTCCACAATAAACATTACCTAAAAATTATTACCAATAATGGTTATCCATAACAGAGAAAAAAAACTGTATTTAGGATTCATGTCTCAAGTCACTAATGTCCAACACTCTTAGATTTTGGCATAATTTAAATGAAAGATCCTAAATGCTGTTCGCTTATTAAAATTTTATATATTCAGGACTCTCCCAAGAGCCCTAAAAGGTGGCCAACTTGCCACAATCATTCCCTTCTCTACCAGCCTGTCCCCACCTTGAAATAAGCCTATGGTATTATTAAATTATATATTTTAGATATTATTTTACAAATAGTCCCACTTTTGGGCTGCAATATGAAACCATTCAATAGCTTTTCACTAGCCATTTTTCCTTCTGAGGGAGGTAAACACAATCACAGCTTTTAGATACCTAACACACATGCCAAGGAAAGTATGTTTATATCAGGTTGAATGTAATAGGCTGTACCTCTCTAGTGTCTTAGGCAGAGGAGTGGACGCTGCTTTTGTTATGGAGTCCAGAGCATAGCACTTCAGCTGTGCTGTTCAGGGTGTCTGCCCCCTTGTGAGGGGAGTTAAAGTAGTCCAAACCCAAAACATCAATAAACTTCCACAGCCCACAATAAGCTTAGTCCTAAGACTTCAGGAAGCCAAAGATGGGGGGAGGGGTAAAGGGGGCAGAGAAAAGCATCCACCCATCTGCTTTCTGAGAGGGTCTGGGCACCCAAGGTTCTCAAGTCATTTTGCTGGTCAGCAGCCCCTTTTTCCAGAGACTGGGGAGCTCTGAGTTGTAGTCCTGCTCCTTCAGAGTGCCACCCTCCAAGGAGCAGGGATCCTCCCTTTTGAGGACCTGTCCATCCCCAGGCTTACCAAGCTTCACAGGATGCCTGGATGGAGCTGATTGTGCCCAGAGGAGCACTTTAACCCCTTCCTGAATGGGATGGGCACCTGTCCCACAACACTGAACAAATCATAATGAAGATAATTTAAAAATCTGTTTTAAAATATAAATTAAAATTGCCATTGTGGTATATTGAAAAAAAAATATATTGCATCAACTTCAGAAGAAGATTTTCTCCATTGTCTGATAATCACCCTGTGTAGAAGGTCCAAACAGTGCCATCCACACCTGTTAAGCTTCACAATAAGGGTTTAAGTGATGTGGATAGCATCATGCAAGGGGGAAACTCACGATTTAAGAATAGCATCTCTGAGATGATTAAAATTGAGTTGATTGATCTAGCTGAGTTATTGGCACAAGACCAAATTACTGACCTAGACAGCTAAATTTAAAAAGGTTATTAAAAATGTTGAACTAGGAACATTATGATGGCATACCAGACTCTACAATCCTCAGGTGTCGATAAACTTCACCAATGGCTCATTTACTTTACTCCAGGGTACCCATTAGAGACATACATACATACACAGCAGGCCTGACGGAACTGGACTCCCTCTTTCAGACCTCCTAAGGCAGCAACAAGCCTCCTAAGGCAGTTTCCCAAACAGTAGGTCCCAAGCCACCAGGTTGCAGGAAAGTTCTACATGGGTGGTAGGCCCGGTGTAGAGGGAATCCCTAAGGGGAAGGAGTGTTGGAGAGCCAAGCCCATACCACATTCACTCTTCAGTGGCAGTTCCTGTTCCACAGGACTGGGCCCAGCTCCCTGCTCTGGGTGTTGCAACCTGCGCATGGGGTCACAGTGCCACCCAGGTCATAATGAGGGGTGGCTGGAACAAACCTGAGCAGTGCAGTGACCATGTGTTCCAAGTGCAAATGGAGTGGGGAACCAGGCCTAGCCCCATGGCAGGAGCCACCGCTGTGGGGTGTGCACAGGACAGGCTTGCTCTCCAACCCCTCCCCCACTTCCGCACTGGGCCAGGATTAGGATTGTGATGCCGAGGTGGAGGGTGCTGCTATGGGTGGTCAGTGCCCCCCTTGGCACGGTGAGGAGCAGGATTAAGCAGAGAAGGTGAAAGAAAAGGACGCTGGCCCAGGATTTCAGGGCCTGCTCACAAATTTAGACCCTAGGTGGTTTGCCGAAATAAATGAAATGCAGTCGGTGAGTTGCCTTACTAAAAAGTGTGGAAACCATTGTCCTAAGGAAATCTAGAGGGAGCTATGTACTTTGTCAGCACCTCCAGTTTCTGGGACCTCCTAAGGCTCAAGAGGTGCCTATACTCTTGCCCAAGCACTTGAGAAACTAATGGCTAAACTTCTAACTTGCCTTTAGGTGCCTGGTATGCTGACCTTAAAAGACTGACAGAAGGGAAGCCTCACTATAATGAATCTTTAATAAGTGTAAAAGTATGTTGTGAGTGGTGCACTGGGACACTGTAGCTGAGTCAGTAGTCTGGTACACTGTGTAACACATCACCATACTTTCTAAGGATGTAGACGAGGAAAAGGAGGCAGTATTTTTAGAATTAATGATGCACATAGGTTCTGGTACACAGCAACACATCTGAAATGTTGTGATGACAAAATAATATACAGAGCATGAACATGGTATTGAAAAGATCTGCCACATGCTCTAGGGATAGACTGAAGGAAAACAGCCTTCTGACCCCATACAAGTGAATGTGGCTCTTGCTCATATCCAGAGATCCAATGGGAGGCACATGCAAGCATCTGTGGGCAGATTTTGGCTATACACCATAAATATAAAAGTTTAGAATCTCTCTCTTAATAAGGAGGACACTACTGTATTTAAATTAAATCCAGAAAAAGAAGAAAAAAAGTCTTTATGACCACATAATGAAAGCAAAGGTGATTAATGGCAATCAAGTTATATTTTCCCTTATGCCTGTTAGCAGGTACTGCAATAAACATTAAATTTAAATGGTATTCTGAATTAAGTTATGTTTTTCTAGCTACTGCCTGTAATTGCACTTTAGGAGAAGCAGAATAATGTTAACTTAGCAATGCAGGGAAGCATATTGTACTTCTTAGGAATAAAGTAAAATAAACTCACAATGATTACGGCTACATTTCTGTCACTGCTGTCTTGAGAGACATACTGTGTGATTTTCATGATTAAAAACAAATCTATTACTCTTGACATCTTCTGCCCCACTAAATCAGTGAGAGTTTTGCCACTAAGTCCAACTGGAACAGAATCCAGCCCTTTGGGATTTGTGGGTGAATGTGATAATAGCAACTGTCATATTAAAGGCTTGGCTGGATGGTAGAATAGTAGAGAGCAGAAACTCAGGGACAATACCATAGCAACAGAAAGTCAACTAGTGAATAAAGAGGATTGATGATGTTTCTCATTTCCCAAGGTTAATTTAAAAATATCTATACAAAGGGTTAATTTGGTTTAATATTTTTCCTTGCCCTTGGCTCTCACTCTTCCTTCATGGTTCCACCCACCTGAACTAGTTCCTGTCTTCTTTGGCGAACTACCCACTCTCCTTCAAATTCTATTTTAAAACCCATCTCCTAAGGTTATCCCTCATATCTTATTCTCATAGTCAATCTCCTCACTCTCAGGCTAGGTCTACACTACCCGCCTGAATCGGCGGGTAGAAATCGACCTCTTGGGGATCGAATTATCGCGTCTCGTCGGGACGCGACAATCGATCCCCGAATCGACGCTCTTACTCCACCAGCGGAGGTGGGAGTAAGCGCCGTCGACGGGAAGCCGCGGAGGTCGATTTTGCCACCGTCCTTACAGCGGGGTAAGTCGGCTGCGATACGTCGAATTCAGCTACGCTATTCGCGTAGCTGAATTTGCATATCTTAAATCGACCCCCCCCTGTAGTGAAGACCTGCCCTCAGACTCCTAAAAGTGCTGTGAAGAGTTTTGAGTTTGTCTTGTAGCTTTTAATCTTTTCAGGGCAAGGAGAGTTTGTTTGTTAAAACATATATATTTACAGTGAAATATAAATATTTTGTAATAATGATAATAAAATAAGTAAATTCCTGGACTGGCAATAACAGTGAACAGATATGAAGCCAGTAATCACAACACAAGCACAGTTCTAGATATTTAAACTAAAATGAGGAAATTATATAAAACTATCAAACAATGCCTAAGACATGACTTTTCCTTGACTTTTGTGTCATTTGCATTTTTCTCCCTGACATCCTTGTGACCTTTTGGCCATAATATAAGCCATACTGATAAGCCAGAAATTTGAATTTTACCTATATGTAACACAGTGAAATATAAGCTACAATATGTATTTTCCCATTACATGTTTCACTTGTTAGGTCTAAATCTCACCCTTCTACTCTGTACAGAATGGATTTACCTAAGAGTCTATAAGAAAGTACACCTCTACCCCGATATAACGCGACCCGACATAACACGAATTTGGATATAAAGTGGTAAAGCAGCGCTCGGGGGTGGGGCAGTTGCGCACTCCGGTGGATCAAAGGAAGTTCGATATAACACGGTTTCACCCATATAAGATTTTTTGGCTCCCCAGGACAGCGTTATATCGGGGTAGAGGTATAGTAATGAAAAATGGTCTCATGCATTACTGGGCTTTTTAATTTAATAAAATAGCATTTATATTACAAAAATAGAGCAAAAAAATAAATGACAAAATGCATTTTATGTTGCCATTGATATTTAAGTATTTGCTCTACCATGAAGAACGACGGGCTGGCATATTTTTTTTTCTGACCCTTGGCTGCAGAGTTAAGGCTAATGCAATAATTAATTTCAAGGTACACTGAGGGTAAAACGTTCATAAAATGCAAATAAACTTGAAAGTATGTCAGATAACTACTAAGAAGTCAGAACTGCAGAGAAGGTGGATTGAACAGGGCATTCGTTCCACTATTGTCAAAGAATGTTTTATGCTAATAGAAACCTATTTAACAGACACAGGAAAACAGGCCCAGTTGCCTAAGTCTGGTACTGTGAAAGTCCAGCACTGATTTAGGAGATCTGCTTGCCAAAGTAGCTCCACACCTGGTACAACATTCCTGGATCCATCTGGATTGATTGAGATGGTGCCAAGGAATTAGCATCATTGACTCTGGAGAACCACTTGCCAAAGAGAGTCTGTGTCTAGCACAAGAGGCACTGAGATCCCATGATCCACCCAAGTTAACTTAGTCCAGTGATGAGGCCACCTCAAAGAAGGGCATACTACTACTGCTACCAGTTGCTCCTTTACTTCAAATGGTAGAGGTTGGTGCTAAAAGGTCCTGAATTCAAATGCTGATGGTGACTGGGATCAATATGGCTCAGTGATTGATTTTCAGTTTGCTTTCTTAAAAACCACATTACTGAAGATTAAGGATTAATAGTCAATTTCTCAAAAATTAGTAAATTTCTAAATGAAGGTTATGCATATAACTTTCATTTGGTCCCCATGTACATCCACCATATGATTAAGGCTATGATTTAGTCACCGGTAGTTTTAATAAAAGTCATGGACAGGTCATGGGCAATAAACAAAAATTCATGGCCCATGACCTGTCCATGACTTATACTAAAAATACCCCGTTTAAATGGGGGGGGGAGGGGCCACCCTGTGTGTGTGTGTGGGGGGGGCTGCTGCTGGAGGACACGTGTGGGGGGATGCTGCTGGGGAGGGCGCACCTAGGGCTAGCTGCTCCAGCTGCCGGGGGCCACAGACTACAGCTGCTCCAACTGGCTGGCTGGGGACTGCTGCCGGGGCCGTGGACATTCCGGCCAGCGGGCTGGAGACCGCTGCCCAGGGCCGTGGACTGCTGCTGCTCCTGCCAGCCAGGAACCGCTACCCAGGGCCACAGACCGCGGCTGCTCCAGCCCACCGGGAACTGCTGCCCAGGGCTGTGGACCGCGGCAACCACTATCCGGGACCGCGGACCGCGCCTGCTCTGGCTGGCTGACCGGGGACCGCTGCCCGGGGGTGGAGCAGCAGCTGGTGTGGCTGTCCCCGGGGCCGCTCCAGTATCTGGCCCCGGAGCCAGCTGCTTGGGCGGCCCTGGGTCCACCACACTGGCCCCTGGAAAAGTCATGGAGGTTACAGAAAGTCACGGAATCTGTGACTTCTGTGACCGCCGTGACAGACACGGAGCCCTACATATGATACATGATTTGTTCTACAGAACCACTCATTCATTCAGTGCACATGATGGACTGTGAATGAGACAGAGGGGATCAAGAAAAAAAAGTATTTATTTTGTGTTTAAGGCACTGCCCTGCAACCCAGGAGAGTTGGGTTCTATTTCTGGTTCTGACACAGACTTCCTGCGCAAAGCTGGGCAAAACTATATTAATCCATATGGGCAAGGAGGCCAAATTAAGATTACATGGGTAACGTTATATTTACTTTCTTTTTCATGGCTTCAATTTAACATAGTTCCTCCCACTCTTTCAAAAAGGGCAAGGGAACACAGAAGTTCTGAAGGGGATAGAAAAGTTACTTACTTTGTACAGCAAGTGGAATTCTTCAAAAGGTGTCCCGATCTGTATGCACATGTGCTCCCTGCACCTGAGATCAGAAGATTTATGCTAGCAGTCTGCACCTGCACCCTTCTTCTTCTTGTGCTTTGAACTGGGAACACAATGGGTGGCGTGGATTGACCACCTCTCCAGTTACCTTGTTACCATACAAAGTCCTAGGGCAAGGCTCCACAGCAGAAAGGAAGGAGGACGGGTAGTGAAACACAGATAGGGACCACACATCTTGAAGAACTCCAGTTATTGTAGAAGGTAAGAAACCTTTCTTCTTTGAATGATGTGTTACTCCCGGAGGAATTCTGTACCACTGCAGAATTAATGTTCTGTGCAGAATTTCCTTCCCCCCAAGACTGGAGCTGAAGAGCTGCTGGCTGCCACTAGGGGCTGCTGGACCCAGCAGAGCTCGACTCTCCAGCTCGCCAATAGAAGACACTGCTGGGGGAAGAGGGATGGCGCTGGAGGGTTTCGAGCAGCTGCAGTTCCGAAAATGCACTGAAGGAAGGAGGTGGTGTGCAGGAAACTCCATACAGGATGCAGCATCAGGCTGTTTCTCCCTCTGGATCCCTGGACTTTTTGGGTAGGGGGCATGGGTTTCTGGGATGGGGGGGGAACTCTGCAGCTGGGTTCTGGGGGTAGGGGCGAGAGTGTCTGGGATGGGAGGCACCCCACAGCTGGGCTCTGCAGGGGAGGAGGTATGGATATCTGGGCCGGGGGGGGTCTGCGGTTGGGCTCTGGGGAGAGGGGGTATAGGTATCTGGGCTGGGGGGTGCCCCACAGCTGGGCTCTGGTGGGAGGGGATGCATGTGTCTGGGCTGGAGAGGGTGCCCCATGGCTGAGCTCTGGAGGGTGGGGGGAAGAGGACAGATAAACAGGAACTGGGGTTGTCATTGGGGTTTCTTTAACTCTCGACTCCTGGGGTATTTTTTGTTGTTGTCTGTATTTTCACAGACATAGCTGCTGACAGAATTAATTACCAAAATAACTGAAACTAGCGTGATTATATAGTGTTATTTTGAAAAATAAAATATGCAGAATTTTGAAATATTGGGCACAGAATTTTTATTTTTTTGGCGCAGAATTCCCCCAAGAGTGATAGGTACACCATTCTGGGTGACTCATCAGTATTCATTAAGGAGGAAGGTGCGAGGATCGGAGGACTGCTTTGCCAAAGGACGCATCAGTTGTAGAAGCATGCACATGCAAAAACTGTCTCGCAAATGTGTGAACACAGCCCCATGTATCCGCTTTGCTGATATCCAGGAAAGGGATATCTTAAAATCAGGCTACTGATGCAGTCTGGGCTCTAGTTCAGTGGGCTCTCACATACTGTCGTGGAGGGGGTCACTGTTAACTTGTAACAGTAGGAGGCAGCCTGAAATCAATCTGAAATCTTGTGTATAATCTCTGGGAAACTTTCTCACTGTGGAAGACAGTGTAAGATGGATCAGTCATAAGGACCTCCAGTTCACCTGCTCTTCTCGCTGAGGTGATGGCAATCAAAAAGGCAACCTTCATAGACAGGAGGGCTAAGGAGCATGAGGCTAAGGGCTCAAATGGAGCAAATAATGCTAATAGAACTAGACTGAGATTCCATAATGGTGTAGTTATCGGAGAAAAGATTCTGATGAGATCTTTTAGAAACCATACTGTAATAGGATGGCTGAAGACCAAGCAGTTTTCTGCTGGATGTGGCTAAGTGCACTCACAGGGAGCCAAAAGACAGTCCTGAAGTTTTTAAGTGAGAAGATAGTCCAAAATGTCAGGGATGTGAAGCACTCTCTGGGATTATCTGGCAATGTTGGCATCAAATAGAAAAGCTCTTCCACTTTGCTGGATAGCACTTCCTTGTGGAATCCTTCCTAGATTGCTAAGGATAGATTCTACCATCTTTGAGCGTGAGTTTTCCAGGTTCATCATCCATCCAGCTATCAGGCTGTTAGGTGTAGGGATGGTGGATTGGGGTGTTTGATCTTGCCTATGTCCTGAGTCAACAGCTCCAGGAAAAGATGGACACACATGCATGGATGTGCTGAAATCTGGAGTATGCTGGGGAACCAGAATTATCTGGGCCATTTAAGACCAATCAAGATCACTGATGCTCCTTCTTGCTTAACCTTCCTCAGAATTCGAGGTAAGAAAGGAATTGGTGGGATGGTGTAGCCCTGGCCACTGAACTAGAAATGCATCTCTTCTGGAGCCGTGACTTGTGCAGCCCTGGAGCAGTAGACTGGGCATTTCTTCTTGAGACACAAAGAGATCTGAAGATGGGGACCCCCACTGATGAAATATGTTCTTTACCACCATTCATGGTCCCTAAAGATATCCCTACGAAGAATATAAACTAACATCGTAATCATCAGTGATGTTCTGCTGACAGGGTGATTGGGTGGTGGATATACCAGTTCCACAGATTGATTGCTTCTTCGCAAAAAGGGATGGACCTTTCTCCTCCTTGTTTGCAGATGTAATATGCTGCTGGTGATCTTGTTTAACATGACTTGGACATGCAAGGTCTGAATGAACAGTTGGAATTCTTTGCATGCCTCAAGTCCTGCCTGTAGCTCCAGGAGGTTTATGTATAACTGGGATTCCTGGAGGTTCCGTGTAACTTGTGCTATACGTTCATCCAGATTGAACTACAGTGGGGAACAGAGGCACCTATGGTCAGTCTTTATTTGGGTGGGGAAGGGACAAAGGGAACCCCCATACAAACTATCTCTTTGTTCTCCCACCAGGAGAGAGAAGCCTGAACTCTGTGGGATAGCAAGACTAGCTTATCCAGGCTGTGCTTGTTTGGCACATAAATTTTCTGTAACCAAGCCTGAAGACATCGAAGATGAAATTTCACGAAGGATGTCACATAAGTACAAGTACGTGAGGCTATAAGACAGGTTTGAACTGTCATCTGGAGGCTCAGATAAAGTTGAGTGATGAGATCCTCCATAGCTGGAAATCTGTTCTGCAGTACGTATGCTTTGGCATTGACAGAGTCCAGGGTCACCTCCATGAAGTCCACAGTCTGTGTGGGAACTAAATGGACTTGTCTATGTTTACTCAAAGCCCCAAGGAACATATGAAATTGAGTACGGATAAGGTTGTCACCCATACTTCTTGATGAGATTTCTTTGTGCACAAGTAGTCATCTAGATAGGGAAAAACTGACAAGTCATGGTGGCAGAGATGGGCTGCCACTACCAATAGCATTTTTGCCCAAAGGGAACACTTTGTATTGGTAGTGGCCCTGACCCACAATGAATCTCAGGAATCTCCTGTGTGCAGGCTGGATGTCTGTATGGAAATAAGTGTTCTTTAAGTCAAGAGTTATGAACCAACTGTCCTTGTCTAGTGAGGGAGTTATGGAGGCCAAGGTGATCATCCTGAACTTCAAGCTGCAGATGTAGACATCCAACCATCTGAGATCCAAAATGGGTCTCCATTCTCCTTTCTTCTGGGAGACAAGGAACTATTTCAAATAAAATACTTTCCCCCATGGCTCCCAGGTGGAACAGGAAGTTTACTTCTTGCCTGAGCATCCTCTTGTGAGAGGAACCCCTAAGGGGTGACACAGAGGGAAGGTTTGGAGAGGGAAGGGAGAGGAACTCTATGGTGTAATTAGTGGCGATTATTTCCAGGACCCATTTATGTCATTATAAGGGGACAGATCAGGGAAAAGCAAGTTAAGCATCCCCCAAACTGAGTTCCGGAGTCCCAAACAAATAGATGTGGCAGAGGGACTGATCCACAGCTCTCAATGTCCTGTCAAAAGTGTTTCCTGGTGGATGGCTGGGGTTGAAAGGGAGAATCGGGGGAACATTATGTTTGCTACACTGCACTCTCTGCTGCTTCCAGGGCAGCTTGTAAACCATTTGATAGTAGATGGATTGAGGGGCTAGTTGTTTTTTGTAGGGATCAGATTTCTGGTATTTTATCTATGGTGCTAGAGTACAGATGCCCACCAAGTGGAAGGTGGCCCTTGAGTCCTTTAGGGAATGTAGTGATTCATATGTCTTTTCACTAAACAAATTGTTTCCTTCCAAGGGCAGATCCTCCACCGTGGATTGGACTTTTTTGGGAAACTTGGAGGACTAGAGCCACAATGCCTGACACATGACTATAGCAATCACCATTGAGCAGGAAGCTGTATCTGATGCATTGACGGAGGACTGGAGGGCCAATCTGGCTAGCACTTTATCCCCTTCAGTGAGAGCTTGGAATTGCAGCTGACCCTCTTGGAGACATTTGTTAGTGAATTCTGTAAACTTAGTATAATTAATAAAATCATATTATAACATTAAGGCTTCATAGTTCACTATGGAAGTATAAGCCTGCCAAAGTAAAAGACTCTCTTTCAAAAAGGTCTAAGCATTTAGCTTTCTTTTTCAGAAGGTGTAGATCTAGGATGCTATTGTCTGCTTTTTTCAGTGATAGCTGGGACGACTAGTGAATTAGGGTGTGTAAATAAAAATACTGCTCCCTTATATGGCATAAAGTACTTCTGCTTTGTACT
Source organism: Terrapene triunguis (assembly GCF_002925995.2). Lineage (NCBI taxonomy): Eukaryota > Metazoa > Chordata > Testudines > Emydidae > Terrapene > Terrapene triunguis. The sequence continues at coordinate 42,471,089 of NW_020664417.1, read as the reverse complement.
TTTTGGAGTGGGGGCACAAGTGGCTTGAGTGTGCCAGTCTGCTGTAGTCAGTTCTCAGAGGGCTTCACTAATTTTAAGTGCCACTTTACTGGGACCAGTGGTCTGGAGAATGTCCAATAGTTGTCCTACAGGGGGGTGTCCTACGCTTCCTCCAGAGGGATTTTGAGTGTAGATCAATAGATCTTGAAATCACCAGTAGTCATCAGGCAGTGATGGCAAGGCTGGTGCAACCGCCTTGTATGGGGATGAAGATGACAACCCTGGTGGAGCTTATGATTCCACCTGATCTGGTTCTCCTCTTCCTCTGTTAGATCTTGTGGAGGTGTAGGATCTTCTCAGAGAGAGGAGGATAGTCTAGATTCCAAGTGGGATCATAAGGATTTGGGATGTTGCATGTATGGACCCCTAGAACTCAATAAGGCCAGTGTGAGGGGTGAAACTGAAATTGGGCTGTTCCCATGGAGAAAGGTCCATAGGTCCTGAGGTGCATAGTCCTTCGTAGGTGAGAGGGACAGTGCCCATGACACTAGATCCTCTGTGTGGTCTGACTCCTTACCTTGATGGGAGAGGTGACGCTCTCCAACTGATGCCCAAGTTGGAGGAGGAGGCTTCAAATCCATGGCACCCATTAGTACTGGGGGGGGGGCTTATTATGCCCCTGCTGGTAGATGGTATTGGTGACAATACATAGGCATGCCCTAAACCACTGATGTGTGGACCTCCCTGGTAAGGATCAGTTCCTAGGAATACCTAGGTCTGTGTACATGGCAACATCCTGAGGTGCAGAGTATTTATGTCCTGACACAAAGGAATGGATTGGACTTCTTTCTTTCTGTGGTGCCAGCACTGTTGGTATTGTTCCAGTCTTTTCATGCTGTGTTGGTATTAATGAAATTGGAGGCCTTCACTGTCATTTTTCTCTTGTCAGTACCAAGGACAGTCCCACTCCTGTGGTTAACATTGGTTTCAGGATGCTCTTTCCCTTCGAAGCCAAGAGAACAGTACACCATACTCCTTGTAAGCTCCTGACACTCCTGTATCGGGGCACAGAGTCTAACTCAACTTGATGGGTGTAGGAGAAGAGGTCTTCTTTTTGGATGAGGATCTAGAGGGGGGTTTCTCTCACTTCTTGCAAGCGTGTTTCCTACTCTCTTTATGTCCCCATTTGGAGAAGTGCTTTGCTTTTCTCTTATCAACTTCGGAACCAGACACCAGTATACTCAGAGGGGCACTTCTCAATGCCTTTGTCTGATGTATGGAGGAGGGGCTGATGGGCCAGGTTCAGAATGGAGCCTCAATAAGACCGTAAGAATGCCCATAGTGGGCAGACCAATGGTCCAACTAGCCCAGTATCCTGACTTACAACAGTGGCCAATGCCAGATGCTTCAAAGGGAATGAACATAACAGGGCAATCCTCAAGTGATCCATCCCCTATTGTCCAGTCTCAGCATCTGGCAGCTAGAGGCTTAGGGACATTCAGCCCATGTGGTTGCATCCCTGACCATCTTGCCTAACAGCCATTGATGGACCTATCTTCTATGAACTTTTCTAATTCTTTTTTTAACCCATTTATAGTTTTGGCCTTTGCAACATCCCCCAGCAATGAGTTTCACAGGTTGACTGTGAATTGTGTGAAGAAATACTTCCTTTTGTTTGTTTTAAACCTGCTATTAATTCAATTGGGTGACCTGTCATGATTATATAGACTTCAATCATGCCCCCCGCCCCTTAGACATCTTTTTCCCAAGCTGAATAGTCCCGGTCTTATTAATCTCTCCTCATATGGAAGCTGTTCCATACCCATAATAATTTTTGATGCCCTTCTCCGTATCTTTTCCAGTTCTAATATATGTTTTTTGAGATGGGGTGACCATAACTGCATTCAGTATTCAAGATGGTGGGTGTACATAGGTTTACATAGTGGTATTCTGATATTTTCTGTCTTGTTATCTATCCCTCTCCTAATGGTTCCTAACATTCTGTTAGGTTTTTTGACTGCTGCTGCATATTGAGCAGAGGTTTTCAGAGAACTATCCACATTGACTTCAATATCTCTTTCCTGAGTGGTAATAGCTAATTTAGATAATTTTGTATGTATAATTGAGATTATGTTTTCCAAATGCATTACTTTGCATTTACCAACACTGAATTTCATCTGCCATTTTGTTGCCCAATCACACAGTTTTGTGATATCACTTTGTAACTCTTCAGAGTCTGCTTTGGATTTAACTATTTTGAATAATTTTGTATCATCTGCAAGCTTTGCCACCTCACTGTTTACCCCTTTTCCCAGATTATTTATGAATATGTTGAATAGCACTGGTTCCAGTAGACTCTTGGGGGACACCACTATTTACTTCTTTCCATTCTGAAAACTGACCAATTATTCCTACCCTTTGCTTCCTATCTTTTAACCAGTTACTGATCCATGACTGCCTATTTTGCTTAAGAGTCTTTGGTCAGGGACTTTATCAAAGGCTTTCTGAAAGTTCAAGTACACTATATCCACTGAATCACCCTTGTCCACATGTTTATTGACTCCCTCAAAGAATTTGAATAGATTAGTCCATAGCTGACGATAGCCTATACTCACAGGCTTGGCAGATTCTGCTTGGAATGGATCCGCAAATGCTCCACTTCGAGGGGATGTGGGTTTTCGAGAGACGACAGCAGAGGCATTTGTAGTGGTCATCACTGATCAGAAAGGCCCAAAGGCAGACCAATTGTATCCCAGGATCCTTGGGCATAGTAGATGCCTCTAAAGGATGGGGGAGAGGTCGGCTAAGGGGAAGACCCTGAAGTTTGGAACCACTAAAAACTACACTAATTTTAAAACTGTCTAAAATGTATTTATCTAAAAACTATTTATACATAATTACAAGTTTGAAGAATGCTTGCTAATGCTGCAGATGCTGAAGAGGTTCCATCTCAGACTACAGGTAGTAGAAAGGAACTGGAGAGGCAGTTAGTTTGCACTGTCCCTTATGCCCTCTGTTCAGCGCATGAGGAGGAGAAGGGTACAAGTGTGGACAAACAGATGCTGCTAGCAAAAATCTTCCAGCCTCAAGCACATGCCCATCTAAAGTGGACTACACATAGGTACCATCACCTGAAGAATCTAATTTTTTTTTGAGGGATTAGAGTATGTTTTCCTCTGAGTTCTTTCTTGGCTACAGATCCAATTGCTGATGATGGTTAACTACACCAGTTGCTAAAAGAAATTCAAGTTCATTCTCTACTCAAAAGCAAAGCAATTTGTATTTATTTATATTCTTTAATATCCCCCTCTCCTCTCCCCACTATCTCACTTCCAAGGAGTTGTTCAATGGATCCAATCCTCTCCTCTGGAAATATATTTTGGCTCCAATCCAATCTTCCAATCCCTCATATGTGGCCTCTTTCCCTCCTCTCTTTGTTGCCCCATGTTCCCCTATTGCATTTTTTACACCACATCTTTGTCTATCCCAGTTTTTCTCATCCTTTTCAGGGTGTCAACTCTGTATCCAAAATCAAAAATGTTCATGACACCCTTCATTTACTATAAAAGTAAGGCTAAAAATGTATCAGTGCTAACAACAAACGTATATAATTTATTTGTGTGTTTAAGAGATTATCAAAGGATACTTGACCTTATACAGTAAGGGTGCGATATTTTCTTTGCTTGAGACTGTAATACAATTGTGAACCCTGATAATTTTTATGACCCTCCTCATGGTCACAACAAGACAGCTGAGGCTTTTAATATAGCACCCCTCCACTGGCTAGCCTAAATGACTGAACAGTTAAGCAGGGATAGAGATGAGGTCTAGCAAACTGTCTCTTCTGCATCGTGTTATTTATGCTGGGGCAGTGGAATCCAAAGCAACTTTCTTCACCCCAGATCTTCAGTGACTAAAAGTAAGCATGGACGTGGCCTGTTTATCTCTCTCCTTTTCTGGGAAGGAGCTGATTGAGAAGCTACATCACTATTGCTAGAGGTGGGATCTATTACTTCCTCCCTTGCTCATGTCCATTTGTGACTGCCACAATCACAAATTAGATTACTTGTGTCTGCAGTACTACAGACCTTATCAATATGTACTGGCATATTTTGCAGTACTGGCGGCAGCATTTCATAGCTTGTGGCAATGCCTCTCTGTGAAATTAAAAAAACATGTCACAAACTGGCTTTACAGATGTCACATGCCACCTCAGTGGACAAGTCAGAGCATGATGTGTTCCCCTACATTTGTTGAGAAACATGTCACAGTCCAATCTAACTTTTATAAGCAATTTTCCATTGAGTCTTTTCTCTCACACTTGGTGTTATGAAACGGTTAAATAAAATGAAGAATATGTCCATCTTATATTACTTACATGGAATTATACATGGATGGCTTATTAAATGCAGGGTATTTTTGATATTACATCTGCAGAGATGGGAAAACCACATATATGAATAAGTGTAATCCAGTCATAGCTTTATGGAGCCAAAATTCTCTAGCAAGTGTCCCTAGGTGCTGCATTTTACATTCAGTTTGCTGAGTTAGCTGAAATGTGTGGAATATCACCAGTAGGCAAAGAGATCCCTATTGACTATGTATAGAAGGAGGCTCCTGTGCATTGTTTATTTCAGCAAGCATATGAACTAGCTCATGCCCATGAAATGTAGAACAGTTTCACTTGTTTTCAACAATAGTATGTGAATAATGTGTAGGGTTGAAAACTCTCTCTTCTTGGAAAGTTACATTCTTTTTTTAAATTAGACATGCCTATATTTCTGAATGTGTCTTTGGCACGAATAGTCCAGTAAAGTTATCTTTTTGTGACATTCAGACTCATAAGTGTTTTAGCTCTTTGGGGCTTACAAGCCCTTGGTATTTTACTTTCGTTTACCACTCTTCTACAGTCTCTCCTTCTCACAGAGATGTCTCACATTTAATACTGCCTAAAATCTAATAAAGCCACTTCAAAATTTTAGCTGATGTTAACATTGCAATTACATCCATTATCTTCAAATTATTGTACCAACTTTTCCCCAAATCCCAAACAGACATTGATATATAAAAAATATGTTTGATTGTAATAACTAGAAATGCTGACTCAAAGTCTGTGACTGAGCACTTTTAATCTTGAAGTTTTATAAATGTGATTATTATTTAAAAAATTCTATGCCAGAAGCCTACCTCTGAATCACTTATTTATATAAACAGACCAGTGTGTATGACCAATGAAGAAAAAACAAAATTCAGCTAGGAAACAGATTGGTCTGCCATGCATGAGACTTGAGCTGGATTCCTAGACAGGTCTCCAGGCTGACAGGGAGACTGGAAATGCTGCTTTGGGAGTTGTATTCTGCCACAGGGGAAAAGAATTTCTCCTATTACTCAGCAGTCAAATTTCTTGCATTGTTCACAGTGGCTTCAGTCCAAGTAAGAGCTACTTCAAAGGCTTTATTCAGCTTAAGCTGTGGCTTGGACTGAAATTTAACAAGCCTGTTTCAACAAAGGCAATGAAGATTTACGGATCATAAGCCCCTCTGGGTTTGATTATTAATTTACATTGATAAAAAAGAATAACTTCCCCCTTGATATTTTCCTCCCTTGTCTGGGCATATGGATCAGAGAGCAACAAATATGGCTTTCAAAAGTTAGATTTGTACATTTATCGTTCCATAATCACAGTGGTTTAAACTTCTTATTAACCAAACAGGACAGTAATTTCAGTTCTACTGATTTTCATATTGCAGATATAAAGCCTATTTTTGTATTAACTTGATAAGTTAGTTTTTATCATAGATCCTGAAAGAGCTCATAAAGCCATTCATTGGCTCAGAGGTACCAATATTCATAAACTGGTCATAGACACAGAAGTAGCAGAAAATACATTAAGGTCCTGATCCAACTCTCATTGAAGTCAATGAGTTTTCTTAACGACATCAATAGAAGAAGCACTCTCCCATAATTAGGTAAATCTAGATTTATATAATGCTTAATGTTCAATATTTGTGAAATTAAATAACTTAAATGAACAGGATCATAATAGATTGTATAAGAGGAAGAGATTGTAGAGGCACTTAGGAAAATGAAAAAGGAGAAAGCACCTAGGCTGGATGATGTATCGGAGGATATTTAAGTTATTGGGAAACGAAAGTGTCAAGTATTTTACAAGTCTATTCAATGATATACTTAAAAAAGAGAAAATGTCGCATGAATGGCATAAAACCTTTGTGGTTCACATTTTTAAACATAAAGGAGATACTGCAGTGTGTGGTAATTATTGCCCAATTAAGATGACATCAGATCCCATGAAAGCACAGGAGAAGATTATTGAAAAATATCTGTGTGGAACTGGAAATTTGGAAGGGTCAGCATTGATTTACGCTGGGATGGAGTACAATTGATGTCATATTTGTTCTTTGAATCCTCATGGAAAAGTTCAGAGAAAAGAGAAGGTAACTGGGTATGGTCCTTGTGGATTTGGAGAAGTCGTACAATTGGGTACCAAGAGATTACTTTGGTGAAGTTTGTGAAGGAGAGCACAGAGGGATATGGCTGTCTTATCCGGGATATGGATGATGGAGTGATTACCGTAGTCAAAATCAAATGGGGCTCACAGCAAAGAATTTCCAGGAAACATTGGCCTTTATCAGGGCTCAGCCCAGAGCTCTGTTTTGTTTGCAGTTGTTCTGGGTGTGATAAGTGAGAATATATGAAGGGAGCCACCTTGGAGTGTGTGATTTGCTTAAGACTTAGGGTATGTCTACACTGCAAAAAAAAAAAAAAGTGTCTCAGCAAGTCTCAGAGCCTGGGTCAACTGACTCTGGCTCACTGAAATTGCACTATGGGGCTTAAAACAACAGTGGGCTGCAGACCATGCTCTGAAACTCAACAAAGCAGAAGGGCCTCAGAGCCCTTTCTCCAGCTTGAGTGGGAATATCTACCCTGCTATTTGTAGCCCCACAATGTGAACCCTGGGAGCCCGAGTCAGTTGATCCGGGCTCTGAGCTGCTGCTGTGCAGGGTTTTTTTGCAGTGGAGATGTACCCTTAAGAAATATGCGCTGAAGATTGTGAGACTTTGCAGACCAACTTTGAAAAGTGGGCAACAAAGTTTTGGGCAAGCGGGACTTACAGTGAGCATCAGTAAGACTGAGGCTTTGATAACTTGAGGAAGGAGGACTCATCATAAAGGATATTACAGGCTTAGAAGAGTGAAATAATGTAAATACCTAGGATCAATAGTTGCTGATAATGGTGCCTTTCTGAGTGATGCCTGGCATCATACCAAATTGCTTGGTGCAAGTGGCTTGAGCTGACCCCAGTTGTCTGTGCTAAAAAGATGCCAATAAAGTTAAAAGGTACAGTATATAGAACTGTAATTCAACCCATCCTAAAGTATGGAATAGAGAGTTGGCCCGCCAGAAGAAAAGAAATCAGTATGCTCTCCACTACAGAAATGAAGATGCTGAGATGATCAAATGGTTCTACACTCTGACAGGAAATGAAACAAGGATGTAAGGTACCTAATGCAGATTGCCTCAATCGAACACAAATTGAGGGAGGCTAGGCTACAATGGTATGGACATGTTCAGTGGAAACCTGAGAGGTATATTGGTAGGATAGCTCTTGCAATGATCGTGGATGGAAAATGACCAAAGGAGAGGCCAAAGGCTTGGTACATGGACCAGATATCAGCGGACATTAGAGAGACCAATTTACACGACATGAGCATGAGTCTTGGAAGAAGGCTATAAAACTCACCGACCCCGAATAGGGAAGTGGCAAGAAAGAAGAGGAAGAAACAACTTAAATGATAATTTAACAGACAATGAGGCAAAATATAAAACCATTTAAAAATAGGACAGACAGAGAAAAAACATTATTTTTCCCACTTTTTTGTCTTTATGTCATCTGTTTAGACAGATAATAAATACCTGTTTCTGCTTGAAGTGTTTAGTAATCCTTTGATCACTACCTAAATACAAATACATGATATCATAATAACTAACAACAACAAAAAATTTAAATGCTAAATAAGGTAAATTATGCTTGATGGGGAGGAAAACAGAGAATATACAATACACATGTTGGAAATTAAGTGTGAACTACAGGCTTTTACAGCTTATATTTTATATACCTTAAAAATTTGACATTTCTGATTTATCGTCTTTTTTTTTTTAAAAGGTATTTCAACTGCTATTCTGCTGAAAAATACTTGCAAAGTACTTAATTTTTTTAGATCCTATCTAAAGAATGAGACTTTCAATTAAATTGCTCTGAAGGTTTAAGCTGTTACCAGAAACCACTGATAAAAATAAAGCTTTATATTGTACAGTTGGGCATAGTCCATATATAACCAACAAAACAGACATCCAGATTTATGGTGATAATAATCATATAAACTAGAACTTACCTATAAAGTAGGATAGCAGTATTGCCAGTAGCACTGAGACTCCTACAGCACAGAGTGCAGTACATTTCCAGCTACAGTACTTTGAAGACTTCTTGAATTTAAAAGCACTTCTTGATAGTGTATTTCTAGGTAGTGGCCGAGTAGGGGGGGAATAAACAGAGCCAGATGCCATTGTGTAACCTGGTGTTGCAGTACTGAACAGTGGTGTTGTCCCTGTTCCTGTTTTGAATAAGAAATGCCTGTGGAAGAAAAAGACTATATTAAAACACAATAATAAATAAACAAATGGAACAGGCAGAGACATTTTTGGTTCTCCTTAAAGCTGTTTGCCTTTTTTTCTTAATATCTTAAATTTTTTTTCAACCTACATAAATTCTTGAAACCAATACACTGCAAAACACTTACATAGAAAAAACAGCATATTTTTAAAGTACAAGTGAAAATATTTGTGATACATACTCTGTCCACAGAGGGACCAGAACCATACTAACTACAATAATGTAGGCAGTGTAGCTAGCAGAGTTCTTGCCAAATTCCCTGACAAGTGTGGACAGGCATTTTTTCGTCTGAATCCTATGTTATAAAACTATGTCACATACTACAGTGATCAGGATTAAAAAGTCAATGTTTTCCAGATACCACACCTCTATCACAATTGTTTCTTAGTCTAAATACAGGGTGTGACAGATATTGAAACCCCATGCAGTATCTTTGGATACTCCTGTGTTAAAATTATGTATGGTTTCATGTATGACTATGTTCTGCTCCATCGGTGAGAATTACCAGAGTTCCTCCAGGAACTAAAAACAGTGGGGGTGATTACCTTGGGGATTGTCGGTAACTCCAGAGAAGCACGACCTTGGGTCGTTAAATATATTGGTCCAGAGAGTAGGAGACAAAGAAAGGGCTTTTGGTATAAAAGGATGAGCTTGAACAGACCCAGGGTCTTCTTTCTGACCCAGGAAATGAACAGAACCTTCTGTCCAATGGGGCTCCCAAATCCTTTCAAAAGAGTGGGAATGCTTTGGCCTAAGAGGGTCCCATAAGATTGATGAGTGACTCCTGGTATATTTATTATGTTTTCTCTATAATGCTTTTACCTTAAGAACAAATGTGCTTGCTTAGAAAGAGCTGCATAGTAACTTGGAATTGCTGGCAATATACTGTTCATAGCCCTTGGAGAAAAAGCAATGCACAGGCACTGGTCTTTACCATAGTGTAAGGCAGGGAGCTGTGCCCTTCCAAAATCCCTAGTCAGACAGGAGAGGGACAAGGCTCTTTGCCCAGAGACCCGTAACAGCTGGAGACCTAAGACCTGATTGGGCACTCCAAGAGCAGACTAGGGACAAGGGGGATAATGGTGCAATTACCCTGATACAGGGAAAACAGCAGCATCTCAAATATAACTGCATGGCAGCATAAGGAACTTCACTTGTAAACAATATTAAGGCTACTGGTAATGACGGCAGATCTGGGAACACCAAAGAAGCCCACCACATAGCATTTAGCTTCAGAAAGGGGAACTACACAAAAATGAGGAAGCTAGTTAAACAGAAATTAAAAGGTACAGTCCCAAAAGTGAAATGCCTGCAAGCTGCATGGAAACTTTTTTAAAACACCATAATAAAGCCTCAAATTAACTGTATATTCCAAATTAAAAAAACATAGTAAGAGGACCAAAAAAGTGCCACCATGATTAAACAACAAAGTAAAAGAAGTGGTTAGAGGCAAAAAGGCATCCTTTAAAAACTGGAAGTTAAATCCTACTGAGGAAAATAGAAAGGAGCATAAATTCTGGCAAGTCAAGTGTAAAAGTATAATTAGGCAGGACAAAAGAGAATTTGAAGAGCAACTAGCCAAAGACTCAAAAACTAAAAGCAAAAATTTTTTTAGTACATCATAAGCAGTAAGCCTGCTAAACATTCAGTGGAGCCATTGGTCGATCGAGGTGCTAAAGGAGCACTCAAGGAAGATAAACCCACTGCAGAGAAACTAAATGAATTCTTTGCATCATTCTTCACACCTGAGCCATTCTTTTTAGGTGACAAGTCTAAGGAACTGTCTCAGATTGAGGTGTCATTTCAGGAGGGTTTGGAACAAACTGATAAATTAAACAGTAATAAGTCACCAGGACTAGACGCTATTCACCCAAGAATTCTGAAGGAATTCAAATATGAAATGCAGAACTACTAACTGTGGTATGTAAAGCATCATTTAAATCAGCTTCTGTACCAGATGACTGGAGGATAGCTAATGTGATGCCAATTTTTAAAAAAGGCTCCAGAGTCGACCATGGCAATGACAGGCGGGTAAGCCTAACTTCAGTATCAAGCAAACTGGTTGAAACTATAGTAAAGAACAGAATTATCAGACACATAGATGAACAAAATTTGTTGGCAGAGAATCAACACGTTTTTTGTAAAAGGACATCATGCCACACCAATCTATTAAAATTCTTTGAAGGGGTCAACAAATGTGAACAAGGGTGACCCAGTGGATACAGTGTACTTGGACTTTCAGAAAGTCTTTGACAAGGTCCCTGACCGAAGGTTCTTAAGCAAACTAAGCAGTCATCGATCCGTAACTGGTTAAAAGATAGGAAACAAATGGTAGGAATATATGGTCAGCTTTCAGAATAGAGAGAGGTAAATAGTGGTGTCCCCCAGGGGTCTGTACTGGGACCAGTGCTGTTCAACATATTCATAAATGATCTGGAGAAAGGGGTAAACAGTGAGGTGGCAAAATTTGCAGATGATACAAAATTGCTCAAGATAGTTAAGTCCAAATCAGACTGTAAAGAGTTACAAAGGGATCTCACAAAACTGAGTTACTGGCAACAAAATGGCAGATGAAATTCAGTGTTGACAAATGCAAAGTAATGCACATTAGAAACATAATCCCAGCAATACATACAAAATGACCACTCAGGAAAGAGATCTTGAAGTAACTGTGGATAGTTCTCTGAAAACATCTGCTCAATATGCAATGGCAGTGAAAAAGCTAACAGAATGTTAGGAATTATTAGGAAAGGGATAGATAATAAGACAGAAAATCATAATGCCTCTATATAAATCTAGCTATACCCACATCTTGAATATTGTGTGCAGATCTGGTCGTCCAATCTTAATAAAGATATATTAGAATTGGGAAAGGTATAGAGAAGGGCAACAAAAATGATTAGGGGTATGGAACAGCTTCCATATGAGGAGAGATTAAAAAGACTGGGACTTTGCAGCTTGGAAAAGAGACGGCTAAGGGGAGATATGATTGAGGTCTATAAAATCATGACTGGTGTGGAGAAAGTAAATAAGGAAGTGTTATTTACTCCTTCACGTAACATAAGAACTAGGGGTCACCCAATGAAATTAATAGGCAGCAGGTTTAAAACAAACTAAAGGAAGTATTTCTTCACACAACGCACAGTCAACCTGTGGAATCATTGACAGGATATGTTGTGAAGGCCAAAACTATAACAGGGTTCAAAAAAGAACTAGAAAAGTTCATGGAGGATAGGTCCATCAATGGCTATTCACCAGGATGGTCAGGGATGCAACACCATGCTGTGAGTGTCCTTAGCGTCTGTTTGCCAGAAGCTGGGAGTGGACGACAGGAGATGGATCACTTGACAATTGCCCTGTTCTTTCTCTCTGGGGCACCTGGCATTGACCACTGTCAGAAGACAGGATACTGGGCTAGATGGACCATCGGTCTGACACAGTATGGCTGTTTTTTGTGCTGAATGACAAACATGGCGAAAGATTTTTTATGTTAATGTATGCCACTTTGGGTGGCCAAAGCACATTCAATAGCATTATACTAATAATGCTGTTTTTAAAACAAACTTCCATGCAAAATATGCAGTTGGTTTGGCTGGACTGATCTGCCATTTTAAGCATTCTTCTGGTGCTGTTTCTAGGCTCCAAAGGCTGCAAATGGGTCTTACCAAGCTGTCAAATTGGACTCCATATATTCTATCCTACAAAAGCTTGGTAGAGAAAAACCAGGCTCTAATCACTTTTTTCTCAGAAAAAGTGAAAGCTGAGGTGCTTGTACAGCAGAGCCTAGCAGAGACTCTGATCCAAATACTTAAGCCCTTTGAGGAGTTAATCTCACTGATAAATTTGGGAGACGCCTGGGTATCTGTGATGGTGCCAGCTGTCAAGGCTCTGACAGTCTACCTCAGGCATCAAGGAAATAAAAGAAAATTCTGTCTTTTGTATTTGAGAGTTCAGCACTGTGGAATCTGAGGTAAGCACACAGTGTGGCTTCTCACTGTAAGCTCTTCCCCCTTCTGCTCTAAATCACATCAATACAATACCAGAGTGGCCACACACACAGGCTGGCTGAAGAATGTCAGGCAAAAAATACCAAAAGAGGTGAAATAAAGACAAAAGAAACAACTCTTGGTGAAGGAAATTTGTTTGGATCTCTCTATTTCTAATGAGTGGAGTTACTAGGTAAATGTCATTGCAGTCTCTCCAGGGGTATTAACTCAAAATGTTAAATATTGAAAGTATAACACTATCAGACTTCCATGTCTTGTACACCTATTTCTTTCCTCTGACCCCTTGCTAACTAATGTTTCCTATGAGATGTTCAGAAGGATGCTATGTCTGACAACAAATCCAGGCTGTTTCCAGATAGTGTGGAAAGCCTTGTACTCTCAGAATATAATTTGCCCACAATTGATTTTACCCACCTGCCTATGCTTTTATAGCATGTTCATCAGAAAGGTATCTGAGCAATTAATTTCTAAAGATTAAACTGTGTATATTGTACTTCACCAGGCATTGACTTAAACGACAAATTATAGTCTGTCTCATCTCACAGAAAGCTTATATCATCTATAATTGCAGATCTTCATTTAAAAATTGATTATCTTACAAGCACTTACTTGATTTGCATGCAAGTGACAATTTTAATATTTTATTAAAACTTAGACGGCAGAATTCTAATAAAAAACATTGGCACTTCTCAAAGTAATGCTATCCAGTGTTTAATTAAATGAATCAATTCACTTCTCCATTTTTATCATGATGTAAAATATATTTCTATTTAAAAATTTAGCTGATATTTGATCATTTTAGGGGCTCAAGTTTTTAGTATCCAGCAATTCCAAAACACAGATTTGTCACAGCTCTACTGTATTTAAAAGAGTTTGTTATTTTATAAAAACAAACTCTTGGGGGCAAAGACTGAGTTGGCAGCTAAGAAGTAGGTGGGTGTTCCTGATTATTTTATCAATAGCAGCCACTTTTTTTAGTTTCTTTCACTGAATGACTGAAAGAAAAAATAAATATGTCATCAAAATCTTCAGAGATGCTGAATCTGGAGATATGAACATATGAATAAAAGTAAAATAAAAAAACTGAACCTATGGCATCTCTCAGCACCATGTGATTGGCTGCACCTGCTGACATTTCTAGACAGTTTTTGGTCCAAAGAATACTGGAGTGGTTTCACTCCCAACAATATCCCAAGATATTCTCTGTGCTGCCATTTACCCTGTGGAAAATAAAACTGAGGTAACCTCAGCTAAATTTACTAATTTGGAAGCCAGGATGGAAAAAAATACATGATGAAAAAGTGCAGGAGTTGGACAGCAAGATCAACTTAATTGAAAATTGCATCTTCTGAACTATGGGAACAGATTACAAAACCATTCAAGGATGTTATGGTGCAGACCATCAACGGGAATACTCAACAAGCCAAGTAAGATCCAGAAAAGTAAGTGGTAGGTGTTCATCAAAGGGAAGGTGATTCAGAACTGCTTTCTTTTTATGAAAATCTTATACCAAAAACTCTCACTTTAGATACTGAAGAAAATCCTATCCACTATATAAAACCCTACCGCATTCAGAGGAGTACAATATTACTCATGTCTGTATTACTATATTAGGAAGAAACATTTTAATTAGGGCTGTCAATTAATTGCAGTTAACTCACGTGATTAACTCAAAAAAATTAATCACGATTTGAAAAATTAATCATGATAAATCACATTGTTAAACAATAGAATACCAATTGAAATTTATTAAATATTTAGGATGTTTTTATACATTTTCAAATATATTGATTTCTAGTCCTTCTTCAGCCAATCGCTAAGAGAAACAAGTTTGTTTACATTTACGGGAGATACTACTGCCTGCTTCTTATTTACAATGTCACCTGAAAGTGAGAACAGGCATTTGTATGGCACTTTTGTAGCCAGTGTTGCAAGGTATTTATGTGCCAGATATGCTAAACATTTGTATGCCCCCTCATGCTCTGGCCACCATTCCAGAGGATATGCTTCCATACTGATGATTCTCGTTAAAAAAATAATCCATTAATTAAATTTCTGACTGAACTCCTTGGGGGAGAATTGTATGTCTCCTGTTCTATTTTACCCGCATTCTGCCATATATTTCATGGTATAACGGTCTTGGTTGATGACCTAGCACATGTTCATTTTAAGAATAAGTGAAGAAACAGATTGACAGAGCCAGAAGAGTACCCAGAAGTCACCTACTACAGGACAGGCCCAACAATGGAAGTAACAGAACACCATTAGCCGTCACCTTCAGCCCCCAACTAAAACTCTCCAGTGCATCATCAAGGATCTACAACCTATCCTGAAGATCTTGGGAGACAGGCCAGTCCTCACTTACAGACAGCCCCCCAACCTGAAGCAAATACTCACCAGCAACCACACACCACACAAGAAAAACACTAACCCAGAAACCTATCCTTGCAACAAAGCCCGTTGCCAACTCTGTCCACATATCTATTCAAGGAACATCATCATAGGACCTAATCACATCAGCCATACCATCAGGGGCTCGTTCACCTGCACATCTAACAATGTGATATATGCCATCATGTGCCAGCAATGCTCCTCTGCCATGTATATTGGCCAAACCAGACAGTCTCTACACAAAAGAATAAATGGACACAAATCAGACATCAAGACTTATAACATTCAAAAACAAGTTGGAGAACACTTCAACCTTCCTGGACACTCAATTACAGACCTAAAAGTCGCAATTCTTCAACAAAAAAACTTCAAAAATAGACTCCAACGAGAAATTGCAGAACTGGAATTAATTTGCAAACTGGACACCATTAAATTATAGATTCATAGATTCATAGATTCATAGATTCTAGGACTGGAAGGGACCTCGAGAGGTCATCGAGTCCAGTCCCCTGCCCGCATGGCAGGACCAAATACTGTCTAGACCATCCCTGATAGACATTTATCTAACCTACTCTTAAATATCTCCAGAGATGGAGATTCCACAACCTCCCTAGGCAATTTATTCCAGTGTTTAAACACCCTGACAGTTAGGAACTTTTTCCTAATGTCCAACCTAAACCTCCCTTGCTGCAGTTTAAGCCCATTGCTTCTTGTTCTATCCTCAGAGGCTAAGGTGAACAAGTTTTCTCCCTCCTCCTTATGACACCCTTTTAGATACCTGAAAACTGCTATCATGTCCCCTCTCAGTCTTCTCTTTTCCAAACTAAACAAACCCAATTCTTTCAGCCTTCCTTCATAGGTCATGTTCTCAAGACCTTTAATCATTCTTGTTGCTCTTCTCTGGACCCTCTCCAATTTCTCCACATCTTTCTTGAAATGCGGTGCCCAGAACTGGACACAATACTCCAGCTGAGGCCTAACCAGAGCAGAGTAGAGCGGAAGAATGACTTCTCGTGTCTTGCTCACAACACACCTGTTAATACATCCCAGAATCACGTTTGCTTTTTTTGCAACAGCATCACACTGTTGACTCATATTTAGCTTGTGGTCCACTATAACCCCTAGATCCCTTTCTGCCGTACTCCTTCCTAGACAGTCTCTTCCCATTCTGTATGTGTGAAACTGATTTTTCCTTCCTAAGTGGAGCACTTTGCATTTGTCTTTGTTAAACTTCATCCTGTTTAACTCAGACCATTTCTCCAATTTGTCCAGATCATTTTGAATTATGACCCTGTCCTCCAAAGCAGTTGCAATCCCTCCCAGTTTGGTATCATCCGCAAACTTAATAATCGTACTTTCTATACCAATATCTAAGTCGTTAATGAAGATATTGAACAGAGCCGGTCCCAAAACAGACCCCTGCGGAACCCCACTCGTTATGCCTTTCCAGCAGGATTGGGAACCATTAATAACAACTCTCTGAGTACGGTTATCCAGCCAGTTATGCACCCACCTTATAGTAGCCCCATCTAAATTGTATTTGCCTAGTTTGTCGATAAGAATATCATGCGAGACCGTATCAAATGCCTTACTAAAGTCTAGGTATACCACATCCACAGCTTCTCCCTTATCCACAAGACTCGTTATCCTATCGAAGAAAGCTATCAGATTGGTTTGACATGATTTGTTCTTTACAAATCCATGCTGGCTGTTCCCTATCACCTTACCACCTTCCAAGTGTTTGCAGATGATTTCCTTAATTACTTGCTCCATTATCTTCCCTGGCACAGAAGTTAAACTAACTGGTCTGTAGTTTCCTGGGTTGTTTTTATTTCCCTTTTTATAGATGGGCACTATATTTGCCCTTTTCCAGTCTTCTGGAATCTCTCCCGTCTCCCATGATTTTCCAAAGATAATAGCTAGAGGCTCAGATACCTCCTCTATTAGCTCCTTGAGTATTCTAGGATGCATTTCATCAGGCCCTGGTGACTTGCAGGCATCTAACTTTTCTAAGTGATTTTTAACTTGTTCTTTTTTTATTTTATCTGCTAAACCTACCCCCTTCCCATTAGCATTCACTAGGTTAGGCATTCCTTCAGACTTCTCGGTGAAGACCGAAACAAAGAAGTCATTAAGCATCTCTGCCATTTCCAAGTTTCCTGTTACTGTTTCTCCCTCTTCACTAAGCAGTGGGCCTACCCTGTCTTTGGTCTTCCTCTTGCTTCTAATGTATTGATAAAAAGTCTTCTTGTTCCCCTTTATTCCCGTAGCTAGTTTGAGCTCATTTTGTGCCTTTGCCTTTCTAATCTTGCCCCTGCATTCCTGTGTTGTTTGCCTATATTCATCCTTTGTAATCTGTCCTAGTTTCCATTTTTTATATGACTCCTTTTTATTTTTTAGATCATGCAAGATCTCGTGGTTAAGCCAAGGTGGTCTTTTGCCACATTTTCTATCTTTCCTAACCAGCGGAATAGCTTGCTTTTGGGCCCTTAATAGTGTCCCTTTGAAAAACTGCCAACTCTCCTCAGTTGTTTTTCCCCTCAGTCTTGATTCCCATGGGACCTTACCTATCAGCTCTCTGAGCTTACCAAAATCCGCCTTCCTGAAATCCATTGTCTCTATTTTGCTGTTCTCCCTTCTACCCTTCCTTAGAATTGCAAACTCTATGATTTCATGATCACTTTCACCCAAGCTGCCTTCTACTTTCAAATTCTCAACGAGTTCCTCCCTATTTGTTAAAATCAAGTCTAGAACAGCTTCACCCCTAGTAGCTTTTTCAACCTTCTGAAATAAAAAGTTGTCTGCAATGCAGTCCAAGAATTTGTTGGATAGTCTGTGCCCCGCTGTGTTATTTTCCCAACATATATCCGGATAGTTGAAGTCCCCCATCACCACCAAATCTTGGGCTTTGGATGATTTTGTTAGTTGTTTAAAAAAAGCCTCATCCACCTCTTCCACCTGGTTAGGTGGCCTGTAGTAGACTCCTAGCATGACATCACCCTTGTTTTTTACCCCTTTTAGCCTAACCCAGAGACTCTCAACACTTCCGTCTCCTATGTCCATCTCTACCTCAGTCCAAGTGTGTACATTTTTAATATATAAGGCAACACCTCCTCCCTTTTTCCCCTGTCTATCCTTCCTGAGCAAGCTGTATCCATCCACACCAACATTCCAATCATGTGTATTATCCCACCAAGTTTCAGTGATGCCAACAATGTCATAGTTGTATTTATTTATTAGCACTTCCAGTTCTTCCTGCTTATTACCCATACTTCTCGCATTTGTATATAGGCATCTAAGATACTGGTTTGATCTTTCCTCCCGGTTTTGTCCTGACCCTCCTTTCTCTCTGCCAATATAGCCCACACTCCCTCTCGTTTCCGACCCATCTCCCAGGTCTCCATGTTCCCCACTTACCTGCGGGCTTTGCTCACCTGTCCCCGTCGAACCTAGTTTAAAGCCCTCCTCACTAGGTTAGCCAGTCTGTGTCCAAATAGGGTCTTTCCCCTCCTCGAAAGGTGAACGCCATCTCTGCCTAGCAGTCCTTCCTC
>NW_020664417.1:42416072-42452069 GCF_002925995.2 Terrapene triunguis | reverse complement strand
TATCACCTTACCACCTTCCAAGTGTTTGCAGATGATTTCCTTAATTACTTGCTCCATTATCTTCCCTGGCACAGAAGTTAAACTAACTGGTCTGTAGTTTCCTGGGTTGTTTTTATTTCCCTTTTTATAGATGGGCACTATATTTGCCCTTTTCCAGTCTTCTGGAATCTCTCCCGTCTCCCATGATTTTCCAAAGATAATAGCTAGAGGCTCAGATACCTCCTCTATTAGCTCCTTGAGTATTCTAGGATGCATTTCATCAGGCCCTGGTGACTTGCAGGCATCTAACTTTTCTAAGTGATTTTAACTTGTTCTTTTTTTATTTTGTCTGCTAAACCTACCCCCTTCCCATTAGCATTCACTAGGATAGGCATTCCTTCAGACTTCTCGGTGAAGACCGAAACAAAGAAGTCATTAAGCATCTCTGCCATTTCCAAGTTTCCTGTTACTGTTTCTCCCTCTTCACTAAGCAGTGGGCCTACCCTGTCTTTGGTCTTCCTCTTGCTTCTAATGTATTGATAAAAAGTCTTCTTGTTCCCCTTTATTCCCTTAGCTAGTTTGAGCTCATTTTGTGCCTTTGCCTTTCTAATCTTGCCCCTGCATTCCTGTGTTGTTTGCCTATATTCATCCTTTGTAATCTGTCCTAGTTTCCATTTTTTATATGACTCCTTTTTATTTTTTAGATCATGCAAGATCTCGTGGTTAAGCCAAGGTGGTCTTTTGCCACATTTTCTATCTTTCCTAACCAGCGGAATAGCTTGCTTTTGGGCCCTTAATAGTGTCCCTTTGAAAAACTGCCAGCTCTCCTCAGTTGTTTTTCCCCTCAGTCTTGATTCCCATGGGACCTTGCCTATCAGCTCTCTGAGCTTACCAAAATCCGCCTTCCTGAAATCCATTGTCTCTATTTTGCTGTTCTCCCTTCTACCCTTCCTTAGAATTGCAAACTCTATGATTTCATGATCACTTTCACCCAAGCTGCCTTCTACTTTCAAATTCTCAACGAGTTCCTCCCTATTTGTTAAAATCAAGTCTAGAACAGCTTCACCCCTAGTAGCTTTTTCAACCTTCTGAAATAAAAAGTTGTCTGCAATGCAGTCCAAGAATTTGTTGGATAGTCTGTGCCCCGCTGTGTTATTTTCCCAACATATATCCGGATAGTTGAAGTCCCCCATCACCACCAAATCTTGGGCTTTGGATGATTTTGTTAGTTGTTTAAAAAAAGCCTCATCCACCTCTTCCACCTGGTTAGGTGGCCTGTAGTAGACTCCTAGCATGACATCACCCTTGTTTTTTACCCCTTTTAGCCTAACCCAGAGACTCTCAACACTTCCGTCTCCTATGTCCATCTCTACCTCAGTCCAAGTGTGTACATTTTTAATATATAAGGCAACACCTCCTCCCTTTTCCCCCTGTCTATCCTTTCTGAGCAAGCTGTATCCATCCACACCAACATTCCAATCATGTGTATTATCCCACCAAGTTTCAGTGATGCCAACAATGTCATAGTTGTATTTATTTATTAGCACTTCCAGTTCTTCCTGCTTATTACCCATACTTCTCGCATTTGTATATAGGCATCTAAGATACTGGTTTGATCTTTCCTCCCGGTTTTGTCCTGACCCTCCTTTCTCTCTGCCAATATAGCCCACACTCCCTCTCGTCTCCGACCCATCTCCCAGGTCTCCATGTTCCCCACTAATTAGGCTTGAATAAAGACTGAGAGTGGGTCATTACAGAAACTAAAAACTATTTTCCCATGCTAATTTTTCCCCTACTGTTACTCACACCTTCCTGTCAACTGTTTGAAATGGGCCATCCTAATTATCACTACAAAAGTTTTTTTTCCTCCTGCTAATAATAGCCCACCTTAATTAATTAGTCTCATTAGAGTTGGTATGGCAACCCCAATTTTTTCATGTTCTCTGTGTATATATATATATATATATATATATCTTCCTACTCTCTTTTCCACTGCATGCATCTGATGAAATGGGTTTTAGCCCACAAAAGCTTATGCCCAAATAAATTTGTTAGTCCTTAAGGTGCCACAAGAACTCCTCATTCTTTTCACAGCAGATCTGACAAAACACAAAGAAGGTATCAATGTGAGATTTGGCATCTGAGTCAGATGATGAAAATGAACGTGCGTCGGTCCATTCTGCTTTGGATCATTATCGAGCAGAACCCATCATCAGCATGGATGCATGTCCTCTGGAATGGTGGTTGAAGCATGAAGAGACATATGAATCTTTAGCTCATCTGGCAGGTAAATATCTTGTGACGCCGGCTACAACAGTGCCATGTGAAAGCCTGTTCTCACTTTCAGGTGACACTAAACAAGAAGTGGGCAGCATTATCTCCTGCAAATTGTAACCAAACTTGTTTGTCTGAGCGACTGGCTGAACAAGAAGGAGGACTGAGTGGACTTGTAGGCTCTAAAGTTTTACATTGTTTTATTTTTGAATGCAGCTATTTTTTGTACATAATTCTACATTTTTAAGTTCAACTTTCATGATAAAGAGATTGCACTACACCACTTGTATTACATGAATTGAAAAATACTATTTCTTTTATTTTTACAGTACAAATAGTTGTAATAAAAATATACAGTGAGCACTGTACACTTTGTATTCTGTGTTGTAATTGAAATCAATATACTTGAAAATGTAAAAGATATCCAAAAATATTTAAATAAATGGTATTCTATTATTGTTTAACAGCGCAATTAATCGCTTGACAGCCCTAATTTTAATGCTATCTAATTTGAAGGACTGCAGCAGAATTCTGCTTGCTGTATGTTCTATGTAAAAACCAGAATTTAAAAGGCCAAATTGCTATTTTTCCAAGATCTTGGGCCAGCTACATGGGCTGGGACAAGGGACTATTCTAATAAAATAAAACAAAATAAAATAATAATAAAGAAAGAATTTTGTGAGCAAAGAAACTAAAGCCTCGGCTTCCTATCAGGCAAAACTCAAAGCCACTTTTGATGGGAAATAGTATACATTCTGGGATCAGATAACAGCAGCAAGATTATTTAACACTATCCAAGACACTGCTCATGGCAAGGATTATGACAAAGAAGAAAATAATAAAGACGGTAAAGGGTTTCACGGTGTATGATATCAACCTGCCCTTTGTTGACAGAAATAATTTCTTCCTTCCCTACAAGGGAAAGATGTTCTATATATTTAACACAAAATTCTTTCATACAATGCATACCTGTAACATTGTGGGTCTGTATACTGTGGGTCTCTATACTGTGGCTCTTTATATTGTAGCAATAAAAGTTGGTAAAGTAAAATACTATAACATTATGAGCTGCAGAAGCATAGTTTTAATAATTCGTCAGGTATTCCCTTCAAACCAACCAACCAAAACAAATAAAGCGAATCCTGACATTAATTTGTTTTGGATAATGGTATTTATTTACTAAAAGTGGTCATGAGCTTTTATGTTATACTTCAAGTTTTACCATATGAATTTTTCTTCTTTTATTAGATTATACTGATTTTTTGTTTCACCTTGTTATAAAAAGAAAGACTGAAAAGGCAGTGGATACTACTACTACTATGTATAATTTCTAAATTTAGGGGATCATTATCTAATGCTTACTAAATATTTGAATGCCTACTACTTCTATACAACAGAATTTTGTGTCTTCTCAATGATTACCTTACTCATTACATTTTTAAATGGCCACTATTTGTTTTATTATTAATATAGTGCCACATATTAGCATGAGATTCTATACTATATCATATGTCTGTGTTTATCAGAAATCCAAGACACTCAGGAACTGTATCACTATTTGTTTGTGCTTCATTTTTCCCAGGCTCCCCCAGCTATGCTCTTTGTCCAAGTGTCTCATCGCCCCCCGCCCCCAACTGTACTTCTTTTCTCAGTCTCTTTGCCAGGCCAGTCCTAGTTCTCATTCCTCACCCTGACTCCCTGTCTGATCTCCTTCCTCTGCCCACAAGGTCCCACTCTCCTTGCCCAAACAGTACACGTCTCTCCTTCTAGTTTTTCATTCGATCTTTGTCTCCACCCACCCACCATGTCCCAGTCACAGGTTCATTGCCCAACCCTTCTGCTGCTACCAGTCTCCTTCCCAAGATAGTCCCAGTCTCCTCTTGCAACTTTCAGTCCCAGTTTCCTTCTTTCTCTGTTACCAACCTTGGCTCCTTGTTTTGGTCCAGTTCTTTTCTCCTACACATTCTATTTATGTGACTTCCTTTTCCATGCTGCCTGAATGTCAGCAGTGGGTGGCATTGGGAACATAGTAGAGACAGGTGCCTAGTTCTGGTGCCCAGATCTGGACTCAGCACAGCATGGAACAGCTGGGAATTGCATGGAAAAGCATGACTTGCAGGTAAAGTCCTGCTCAGTCCCAGGGTAGACCATGCTCAATGCAGGTTGAAACTTCGGGGAATTAAGCTAAAAAGCTCTAGCAAGTCCCTACTGAGCATGTAAAAACTGAGATTTTTCAGAAGTTTATAACTTGGCCATATTTGCATGGATTTTGACAGGGATGACAAAAGACTACCCTCCTCCCCCCAAAAGTGAAATTTCAAGTCCTACTCCAAAGTATGGGACCGCTAAGGTGTCTCAAAGGAAAGGTTGCCAGAATTTTTAACATGGGCAAAACAAAATATTTTTCCCTAGTCTCATTCTTGGAAATGGCTGAATCATTCTGGTTGAAATTACCCCCACACCCTCTCCCCCAAAAAAATCGGCCTGAGGTTTACACCCAGCATGTCAGATTTCAACCCAAACTATTAGACTTTGGCAAAATTACAATCAACTGAGAACAGGGTCTTATAATAGGAAGTGTCAGGCAACCTCAATAACAGGCAATGCTACCATCCCAACCTATAATAATGTGAAATTCCCACCTTATTCCTTTCATATGCAAAAATAAAGAAACAAAATCAACTTTCGGTAGAACAGGGACATTTTGACCCAAAAGGTGAAGGTTTCAGAAAATTATGAGACACTATATAAATAAGAGGTTAAAATGGAAACTGTTATGAAATCTCAATTTAATTTTACTGATGTTGAATCTTCTCTGGGTACTCAAATTTTGGGATTTCGATAACTCGTAGTGAGGGTATCAGATTAGATTAGGTTAAAGAGAGAAAACAGGCCTTTCACACAAAACCAATGTAGCTTATTTTACAAAATATGTGATGATATATATTCACATATCCGAGATTAGAATAGTGCCCTAAGGTAAAGTAAACTGAACAAAACAAAACAATAAGATGTACTTTGAAATTTCAAACTGTTTTATAATAATTAATCAACTGTGCACATTCTGTAAGTCAAATAATTGCTAAGGACTAGGCATATGCATCCTTATAGCTTACTTTAGAATGTCTTTTTTATTATTATTTCAAATTCAGTATATTAATATGCTCTTCACCGGGCAAATAAAAAATAGCAAAGTTAAGCAATCCTTAAGAAACAGCATATTATAATGTAAATAATACACACAACATGAAAACAAAAGAACAAATATAAAATGATTCTAGCTGTGACACAGTGTGTTAGTGTGGTTGATAAACTGCATCTACATGCTGATAGCATACTGTATTCTCAAATCTATTATGCTTTTGAACTGATGTGTTATCATCTTTGGACAACTTTCACACCAGGAGGTGATCCCTGCTATAGTAATTTTAAAAATGAAAAGCTTACAAACAAGATACATTTTATTGCTGTGTTACCTGAATTAGTATCAGCTAACAGTAATTTCACATAATTCAGCTCCATTTGCCAAAATATATGCATTTGGGCTGCCTATTACAAACATATATAATATGAATCTGTATGTTTCTATTAAGTCTGCTAGTTAGCAGTTACTTATCTGAATGAGCATTGTGTGGTACATGATCCCTAGAGGAAACAGCATTTATTCCTTTTTATTTATTATAGTATACTTACATGTTTAGTTTAAAAAACCAGAAAAATCTTACGAATTTATTGTGGCTTTTTGTAATCTCTTCAATTTTGAATAAAATTAGTTAGATAAATTTAATACAAAACTATCATATTGATGTTAATCTTTGACTAACTGGGAATCAAAAGGGCTGCTGGAAGTTGAAGTAGATTCACTTATAGTGGAATATTTTTATATTAACTAGTTATTGAGGATTAGATACTGATCCCCTTACTCAGGTCTTATGTTTTGTGGCATCACTGATTGCAATGGGACTGTTTTTAGAGTAATGTGATAAGCAACATGAGTGAGGGTGTCAAAATTAGGACATACTAGCTTTTGTTTTAACCATATTATTAACAAAAGGACAACAGAACAGATTTATGATGAATAGTTTACTTCTGAAATTCATCATTTTGTACTATCAAGTAGCATTGTATTCTCAGAAGCTGTGTTCCTTTCTCAGTTATTTCCTTTATGGGGTTTGAATCTAAATATACTGCATGATGTGGCAATAAATTGTCAGCACTGCAGAAATGTAGTCCAAATAGAAGCTATATATTAATATAAAAACTTAAATACATATGGAAAAGTTGTATAGAGAAAAAATATTCAGAAATTTACTGAAATATTTACTTTAAAATTTTCACCTACATGGAATTCTCTATTACCAGACATATTTATTAGCCACTCAGATTTTACACTGGGTGGTTTAAAAAGTTAATGCAAAAATTAAAAATGTAATTTTGAATATTGGAGATTCTCTCTCTTTGATCTGTGATTTTACTGTAATAACATTTCGTAATATTTATTTAATAAAAAGCAGCTGAATAGTAAATATCTTATAGATTAACGGCCTGATTCTGGAAGCTGTGTACTCAGTTTCCATCAGATACTTGTTTTCTTAAATATAAGCTCACAAAATATGGCAAAGTTTAATGTACTTTTACAATAATAAAAACTACAATAGCTTAAAATGTACTGTAATTTTTAAAACTGAACCAGAAGATAGGAGAGATCATCCCAAATGTTATTTGGACAATTTAATCAGATTTTGAAGTCACATTTTTCATTCTGTGTCAGCAGCTAGCATCATATAAACACTTAGAGTCACCTACCCATCCCCATAACTGTTATCGTGGCATGTTGGAGTAAACACATCCATCTCTATAAGGCTGTCATGACCATTTGCAAGAATTGCTTGATTTCCTAATTTTCTACATACAGAGATAAGATACAAAAACAGTAAATTAGATTGAAAGTTTTCAAATTGAGGAGACTGTACTTTTTAAAAATCACTGAATGCAATGCTAGCAACTTTACTTATTAAAATTATGTAAATAGAGGTAAATCATGAATACAGCTTATCCAATTTGATCAAGTTCACATGAGAAGAATTGGGAAGCTGACTGAAGAGATCTTGAATTTGACTGAAGTGAACGTTGTATTATTGGATCAAGTCCATAAACTTTTAGAGACTTAACTCCTTTTCTCTGAAGTACATTGCATTTTTGGAGGCAGTCAGACTTTATACAAATTGATTTAAGGCTTCCCTACAAATGATTAATACACTGTTTCTCAGTGTCTTAATCAATATTAAAGGCACTAGTTTAACTGGAAATCACCCCAATAAAAACACATTCTTGTCTAGTAGTAGAAATGCTTCATCATGGTTGAACAGTTCCCGAAACCTTCATATTCTTAAAAGAAGTCTTGGTCTAGTTTGCTGACTGATTTAGAAATGACTTCACTAGGAGGGTGGTGAAGCACTGGAATGCGTTACCTAGGGAGGTGGTGGAGTCTCCTTCCTTGGAGGTTTTTAAGGCCCGGCTTGACAAAGCCCTGGCTGGGATGATTTAGTTGGGAATTGGTCCTGCTTTGAGCAGGGGGTTGGACTAGATGACCTCCTGAGGTCCCTTCCAACCCTGATATTCTATGATTCTATGACAAATCTATGCAATTTTTTGCAATGCCGCCTTTTAGACTGTTAGTGCTTTAATTAAATGCTTCAAAGGTGTTGAAATATTTGCCAATCAATTATTTCTTCAACAATTTTCTTTTTCTTCTCCACAATAAAATTAGCAGATAATTAATTTAAAACAGTGTAATGTTCCCACTTATTTTCTTTTTAATTATAGTTGAAGCCTGAGAAAAGGCAATACAGTATTAACATACAACTATAAAAATTGTGTTTAGTTTTTTGGCCTGCCTGAATGCTGACAACATAGTTCACAGTCCATTATACAAAATATAATTCCACCTTCTCTGACAAATTAAACACCTCATATAGCAAATTCAACTAATCATGAGTCAAAGATGTTCTTTTTTGACTCACACATACCTTAATATAGATGTTAGATAAAATTATAATATTCTAAGAGCTACATTTCAAAAGTGGAACCTGGGAATTTTTCCATGAACATGGATTCAGGTTACTATTTAAAATTCCCAAATAGTGCTGGGAAAATTTACTGAGACAAGCGTTAATTTTGCTTTCATGAGAGATGTAAATTTCAATTTACCTTATTCTGCCTTGTATATTTCTCTAAGGCCTGGACTACACTGGGGGGGAAGGGGGGAATCGATCTAAGTCATGTAACTTCAGCTACGTGAATAAAGTAGCTGAAGTCGACGTACTTAGATCTACTCACCGCAGTGTCTTCACTGCGGTGAGTTGACTGCTGCCGCTCCCCCGTCGACTCTGCCTGCACCTCTCGTGGCGGTGGAGTACAGGAGTCGACAGGAGAGCGCTCGGGGGTCGATTTATCGCATCTAGACTAGATGCAATAAATCGACCCCCACTGGATTGATCGCTGCCCGCCAATCCGGCAGGTAGTATAGACATACCCTAAGACACATAATCAAGTGACTTTGCTTTAAAGAGGTTTAGTACGTTTGGATATTTAAAAGACAAGAAGTATTAAGGAAGAAGTAATTCAATATGCAATTTCATACATTAATAATTTGCAAAGCATTTACCAAGCTACAAGGTAAAAGCTATGGAAATATAACTAATGAGATATCAATACTCAAGAAGATATTCACACAGAGTAGGATGTTAATAAATATTTTATTAAATGACTACAAATGAACCATTTTATTAACACCTAATAAGTAACTACTAAGCTATTTAACCCATATTTATAATGAGAGGCATGCAGTTAATTATCTGCACAATTTCTTTAGATTTAGGCTTCCCAAACAAGGGTTCAAAGGACAAAAAAGGAGAGTTACTGTGTACAGCCTTGCTACTACATTCCTTCAAAAGTTGTTATTAGATTGATCTTATTTTGATTTTCCCAGCAGGTATATTGCTCCTACAGCTGACCATACTCACAGGAGGAGATGGGGAAGAGGCAAATAGGCCAGGCTCTCAAATGACCCAAAAAGATTTCATGCAGGGGGCAGGAAATCAGAGGTTAAAAGAAAAAAAAGATTTTATTTACTCCCATCAGAAGAAAGTTATTTGTTGCTTACTCTCAGTAACCTCACTATCATGTAAAGGGGTTGTGGAGAGATGAAAGGAGGGACTCATACAATGGAAGGTTTGGTTTTAAGTCCTCATAAAACTTTAAGGAAAGAGAATCCTTTATATCAAAAGGCCATGAATCCCTGCTGCATGTTATTGACCAGTCACCTCACAGTTTAAACCTTTAGTAACAGCAGTGTTTTACACTACAAATATTGACAGAAGATAGAAATAGCAAAACAACAAATATTCTATTAAATATAAAACTGCATCCAACTTTATACAATATATATCTAGAAATCCACCTCCAAAATCAAAATGAGAACTTCTCCAAAAGGATGGATGCTAAAACCCCTTTCCACATACATTCTCATGTACATATACACAAAAGCAGCCTACACACTACTGAGCTATTCACAGGAGTGAGTCATATATCATTCACTGATCAGTCATCACCAACCTGTGCCTACAGAGATAGAAGAATGGTTATCTACATACAACTGACTTTCACATTTTCTGTCTTTAAATGACAGTTGTGGAAAAATTGCAGGACATCTAAGTTAGGTAAAAAAAGCTGAGTATGGGCAAAAGCTAAAATAATTGCTAGAGATGAAACAAATCACTATATAGAGAAACAGATAAAGGCAGAGACCTAACCCAGATAAAGTTGTTAATATAGTTGAAATTGAGCCTGAGAATCACACTCTATAGGGGATCTTAACTAAAAAAGGAAAAAATCAATGACAAATAAGACTCGTTCTTCACCTCAAGAGTTCCAACCAAGTGAGACTATTAGAGAAACTACAGTAGGGTTGTGTTGGTTACAATGTGAGATTTTCACATTTCAGCTCATATTTAAGGGTTCAGGAACTGAATGTTCAAACACTGTCAGATGTTAAGATTAGCAACATTTAAAAGATGTGACAAGTGTACTTTGCAAAAATATTCCATCCAGTTTGGGAAGGGCATCCTAGTTTAAAATGTATATCCTCCTTTTTACACACACACTGAAAAATAGATGTCTGTTTTTCTCCTGTGCCAACCCCAGCAAGCAAAGCAAGCATCAAGAATAACATGAATATACTGACAGGTTTCAGAGTAGCAGCCGTGTTAGTCTGTATCCGCAAAAAGAACAGGAGTACTTGTGGCACCTTAGAGACTAACAAATTTATTAGAGCATAAGCTTTCGTGGGCTACATATATGCATCCGAAGAAGTGGGTTGTAGCCCACGAAAGCTTATGCTCTAATAAATTTGTTAGTCTCTAAGGTGCCACAAGTACTCCTGTTCTTTTTATGAATATACTGCAGATTCACAGGCTGTCCTGAAAAGGCTGAATATCTTAGCAGTGAGCTCTTCCCCAAAACCCATTCACTTATTCTGTAAGTGGACTTAATATGGTTAATAAATAATGTGAACAGGGTAAAAACCAGTGTAATCCTGTCCCACAGTGACTGCATATCATAAAAAAAAATACACAGTAGTTTTCAAGAAAGGTAAGAAATGGAGTAGTCGAGTCTTGTTTTATTCCCAAAAAATGGTTGGAAAGGGAGATTTGAACCTATTGTCTGAAACCCCTGGAATGACAAAGCTCCCTACTGTAGTGTCTAGCTGTAGGTCATATGTTTTAAACGAGTCAAAATCTGATTTGAGTATTGTTCAGCCCGCTATACAGCTATAATGGAAAAGGCTTCAAAGAATGAACTTGACATATATTTCATAAAAATTTGTCAAAATAATTATTGCCAACTACAATGCAATTATGCATATTCAGTTTGATGACTCAATTGGAAAATTTCTTTTCTCTTTAATAAAAAATTTCTAAGTGACAATAGTGAATTAGTGCTGATTGACTGTTCAGTGAGTGTTAATTAATACCGAAGGAAAATTTAGCTCTATGCTAATAAATCCTACAAAAAATCTTTACATATAAATCTTTAACTAAAACGGAATTATCTGCCCATTTTATTTGCTCTTGCAAAATGATAAATAGTGATAAACAAGAGAGACAAACTACGTAGTATGTAATGAGAAAGTGAGTTCTCTTGGCCCACCAAACCATAAAGCTTGGAATCACCCTAATTGCTTAGGGTCTTGCCAAAGGGGCAAGGACTAGAGTGCTGGAAAAACACTACGAAAGCCCCTTCCCTGATGAGCTGATCTGTACAGCAGCATTGGTTTGGCTCATATATGTCTGGCAAACAAGGGTGAGCAACAAGTTCACAATAATCATAACCAATAAGGATTATAAACACAGGAGGAAATGATTGTCCACAAAATTAAGACATCCCCAAAGTCCAATCATGAGGTGATAAACATGGCAAAAGAAACCAGTCTTGTGAAAAGTCACTCACAATGTGGGTTTTGGAGAGAGGGGCAGTAACAAAAATAGCTACATTTATTTTTATATTTCTCAACTTTTAATTTTGCTGATTGAATACGAGGAAATACAACTGGCTGGTTATTTCTCTTTTATTTAAGTGTTTTCATTATAAATTCTACACTCTTATAGGTCTCTAAATGGTTACCTGCTTTCCAGTGGCACATTACTGCCAAGGACCCAGCTGTCCTGCAGCTGGACGGACTCGGGTGTGGTTTGCAGCTCGGCGGGCAAAGCAGCCGGCGGGGCCGGACTCTGATTCCTCCTATTTGTCAATGAGTTTCTGTTAAGGGAGGTGATAGATGGATGATGCTGTGCTGAATGCTGCTTGTGAGAAGGTGGCAAAGGTTGCAGGGTCGACTGGCCTTGGTTATTTGGCGGTTGCTCTGGGAAGAAAGAAAATTGAAGTTTGTTATACATCACCCTGGCTTTTGCTACAACCAAAGCAGAATGAGAAACTGAATATAATCCCATCATCTAAAATATATTTGCATATTATTCTATTAGAAGGCATTCAGTGACATTCTCTAAGAGCAAGTTTACCCTTGATACACAAAGTTCTAATTAATATACAACAGATGGGAAAATTGCTTTTGGTTTTAATTTGTTTCAGTTTTTTTATCTGATTTTATTAACACCTACAGAAAACAGCATCTGACAGATCCCCTAATGTGCCTTTAGATTTCAGCTTTTTTTAACAAACCAACCCTGAAATTAAATGGGTAATTTCAGTAGAACACAAAGGTTTTCGAAATGCATATAATCCCTATAATTATTTAATGGAATTTTTTTAAGCTTTATTTAACTGCAATAAATTATTACAAGCTAGTTGCTAAACAGCAGTAGACTACTCTAGTTTAGAGCATTTCAAATAAGGCAGCTCTGCACTATGATCTGCTAATAGATGCTAAGTATTCTTTAGCAGAAGGTCACTCTGTGAAGCAGATGTTGCTTCATGGATATTTAACAGACTGAATCACATCTGATTACAACGTCAGAAGCCTCATATACTTAATGACCGTTACATCCATTAGAACACACACAGAACAGATTTTCCAATTTCACACTATGTGGTACAACTACATTTTGGAGTGAGTCACAGGTGATCAGAGAGTCGTGCCACCAAGACAGTGGTGGAAATATTTTGTTCCTAAACTAAAAGCACATAATAGCCAGAGCGAATAAGTCAGAGGTCAGAAAGCAAGCTGTTTTATTTTTAATGATCTGGGGCTAAGGATGTGCCTGACAATATTTACATAAAAAGTTGTCAGACTTAGGTAGGATCTAACTAGATGCTGAATGGATTTGGCTTCAACACATACACATTGTCAATCTTTGACTGAATGTAGTTCAATGTTTTTTAAGTAATGTATTGACATGTTATTAATACAAATGTATGTATTAAACTGAATAACAGACTAGGGTTACATTTCCTTACACTGTGAACGCAAGCAGTGATTCTTAAGCTGAGTAATATGACCTTCAGATGTGATTCTCTATTTGCTGGAACTGAATACACAATCTGCAATGACTTGAACCATACTATTAAACCCATAATAAAGGGGTACAGAAATTAAAAAAAGTCTATTGAGACTAAAAACCAATTATTGCTGCATGTTTCTGATAGTCTCTAATAATCCATATTATAGTAATTTAGCAACTAATAATTTCTCACCCTCGTGAGCATTAGGGATAGAGATGTTAGCCTAACACAGGAAAATAAAACTCTATGCTTTTGCATCTTCTTTTCTTAGAAGACCATTCCCATTTCCAGTGAAGGAGTTTGGTTAATTACTTTGCTGCCGTGTGAAACGAAGTGTCTAAATTATAGTAAGGTTGAAATATGCCTTTTAGAGAGTAGCAGGGTTAAAACAGTCCATACAGTTTTGTTGAGTTTAAAAAACAAAACAAAAACCTCTACTAAATTAACAAGAAAAATTACCAATCAGGCAGCATACAATTAATCAGTTTAGTCTTTACCAACACCAATAGGTGTCATCACATATGATAAAAATCACTATGGAAGCCTTTAAGGCACATTTTAACAAGCCAGCTACAGGATAATTTAACAGGCTAAAGCTGGGAAAGATTTTGTTTTCAAGTCTATTTAAAATTTTATCTGATTTAGATTAGGAGCTAATTATCAACTGTCACAGAATTAACTATGGTGCATATATATATGATTACTAACACAACAGGGAGCCATACCACAAGTATATGAAAATAAATCCTATTCCTTTACTGGATAATCTAAAATAATGTATGTCTCATAAATCATATCTTTCTTTCTTTCCTTCCTCCGTTCAATTGCTCTACTTATCTAGCATTATCCCCCTCCTCTTGTACAAACTTCCTATGATTGATGCAAGAGCCTTTTCCTCTGCAGTTCCTATCCACTGAAACATTATTCTGGAACTTCTCCACCTCTTCAATTTGTCTTCTCATTTAAAATTTCAATTGAAAGCCATTTTCTTTTTGTCTGGCATTTTATTTTCATACCATAGAAAGCAGATCCAGTTCCCTCCTTCACGAAAACAGAGAGCCCATTTGTAATACAAGTGATGTAGATCTGCTGTACAAAAGAGGGTTGGGTGTAAGGAAGACACAAAGCCTGCAGGATGGGGCTAGGATCTAAGATCTGCCATAGCACAGATCCATTCTGAAGATAGCTACACAGATATACATAGATGCTGAAACTAGGAGTGTTACCACACCTACTGGGTTGAAGTAATAATAAAAACTCAAATACATTGTTCCTGCCTTCAGCACCCTACTATAAAAATTATTCCAACACTACTGCAGATATACAGCACCTCTGTGGAGTAGGGGCTTGGGGCTATTTCTGCATATCTGCCTAGCTCACAGCCCAGCTACTTCAAGCCAGTGTCTGTGGTCTACATTTGCGTGTAGACATATTACTTATACACCTCTACCCCGATATAACATGAATTTGGATATAACGCGGTAAAGCAGTGTTCGGGGTGCCCCAGGGGTCGGTCCTGGGGCCAGTTTTGTTCAACATCTTCGTTAATGATCTGGATGATGGGATGGATTGCACCCTCAGCAAGTTTGCGGATGACACTAAGCTGGGAGGAGAGATAGATACGCTAGAGGGTAGGTATAAGATCCAGACTAACCTAGACAAATTGGAGGATTGGGCCAAAAGAAATCTGATGAGGTTCAACAAGGACAAGTGCAGAGTCCTGCACTTAGGACAGAAGAATCCCATGCACTGCTACAGGCTGGGGACCGACTGGCTAAGCAGGCAGTTCTGCAGAAAAGGACCCGGGGATTACAGTGGATGAGAAGTGGGATATGAGTCAGCAGTGTGCCCTTATTTCATCGATTTGTGAGGAAGATGTCAACATTATAAAAGTGGTGATTATGATGCCATAGTTAGGGTTGCCTCATACTCCTATTTCAACCCCTATTTTCATGGATAAATAACTAAACAATAGTTTGCTTTTTATAGCATCTTCCACACAATATCAAAGTGCTTTACAAACAACTAAGCTTCCCAACATCACTGTGAAATAGTGACATATTGCCATTCTGATTATATACATGGGGAACCTGAAGCAGAGAGAAGTTAAGTAATTGGCTGAGTGTTACATGGGAAATTTGTGTCACAATCAGAAGAAGAAACTAGAACTCCTGGCTGTCAGACCCACAATACCAGCCTTCCTCACCTTTCTATATTTAAGGGCCTGAGACATGCAGATGGAGCCTCTGTGATTATTGGACCATGACATGGATATGGACTTCTTGAGCTCTGCAGGCTTGAATATTACTCCTAGTTCTGGAAAATGTAAAGAAAATACTTTCTCTGCACCAGCACAAATGTCAGAATAGGCATTCTGCAGCTCCTCCCTTCAAATCTGGCTCTTCATCTATGGCAATTAGCTTCTTGGGAAACAGGCATCCTAATGGAGGGAAGAGTTCTTCCCTCAGTTTGTGAAAAATTCTGACATGGCCTAAGCTAAACATATAGGCTCCATGACTGTTAGCTCCATTTTGATGGTAAATCAGGAAGAAGAGAATGGGATGATCCAGCATGAAGGCTATAAGAGGTACAATGATTGTGTTGGAAGGAGCAGATAAAGGGCTCAATTATGCTCCGTTGCTGACACCAGAAAGTTGCAACAATCTAACTTAAAGTGGCTTTTAAACTGATTTAGTTAAACCTGTGCAAACCACTGTCTGAACACACACATTCTGGTTTAAGAATGGTTTATTTTGGCTTAGCTTAAACAGATTTCCAATCAACTAAACCACAATAAGCCTGGTTTACACAAAATAGATTGTCTGGACAGGGGTTTGCACAGGTTTAACTAATCTATTTAAAAATCACAAACTGTTCAACTTTCTTGTGTAGACTAGGCCTTAGTTACACCAGAGCAACCCCACTGAAGTAGTCATCTTGTGGAGATGTTTTATGCAGCTAATGCAAATTGGCCCAACAACAACCCATTGCAGTAGAGTTACCCAAGTATAACAGAGATTTTAACCTTCGTGAAGCATTGACTGCATAAATCACTGTCAGATAAACGCACATCAGCCTATGTATGAAACTGATGAATTCATATGAAATGGAATAGAAAACAGTCTAAACACAGTTTTACTCATTTTTCAAAACAGTGAAGTAAATGATCCATTTCAATCCTGGAGGTAAATTATACGTATTCTGTAGCCAACCACAAAACTTCTCTCTCTTTTCTTTTTCAAAAACTAATTTACGTTTAATTAATTTTATCATTTAATTATTACTGAATTTCAATAGAATATTATGCAATAAAATTCATATGTGAAAGTGAAAAAAAGGAGGAGATCGGCAGAGAGACAAAGATATAAATTAGTTTATTATATAACATGTATGATAATTATTTAATGCTTTGCAATTTTGGGTTTTAATTCAAAAAGAATGAGAAAAGTAAATGAAATATCTACAAAAGAAAGTAATTTGTTATGCATTTCATGTGATATCCGTTTAGTAACAGTTAAACTACTGAGACCCAACCACTAGCCACTCATCTAAGGAAAAAATGGAGGTTTTCATTTGATAAATATTAGGCTTATTTGGTAATTTTAATTAATGTTAAAGAAAATAAAGCTATCACAATGAGCATGAAAACACAAACACAAGTGTTGTGAATATGAAAGGTGTTAGGTGCATACAGTTTTTAAAACAAAGAACTATAAAAACAATTTAGGAGTAGGCAATGTAGTTGTAACCAGGTTGATCCAAGGATATTAGAGAGACAAGGGGAGGTAATATCTTTTATTGGACCAACTTGTGTCTCTCTCACCAACAGAAGTTGGTCCAATAAAAGATATTGCCTCATATCACCTTTTCTCTCAACTTAGGAGTAGACTGTCAAGGATTCTCCACCAGGAGGAAGTTTTCCCAGGGAATCCTGATGTGGTGACATTGTAAGATGAATATCAGTATCCATCAGAAGTAAATAACTAGGGTGGACTATATGCCAAAGAGAACTGGTAATGTGCAACAGAATCCTTAATTTCCAGGTCACCAGTTGGAATCCTGTCCCAGTTTGCTAGTGATCAGAAGTCATTTCCATGTGAACTTGATTGACTGCCCACATAAAATAAGTTGATGGATTCAAAACATTACTTAGTTGACTAGTGGCCATATCACCCAAACCACTATATCTGTAACTAGCAGCCAGGTTGGCGGTCTCGGCAAACATGACTGAATGAGCCAATAGACTCAACTACTCATGGAATTTAAGAGGTATTCTAGTCCTCCAGGTGAGGGTTGAGACAGGCTGTTGGCACTACTACTGCCTATACCATATCTGGTCTGCAGATAAGTAAAACAATTCAGTCTACAGAGCTACTGATCCAGCAGCACCTTTCACAAGTACTAAATGCATTAAATTAATTAAAACAAAAAGTAATAAAATCATTGGTTTGATTTTTGAATGCTCTTTATAGGAAAAAATCTATTTAAATGTTCTTTAACATCAATAACAAGACCCATTCTTTAAATTAACTGTTGAGTCTGTGAACTATTACGGTGGGGTTTTGTTGAGATCCCCCTGGCTTTCATTTCTTTACTAGTCAGTTGCTACTAGCAATAGCAGCAACACAAGATATCTTGTAATATGTTAAACTTGTGATTGTGAAGACGTTTATTAGATTATTTTTGTTAATTTTTAAGTTGTCTTTGCCATACCTTCTACTTTTAAGTACATTCTCCTAAAATACACACTGACACATATGTCAGTCCGCACAACCCCTTTCTGGTTATCTGCACTATCTAAAAATGGCCCAATCACATTTCAACTTTCCTGATAAATGCACTTGACCAGCTGGTGGATATAAAACAATCTATTATCTTAACCACTGCTAGGTATACAGCCTGTTACTGAATTAACCCACTGGCTGCTGCACTCTTCTTGAGGACTTGCTGTTGTGTTAGCTGTGTGCTGATGGGGAAGCAGACGAGTGCACTTTGATCACAGTACATCTCTCTCTTTCTCTCTCTCTGTAATAGTAATATAAAAAGGGGGGAAAATCATACACATATCTTGATCAAAGTGTGCCAATATTTGCCTCCTCATGAGCGCACTGACTACAAGTTGACATGCCATCAAACCACTTGGGAGTGGGGAATAACCAGTGAATTTATCTGCAGACTATACACTGTACAAACAACTGCAGAAAAACCCAGACAGGCCCAAGGATGTGTATGAGTGCGTATATGGGCTGGGGAGTGGAGGAATGGCAGAAAGAGAACAAACGTGAGGGCAAGCTAATAGGACGACAGCAGTCTCAAAAGTGTGAACCCTGGTGCCTCAGTATATAAGGAGCAACTCTTTGTGTGTGTTGAGAATTTGCTGTCTGGGGAAGTTGTCCTTTGTGGGAAGTGTTGTTTCACATTAGTAGTATGGCTCTATTTGCTGTATAGACATACCCACAAACAAAGGTGTGACTGTAATGCAGGTAGGCATACCAACACTACCTTTAATTTAACTTGTACAGGTAACATTAGCAGAAAAGACATGGGCAGAATGGGCTTCTCTATGGGCTAGCTGCTCCAGTACAAGCCCACTGGGGACTCTGAGTATGTCTCTGATTGCTAGTCTGCACTGAAGTTCCTGCTGCCATTAGCTGAGTGAACAGCTAATAATGGAGTTTTGGGTCGGGGAGTTTGGGAGCGATTCTTGTCCTTTTTCTCTAGCAGTAGGATCACTAGGAAGAGAAGACAACAATAACTACTGAGGCAGTAGTAGAAGTAACCCAAGGAGGAGAGGAGACAAAGAAGATGGTTGGATGCAGAAGCCCTGGGATGCACAGCATCCTTTAGTGGATAGCTGATGGAAGCTACTTATATAAGAAATGTCACCTGATAGAGCTCATGGCAGGGAAGATCCAAGGATTAGAGATGCGGCTGGAGATAATGATGGTATTCAGATGAGAATTTGAAGCTATAATGCATGACAACTCAAGATTTACTGACACCTGCCAAACAAAAGAATCACAGACGTGCTGCAGAATGTATACGTTTACTTCGTGAAAACAGACCAACCAGTAATATTTATATTTGGAACTTTAAAAGGTCTGAGGGCAGCCTGTCAGAAGGTGAGGGTGACCATTTCCCTCATTTTCCAAAGCTTAAAGTAACTGTTCGCACAACTGACTGAGAACATAAATGCAAAGCGGGAAGCATTAGCAAAAACTGGGAATTATTCAAGGATCACCTATTGGATTCATAATTCCAAAAAACATGACAAAACTTATGATTGACAAGAAGCCATTATTGTTAAAAGGAGACATAGAAATGGAGATAAAACACTATATATATATATATATATATATATATATAAATAAAGGGGGAAATAGATGGCAACTGATAAAAGAAGCTAAAGTAATCAATTAAATATACCCAATAGAATTAAAGACAATAATAAAGCATTTTTAAATATATTAAGAATTAAAAAAGCTCTATGTCAGATATAGGTCCATAGCTAGGTATAGATGCTAAAATTATAACTGGAGGCAGAAAAGGCAGAAACATTCAATAGATATTTCTGTTCTGTACTTGGAACAAATCAGGAGGATGCATCTATCCCATATGATCCTGTGGACATTTTGATTAATAAACTTGCATTGTGTGGAAGTTTAAATTTTTTATGTTTAAAGTTTAAATAGAACTAATAGGACATACGTTAGATGGACAAAAAACCTGATTCATGGGTAGATCTCAACATGTAGTTGTTAATAAGGAGGGACCATCTCTATCAGACTCCCCTAGGGAATGGTTCTTGGCTATTTAATATTTTTACAATGACCAAGATGACGATATAAAAATTGATGTTGGTAACATTTACAGATGATACAAAAATAGGTGGGGGTAGTAAATAATGAGGACAGATTACTTTACAAAGTGACGTGAACAGTCTGATTAATTGGTCTCAATTCAACAAAATGCCTATCATATTTTGTACGCCCCATCAGACAGTCTGTATCCATTTGTTGTCGCATGTTGTATACTTAGCTTGTAAGCTCTTTGGGCAGGAAGTGTAATTTTGCTCTGTGTACAACATCTAGCACAATGGTCCCTGACCTTGAATGAAGCTCTGACGCGCTATGATAATACAATTAATAATAAACAATAATACTAAAAAGGGAAATATCAGGTAGAAATAGGCAAGAGTTCCTCCCTCTACTGGCACTGGGTACCTAGGATACTGTGATGTTTAAGGAGCTCAACTTATTCATGTTATCAAAGAGAAAGCTAAGAGTTCACTTGAGCACTGTGTATAGGTACTTACAGATGAAACAAATATCAGACAGTGGGAACCTTCTCAACTTTACTAACAAGGGCATAACAAGATCCAGAAGTTAAACAAATTCAACATTGAAATAAGACACAATTTCCTAGCTGTGAGTGCAATTAAACATTGGAACAGCTTATCAGAGGAGCCAGTGGACTCAGTGTAGCTTGTAGTCTTTAAAATGAGATTAGCTGTTTCTAAAATATATGCTTTAATCCAGGTTCTTGGAGAAACTATGAGCCTTTGTGTACAGGGTCGGTC
Source organism: Terrapene triunguis (assembly GCF_002925995.2). Taxonomy (NCBI): domain Eukaryota; kingdom Metazoa; phylum Chordata; order Testudines; family Emydidae; genus Terrapene; species Terrapene triunguis. The sequence goes on along the minus strand of NW_020664417.1, from coordinate 42,431,218 downwards.
TCAGGCCGTTCATCCCCTTCTTTCATGTGTCATGGGAATAATATGATCATCTGATACCCTCCACATGCTCATAATGCTTGCATCTACGCATTAAGATAATGATTGCAATCAAATCTCGTGTAACAGGGTCTCAAACAATTGCCTATGGGGGTCACCAAGGAATTCCCTCTCCTCCCCGAAGCACAAGTGGCCACATGTATTCTTGGTTTATTTTTTTCACCTTCCTCTGAGAGAGTGTCTTCACAACAGTTACCTTGAATTATAACTCGAATGTTACTCTTAACCCCACTCCTGTCTGCACACAAAAATCTCTAATTTATATTAAAGTGGTGCTTTAAGCTAGAGCTAGCTGTCCTGTCAGGAAAGGTGGAATGGGTGGTCTGAAACTTGAGCCATGCTGCTGCTGCAGCTAATAATGCAGTAACAATGCAACAGCTCAAATTACAACAACTCTTCAGCAGCTAATCCAAACATTCTGTGCTGCCAATCAAGTCACTGTGTAACTCTAGTCTTGTTTTGCAGACAGCTCAAGTGTAGCAACTCAAGACTAATAACTGAAGATAACTGTTACAGTGAAAGACAAGCTCTATTACATTAGAGATTGGCCACAGCTGGAGACAGGGCACCACATAAAATGAACTAGTGCTCCAAGCTGGGATAGAGAATCCTCCTTCTTAGATGCCCAGTAGGTGGGTCTTGCCGACATGCTCAGGGTCAAACTGATTGCCAGATTTAGGGTTTGGATGTTATTTTCCTCCAGATCAGATTAGCAGGAACCTTGGGAGCTTGTCTTCCTCTGTAGCAAGGGGTGTGGATCCCCTGCCAAGATCATCTGGGCATATTCCACCTAATGAATTCCCCGCCACTGCAGAACCTCAGGCACAGGTGTCACTTCAGTCTCTCATGTTCTCTGCCTGTGGCACACAATAGTTTAGACTCCTGAGGGATGACTTTAGTTAGACTAAACAATTGCATTAGGCACAATACAGAGGTATTTTGATAAAATTAAAGGTCCTATGAAATACAAGAGATCAGACTAGGTGATCTAATGGTCCCTTCTTTATTGAAATCTATTAAATCTAGTTAATTAACAAAAAAAAGTTAAAAGTGGTTTCAAATAAGCCACCTTGCATTGAATTCTATTAACTTCTGTGATTACAATTACATATTCCTATAAAATTAGGGTTGTCAAGCGATTAAAAAAATTAATCGCGATTAATCACGCAATTAAAAAATGAATAGTGCGATTAATTGCACTGTTAATAATAGAATACCATTTATTTAAATATTTTGGATGTTTTCTACATTTTCAAATACATTGATTTCAAACACAACACAGAATACAAAGTGCTCACTTTCTATTTATTTTCTAATACAAATATTTGCGCTGTAAAAAACAAAACAAATAGTATTTTTCAATTCACCTAATACAAGTACTGTAGTGCCATCTGTTTATCATCAAAGTTGAACTTACAAATGTCAAATTATGTACAAAAAATAACTGAATTAAAAAAAAACAATGGAAAACTTTAGAGCCCACAAGTCCATTCAGTCCTACTTCAGACAGTCACTCAGACAAACAAGTTTGGTTACACTTGTAGGAGATAATGGTGCCCGCTTCTTGTTTACAACGTCACCAGAAAGTGGCGTCAACAGGCGTTTGTATGGCACTGTTGTAACCGGTGTCGCAAGATATTTATGTGCTAGATATACTAAAGATTCATATGTCCCTTCATGCTTCAACCACCATTCCAGAGGATATGCATCCATGCTGATGACGGGTTATGCTCGATAATGATCCAAAGCAGAGTGGACCGATGCATGTTCATTTTCATCATCTGAGTCAGTTGCCACCAGCAGAAGGTTGATTTTTTTTGGTTGTTCGGGTTCTGTAGTTTCTGCACTGGAGTGTTGCTCTTTTAAGACTTCCGAAAGCATGCTCCACAGCTCGTCCCTCTCAGATTTTGGACGGCACTTCAGATTCTTAAACCTTGGGTCGAGTGCTGTAGCTATCTTTAGAAATCTCACATTGGTACTTTCTTTGTGTTTTGTCAGATCTGCAGTGACAGTGTTCATAAATCAAACAACATGTGCTGGGTCATCATCTGAGACTGCTATAACATGAAATATAGGGCAGAATGCGGATAGAACAGAGCAGGGGACATACAATTCTCCCCCAAAGAGTTCAGTCACAAATGTAATTAATGCACTATTCTTTTAACGAACATCATCAGAATAGAAGCATGTCTTCTGGAATGGTGGCTGAAGCATGAAGGGGCATATGAATGTTTAGCATATCTGGCACATAAATACCTTGCAACACCAGCTACAAAAGTGCCATGCAAACGCCTGTTCTCACTTTCAGGTGACATTGTAAATAAGAAGCAGGCAGCAGTATCTCCCACAAACATAAACAAACTTGTTTGTCTTAGCAATTGGCTGAACAAGAAGTAGGACTGAGTGGACTTGTAGGCTCTAAAGTTTTACATTGTTTTGTTTTTGAATGCAGTTATATAACAAAAAAACCTACATTTGTAAGTTCAACTGTCATGATAAAGAGATTGCACTACAGTACTTGTATTAGGTGAATTGAAATATACTATTTCTTTTGTTTTTACAGTGCAAATATTTGTAATTAAAAATAAATATAAAGTGAGCACTGTACACTTTATATTCCGTGTTGTAATAGAAATAATTATATTTGAAAATGTAGAAAAACATCCAAAAATATTTAATAAATTTCAATTGGTATTCTTTTGTTTAACAGTGCAATTAATCACGATTAATTTTTTAAATCACAGTTAATTTTTTTGAGTTAATCGTGTGAGTTAACTGTGATTAATCGACAGCCCTATATAAAATGTATTTCTTTCCTCTGTAGCTTGTATGAATGACCCACAAAAACAATAGAGAAGACAGTTACCTTTCTGTACCTGGTGTTCTTCGAGATGTGTTGCTCATCTCCATTCCACAATAGGTGTGCGTGCTTGCCACGTTCGCCGGTGCCAGAAGTTTTTCTCTTAGCAGTACCCGTAGGGGAGTGCCCCTAGCGACCCCTGGAGTGGCACCACCACGGTGCGGTATAAGGGGCGCTGCGTGCTCCCCCCACCCTCAGTTCCTTCTTGCCAGACAACTCCGACAGAGGGGAAGGAGGGCGGGATGTGGAATGGACATGAGCAACACATCTCTAAGAACACCAGTTATGGAAAGGTAACTGTCTTTTCTTCTTCGAGTGATTGCTCATGTGCATTCCACAATAGGTGATTCCAAGCTATATCTGTTGGAGGTGGGTAGGAGTTCACAGACATTCGGGACGGAGCACTGCCCTGCCGAACCCGGCGTCCTACCTAGTCTGGGAGACGATCATATAATGTGAGGTGAACTTGTGGACCGATGACCATGTGGTAGCCCTACAAATGTCCTGAATAGGGACATGAGCCAGAAAGGCAACCAACAAGGCTTGCACCCTAGTTGAGTGCACCCTCACAATCAGCGGTGAGGGAACTCCTGCCTGGTCATAACAAGTTCGGATACACGAAGTAATACAGTTGGAAAGCCGCTGAGTGGAGATCGGCCGACCTTTCATGCGTTCGGCCGTGGTGATGAACAGTTATGAAGACTTCCTGAATGGTTTTGTATGTTCTAGTAAAAGGCCAGAGCCCATCTCATATCTAGCATGTGGCGGCGCTCCTCACTGGATGCGTGGGGCTTGGGACAGAGCACAGGCAGAAAAATGTCCTGGCCCATATGATAGGCGGAGACCATCTTAGGGAGGAACGAAGGGTGTGAGCGGAGCTGGTCCTTATCCTTATGGAACACCATGTACCGAGGTTCAGAGGTCAGGGCCCGGAGCTCCGAGACCCTTCTAGCAGACGTGATTGCCACAAGAAAGACTACTTTCCATGAGCGGTGTGACCAGGAGCATGAAGCAAGGAGCTCAAATGGAAGTCCAGTTAGCCTGGCCAGCACCAAGTTTAGGTCCCACTGAGGGACTGTGGGGTCTAACATACGGAAAGAGGCGATCCAAGCCCTTAAGGAATGGACCGGTCATGACATGAGAGAATATTGTGTGGGCCTGCACTGGTGGGTGGAAGGCCGATATGGCTGCCAGGTGCACCTTGACGGATGAGGGCGGTAGGCCCTGGGCTCTAAGATGAAGGAGGTATTCTAGTATAAGCTGGATCAAGGCAGCCACTGGTGAGACACCCCGATCAGTGGCCCACCGGGAAAACTGAGACCATTTTGCCTGGTAGGCCTGACGTGTGGAGGGCCTCCTGCTTTCCAGGAGGACGCGCTGGACTCCTTACGAGCAAGTCCTCTCCTGGCCTTGAGCAGCCACGCTGTGAGGGCTGCCAGGTTGGGGTGGAGCAGGCGACCTTTGTCCTGGGAAAGCAGGTCCAGGTGGGTTGGCAATGGCCACGGCGGGGCGACTGCCAAGCTTGTGAGAGTTCCGTACCAATGCTGCCTGGGCCACGCCGGGGTGATCAGAAGGACACGGGCCCTGTCCGTCTTTATCTTTTCCAAGACCTTGCCGATCAGTGGAATAGGGGGAAAGGCATAGAAAAACGGATCCGACCAGGACAGAAGGAAAGTGTCGGAGATCGCGCCCATGCCCAGCCCTCCCCTGGAGCAGAAACAGGGACATTGGTGGTTCTGCCAGGTTGCGAAGAGGTCCACTTGGCAAGTGCCCTAGGTTCGGAAAATCCTGTGCACCACCTCCGGGTGCAGCGACCATTCATGGTGAGAGGAGAAGTCCCGGCTCAGCCAATCTGCCCGAGAGTTTTGGACGCCCGGTAAGTGGTGGGCTTCCAAGTAGATATCGTGGGCTATACAGAAGTCCCACAGCCTGAGGGCTTCCTGGCAGAGGGCTGAGGAGTGGGCCCTACCTTGCCTGCTGATGTAGAACATCGAGGCCGTGTTGTCCATGAGAACCCTGACCACTCTGCCTGCTAGGTACGAGCGAAAGGCCATGCATGCTAGACGGCCAGCCCTGAGCTCCGTGACATTTATGTGCAGGGCTAGGTCCTCTGCGGACCACAGACCTTGGGTCTGGAGGTTTCCCACATGGGCTCCCCACCTGAAGTCCGATGCATCAGACACCAACTCTACAGTTGGGGGCCAACCCCCTGAACAGGACCCCTTGGAGCATGTTCCCCAGGGAGGACCACCAGCGTAGGGAGGCTATTACAGGTTCGGGCACAGTGAAGACTTTGTCCATCTTGTCTCTGGACTGGGAGAATACCGAGGCCAACCACTGCTGAAGGGCCGCATCCTGAGTCATGCACGCCGACATATGACCCAGGAGTTGGAGGCATGTTCTGGCAGTTGTCACGGGAAACCTTGTGACCATATCAATGAACTCCCTTAGGGTTTCGATTCTGTCTGGTGGGAGGGAGGCTCTGGCCAATGTTGCATCCAGAATCGTGCCACTGAACTCTATGCATTGCATCGGTACCAATGTGGATTTGGTGTTGTTTACCAGCAGCCCCAGTGTGGTGCATGTGGGCAGGAGGAGTGTTATGTGATCCTGTACCTGTGACCTGGAGCTGCCCCTGACCAGCCAGTCATTGAGGTAGGGAAAGATCTGGACCCCCCGATGCCTGAGGTAGGCCGCTACCACAGACATACACTTTGTGAAGACTCTAGGAGACGTCGATAGGCCAAACGGGAGGACAGTGAACTGGTAGTGCTCCTGTCCTACCGTGAAGCAGAGGAAACACCTATGGCCCTCGAATATACGAATGTGGAAGCACATGTCCTGTAGATCGAGGGCAGCGTACCAGTCTCCAGGATCCAGGGAGAGGATGATGGAGGCCAGAGAGACCATGAGAAACTTGAGCTTTACCATGTACTGGTTCAGGCCTCGCAGGTCCAGGATGGGCCTGAGCCCCCCTTTGGCCTTCGGGATAAGGAAATAGCGGGAGTTGTACCCCTTGTATCTGAACTCTGCCGGCACCACCTCCACCGCTCCTAAGCAAAGAAGCCGCCTCACCTCTTGCTTGAGTAAGCTCTCGTGAATGGGGTCACTGAAGAGGGACGGGGAGGGAGGGTGGGTGGGTGGGTGGATGGGGTAGAAAGAAACTGGAGGGTATAGCTCCGGGAGACAGTGTTGAGGACCCATTGGTCTGAGGTCAGCCGTGACCACTCCGGGAGCAAAGTACATAGGCGGTTGGAGAAGGGAAGGTCGGGTAGGTCCCTGGTACAAACTGGTAAGTCGTCCCTGGGTGTCCCATCAAAACTGGCACTTACCCGCCTGCTTGCCCTTAGAGGGCCCAGGCTGGGGCGCAGGCTGGGATTGCCATTATGGGTGCTTTTTATAGTCCCTTGATTCTTTATAAGGGGGCTCGTATCTGGAGTGGGTTGCCTGACTGGGAGCCTGCTGCAGTTTGAATTTGGTCCTGGCCGGGGCCGGGACATAGAGACCCCGAGGGTCTTTAATGTCGTGTGGGAGTCCTTAAGACCGTGTAACTTCACGTCTGTTTGCTCCACAAATAGGGCCTCGCCGTTGAATGGGAGGTCCTGCAAGGAGTTCTGTGCCTTGCTGGACAACCCAGAAAACAGGAGCCACAACGCTCTCCTCATGGACACCATGGAGGCCATAGATCGTGCAGCCACATCCACAGCGTCCGAGGCTGCCTGAAGGGCTGCCCTGGTGGCAGCTGTGCCCTCCTCAACCAGAGCCTTAAACTCCTTTTTATCATGCTCCTGGAGGGAGTCCGCAAATTTGGGCATTGAGCCGCACAAGTTGAAGTCATATCTGCCCAGCAGGGGTTGGTGGTTCGCCACCCTCAGTTGGAAGCTCAAAGATGAATAAATTTTCCTACTGAATTAATCTAGTCTCCTTGAGTCCTTGTTCGTAGGGGTAGGAGCGGGTTGACCCTGACATTCCTTATGGTTGACCGCTTCGATCACTAGAGAGTTGGGGGCAGGGTGGGTATATAGATACTCATGCCCCTTGGTGGGCCCGGAATACTTCCGTTCTGCCCTCTTAGAGATGGGGGGCAAGGAAGCCGGGGTTTCCCACAAGGCATTTGAGATCTTTGCCACCCCTTCATGGAGTGGGAGAGCCACCCTGGCCGGTGCTGTAGCTGAGAGGACATCGAAGAGGGAATCCGAGGGTTCCTCCACCTCCTCAGCTTGTAGATTGAGGCTTGATGCCACCCTTTTCAAAAGTTCCTGGTGGGCTTTCGTGTCCTCCTGTGGGATGGGAGGAGGAGGAGGAGCCGTGATTGCCTCATCGGGGGAGGATGAGGGTGCGGTGCTCTGCGTCCCCACCGGTGCCACAGGTCCCACCACTTGGTCCTCTTCTAAGTGCGGGACTGGGGATGAGTGCTCCACCGACCCTTTTCTGGGAGGCTGGGAGAGGAAGTCCGACAGTCTTTCCGAGGCTCCAGCCTCCGAGCGAGCCACCACTGGGGGCTCCATCAGGCCAATTGGTACCATGGCGCTGGCCAGAGAGGCTGGTGCCACTGCACCTGATGTGGCACCGTCAGAGCAGACTGCCCCACCTGACTCGCCTGGCCCACTGACTTTCGACTTTGAAGGGAGGCCAGGCTGGCATACGATCTACCGCTATCCCTGGATGGGGACGAGCGACGGTGTCCCGAGCGGTGCTGAGCACAAGACCGTGATCCCGGCGTGTCACATGACTTAAAGCCCAGGGTGCGGGGCATGCCCCGACCCAGGCCCACTTAACTATTCTAACTAAACTTTTTTTTTTTTTTTTGGTAACTACAGGTACTAACTAACTATGAACTAAACGAAGTCCAAAGAGGGAAAGCTACAGCAGAGCTGGAGCACAGCAGTTCCGAAGCACCTTCACTGGCGGCAAGAAGGAACTGAGGGTGGTGGGTGCGCACAGCGCCCCTTATACCGTGCCATGGTGGCACCACTCCAGGGATCACTAGGGGCGCTCCCCTACGGGTACTGCTAAGGGAAAAACTTCTGGCATCGGCGCACGTGGCGAGCACGCACATCTATTGTGGAATGCATATGAGCAATCACCCTCGAAGAAGAAACCGATTCACTAACTACTTATACCAAGAAACAGTGAAACTTCTTTTAACTAAACTAATTTGATATATATGACAATAGTATATGATAAAATTCTGAAGTGCTATTTTTAAGTTGAGGTTCCCCTTTAACTTTTGAATTTCCAGGATTTTGTCCATTTATTCAATAGTTTGGGTTTTTTTTGCCAAAATATATAGGGTGATTGTATCTGCATGTGTGTAGATAAATATAATAATCCAGTCACCAATAAGGGCCTAAATGCCTTATAATTGCATTTTACAATTTACCAGGGCAACTATAAACCTAATTATCTTTGGAAAAGTTTTTCCAATATTTTTACACTCAAGTTTTATAGAGTTCATTATTATTTATTATTTGTATTATCATACCACCTAGAAACACTAGTTATGAACCAGGACCCCATTGTTCTAGGTGCTGTGCAAACAAGGAACAGAAAGTTGGTCCCTGCCCCCAAAGAGTTTACTATCTAAGTATAAGACAAGAGGCAACCGACACAGATATACAGGGGAGTACAAGAAAACAAATAGACAATATTGGTCAGCATGACAGGCTATGGTCTCAGCATACCAGCAGTCTAACCATTGAAAGTATTTTGTAGGCATCATGGCAAAGGAGAGTTTTGAGGAAAGTTTTGGATGATGATAATGAGTTTGTTTTGTGGATTATTTTCAGGGAGTTCCTCCCAAGCAGAAGGGTCAGCAAGGGAGAAAGCACAATGCTTTTTTTGAAAATGTAACAAGTTGGCATCATTGTCTGATGGAAGGCAGGAGTTGCCTTCTCAAAAACAAATTGGATTTTAAAAAGATGTTTTAAATGCAGAATTTTTATCAATAGCATTTTTAAAAGAAACAAACTAGAAAGCTATATACCATCCAAAACATGTGAATTTGTAAAGATGAATGAAATAACTTTATATTTTATGGCATTTCTTTGAACCTCTGATTAAGTTAAATGACTTTAGTTCATAATTCTTCAATGTCACGTTGTTATAGTTCCCATCACCAAGATGTTTTAAAGGCTTTCGATTAATATTGCATGCCAGAACTGAAATTACATCCTTTGTCGTTTAGTTCTTAATGGTGCAAGTGATATCTATCAAGTAGTGTTTTATGAAGCATGTGTGATTTTTATTACAGGCTGTTTTCACAAATCTTTTTCAGGTTTCAGAAAGACAGTTCAGGGTTCATAATAAATATGCCAATTCTCAAATCTACAATGAAACTTAGATTCAACTGTGCTCATTAATAAAACAAGCAGCTCCCTAATTTGACTGTTAATCTCATCTTAATATATCATATTATACATCAAAATAAATTATCTTAAACCCTGCAATTGTGTATCTGAACTACATCTTTAAAGAAAACAAAACCTGGACTCTTGGTACAAAATTATTACACACTATATTCACCGTGAGACAGCAGTTGCTCACCAAATATTAAAAATTAGGGCAATCACAAGCCACATTATAATGTGGAGGTGATGCACACAGAGACAAGTCTCAGCATACAATATTTCATCTTGATCCTAGTGTGATGGAATCTGTAGTCTGTGACCCAATCTCTGTAAAACAAGATGAAGATGGCTGAAATTGCCACTATTAATGCAAATTAAGCACCAATAGGGCAAGCTACAAATGGGGTCTTCAAATTGGCCATTTCTGAGTAACTCTTGCTGCTTAACTGAGGCCATATAAGGGTATTAAACTTTAGGGGACAACATATACTGAACAGGTTCCTCAAATATGTTCTTGTCCCTGGGCTCACAGAACTTTCTGTGGCAAATACATTGCAGGGAGAAATATTGCTCATTGTAACGAGGGCAAGTATTTCTCTCACAAATGGTGGGGAATGGAAAAAGAGAAGGATTTACTTCTTAAGGGTTCATTAAACGTTGTTTCCACTTTGTGTTGTTCACTGTGGAAACTGAACCAGCTCACTTTTAAAACATTTTTTCCATTAGCCGGAATCGATTCTTGAAGCATTCCAACACATCCACATCTAGCCAGCAACAGCTCCTTTAACCCCTTGTATCCAAATGTAGTGTGCACTCAGGGTAATGTCAGTTAAATGCAACTCTGTTCATTTCAGTGTAGCGGGATGATATATGCTCTCCTGTCCATAGGACCATACAAGAGCTACTTTACTGGTTGAAGATAAATCACCCATAAAGCATGGAAGGGGTGACAGAGCTAAGGCCAGTACAAACTCACCTGACCCAAAGAAAAACAGATAATGCCCTTCCCATTCATGGGGCAGACATGTGAAGTGGAAAAATAAACAGATATCTTCCAGATTTAGGATTGATCTGACTATGAGCTGTGGTAACACCAATTCAGCAGACAGCCTTCCTAGAAGTGATCTCTGGAGGCCATGAAGAATTTAAGCAGAAGGATAAAACAAGAAAAGTACAGAAATAGCAACCAAAATAAATGGAAATTTAATTTGTTGTGGTAGTAAATAGGGATTCTGCTAAAACAAAAAGCAAACAAACCCCACTGATGCACTATGTGTAATAGTGACCCTGACTTTGGGTTATGCAGGTAAATCACAATCATATAACAACTTTTCACGGATAACCTTAATAGGGATTGAATGTGTGGATCCAGATTACATTCTTGCTGTCATACTGCACATATTGTTACTCACTGACTAACCCACACAATAGTTAGCATCAGTATACAATATTATTTTAAGAGTTATTTTAGGACTTTGTGTCCATCAGATCAAATACTAACGTGTTAAAATAATCTGTTTAGTTCTGATTATCACAGTAATTTACCCCAGGGTCAAACTGGGAAAAAATAACATACATAATGATAACTCAAGCAGAGCTTTGAAAAGTATCAAAATGAGATGCAACTCACATTGTGCAGGTGTTCAAAATATAATAACGCATGCTCTGCTGATCTCCTCTGACCTGGCTCCCTCATGGTGGGACTCAGATGTCTTGCAAGACTCCAGATCCAGCTCTGCCTCGGTGGGATTTCATATCCCCTAGTGGGTTCCTTGGGCTTGGTTCCCCATCAGCAGGGAAACAGGTAGTCCTCTCCCCCTTAATGGGAGTCAGAAGCCGGGGTTGGTTGCCATTAACAATAGATGGCAAATCTTCATAATTGGGCCATCTCTCTCCTTTCTTAAATGCTTACATCAGCGGTAAGAAAGTTATTTTTAGGCTTCAGTGCTGAGATCAGCAGGGACAGCTTATACTTCTCAGAGCCATTGTTTCAGTGGGTGGCAGACCTCATTCATAGAATCATAGAATATCAGGGTTGGAAGGGACCTCAGGAGGTCTTCTAGTCCAACCCCCTGCTCAAAGCAGGACCAATCCCCAAACAGATTTTTACCCCACTTCCCTAAATGGCACCCTCAAGGATTGAACTCACAACCATAGGTTTAGCAGGCCAATGCTCAAACTACTGAGCTATCCCTCCCCCCATAAAAATTAATGGAGATATCCTATCTCCTAGAACTGGAAGGGACCTTGAAAGGTCATCGAGTCCAGCCCCCTGCCTTCACTAGCAGGACCAAGTACTGATTTTGCCCCAGATCCCTAAGTGGCCTCCTCAAGAACTGCATCAGTTACATTTGAATTCACATTTTGAAGGCTAGCTTCAGAACCACAGAACAGGCGCCATTGTGTAATTTACAAACAGAAGCTTAGATTCTGGAGCACAAAGTGACAAACTCCAGAAAAAGGTAACTGGCTTGCCAAACTGCTGACAGCTGGTCTAAGTCAATCCTGAATTTACCTCACAAATATTTGTGAGCATAATTAGAAACTGCACGTGAAACCCAGGTTCAACAACTTTGATGATCACGTTGCCTGCTCTGACTGTCCACCACCTTATCTATATTTTAAATGAAGATGTTATGTACTTTTGACTGCAACTTTTGGGATCTATGTATTCATTAAAGAAAGAAAATACCTTGCTTTAATTCATAATGTAAGACCATTTACTGCAGTTCCAACTCAGGCAAAATGTCCACATATGGATATATGTACTTATTTCATACCACTTACTTAATGGGAGTGTTGCCAGAGTAAGGATTTCCTACTAACTGTGAGGTTTGACAAGTGATTACCTAACAGATGGTCTATCTTTTTCAAATATTAGGTATTTTTGTTTCTTCCCGGATATCACTAATGAAAAATGAGCTGTGATTTTTGTGTGTCATGATTAAAATGAATATTAACAGTATAATCTTTTATAAACAAAGATTACAACTAACACACCAAAACAATTTGATTTTATCCAAACACGCCCCACAAAAATCAGGAAAAAAAATAGACAAGCGGAGACATGGTTCTTTGGAAAAAGAGAAGATATTTGTGTTGAAATGTTGATGCTGGATCATTGTACAGAGATGGTAAAGATGCTTGGATCCCATATGGGAGGTCACTGTGCCCTAGTACTCTAAGGGGATTTGGGATAGAGGTCAGTGGATCCTAATTATGAAAACCCAGTGACGATTATCCTCTCTTTAGAGAGCCCATGGCACACAGAAGATACTGAGTAGTAATTATAGAGTCTCTGTGGCAGGATTCCTCACCTCCACTTCTCCCAAAAAAAACCCAACACATGCTCATGTACTCAGGCTTGACAAGGTGAACAAAATTTTTCCCTGGAAAGGCACTTACTACTGAATACACACACAAAAATAATGAGCACTGAAATCCTCCTTAAACACAAATGTGCAACACACAGAATCAATAACTAATCAATAATCACAGCCGATACAACCAGGGCTACAGCAAATTGCTCCTCCTGCCATGAGCAATGGCAAATTGGTTTTTGAAAGATCTTGAACTACTGTACCTGCCTTTCACTGGTAGAGGCCAGCTGTTCATAAAGGAGGAGCAGAAGATAAATTGACATGTAGGCCTCCAAGTTCTTGAGAAATATAGGGTGAAATCCTAACCTATTGAAGTCAATGGGAGTTTTGTCATTGACTTTAATGGGGCCAGGAGTTCACCCATAACATTTTGTAAGTGTACAGATCCAGTGGAGCTACTGAAAGACTCTGGAATTAGTTCCCTGTGCTGTGAGCAAGTTCAGGAACAGGTTTTTGTGTGTGCATCTAGGGCAAGACAAAGCCAGACTAATAAAATCAGTGAAAGAGAAGAAGAGGAAGATGAGAAAGAAGAAGGGAAATGTAATACAACATAGAACTTTCAAGCAGAGATGGGTGAACTCATTTTATTTCATTTGAACTCACTCAACTCTCCGGCATTCATGTTCTGTTTCAGACAGAATGAAAAAGGAGCATGAAAGATTAAAAACATGAAAAAACAGGGTAAAAGTGGCACAGAGTAAAAAACATTCAGAGAAAATGTGAAAAAGGACTGACTGGTTGAAAGAAAAAATCCAATAAAAATGAGGATGTGTGTATTGAATGTAGAAGACCCTCTTGGACCAACCAACCTTTTTTGGGGAATCTGGGGATACTAGCCCCACTTTTTATGACTCTTCTTCCTAATGCAAAGCCTCACCCTAGTCCACTGAAATTAAAGACAGAACTCCCATTAACTTCAGTGGGAGTAGGATTGGGTCCAAAATCAGAGATAATGGCACTTAAATAAACCGGTGAGAGAACACATTTGTCTATAATACAGGACTTTCAAGTGTCTTAATAAAAACATGAGAGACAGAGAAAACATGAGAGGGGGAGAGACAAAGAAGGAATTGAGCCTCCAAAATAGCTCTTAAGTACTTTTTTTCCTCCTAAAAGTGTCAGGAGAAGAGGAAAGGAGGGGGAGGCCCCACAAGAGTACTCTGAAGAGCTATTGTTCTCTAATGACTTTAAGTAAGCTTCCCAGACTTACAGGTGAGCCTTTTTTTAAACACAAGAAAAAAAGCAATCTTGGTCTTAGTCAAATTTTCTCTATTCTAACAACAGGAGGTATCTGAGCCTCTAGCTATTATCTTTGGAAAATCGTGGGAGACGGGAGAGATTCCAGAAGACTGGAAAAGGGCAAATATAGTGCCCATCTATAAAAAAGGAAATAAAAACAACCCAGGAAACTACAGACCAGTTAGTTTAACTTCTGTGTCAGGGAATATAATAGAGCAAGTAATTAAGGAAATCATCTGCAAACACTTGGAAGGTGGTAAGGTGACAGGGAATAGCCAGCATGGATTTGTAAAGAACAAATCGTGTCAAACCAATCTGATAGCTTTCTTTGATAGGATAACGAGTCTTGTGGATAAGGGAGAAGCTGTGGATGTGGTATACCTAGACTTTAGTAAGGCATTTGATACGGTCTCGCATGATGTTCTTATCGATAAACTAGGCAAATACAATTTAGATGGGGCTACTATAAGGTGGGTGCATAACTGGCTGGATAACCGTACTCAGAGAGTTGTTATTAATGGTTCCCAATCCTGCTGGAAAGGCATAACAAGTGGGGTTCCGCAGGGGTCTGTTTTGGGACTGGCTCTGTTCAATATCTTCATTAACGACTTAGATATTGGCATAGAAAGTACGCTTATTAAGTTTGCGGATGATACCAAACTGGAAGGGATTGCAACTGCTTTGGAGGACAGGGTCATAATTCAAAATGAGCTGGACAAATTGGAGAAATGGTCTGAGTTAAACAAGATGAAGTTTAACAAAGACAAATGCAAAGTGCTCCACTTAGGAAGAAAAAATCAGTTTCACACATACAGAATGGGAAGAGACTATCTAGGAAGGAGTATGGCAGAAAGAGATCTAGGGGTTATAGTGGACCACAAGCTAAATATGAGTCAACAGTGTGATGCTGTTGCAAAAAAAGCAAACATGATACTGGGATGCATTAACAGGTATGTTGTGAGCAAGACACGAGAAGTCATTCTTCCGCTCTACTCTGTGCTGGTTAGGCCTCAACTGGAATATTGTGTCCAGTTCTGGGCACCGCATTTCAAGGAAGATGTGGAGAAATTGGAGAGGGTCCAGAGAAGAGCAACAAGAATGATTAAAGGTCTTGAGAACATGACCTATGAAGGAAGGCTGAAAGAATTGGGTTTGTTTAGTTTGGAAAAGAGAAGACTGAGAGGGGACATGATAGCAGTTTTCAGGTATCTAAAAGGGTGTCATAAGGAGGAGGGAGAAAACTTGTTCACCTTAGCCTCT
>NW_020664417.1:42371432-42411072 GCF_002925995.2 Terrapene triunguis | reverse complement strand
CCTGGGCTGCCAGCTTGCAGCCAACCCCCCCCCCCCGCCCCACTTGCAGCCACCGCTAGTTAAATCCCCCTCCCCCCTTGGAGCTGTATCCTGGGCACACACCACTCTGCCCTCTGGAACTACCCCTAGTATAAGGTGCACCCATTAGGTTGGATTTTGTCTTTTAGTCTAGATAAGTTGTAATTTCATTTTGCATAGCTGTAGTTAAGTTAGGTTTCGGAAATTGCTTGCATTGTACCCTGTAAGTTAGGCTTAAAGAATTGTTGCATTGTGTTTTGTTACTTGCTAATTTGTGTAGTTTTGGTTAAGTTAAATCATAGATAAGATTTTGCTGTGTTTTGTATAATTGTCTCTCTGCTGTTTAAACTTGCAGCCTGTCTGTTCTGTGTCTCCCTGAGTTTAAATCTCCCTCCACCACGTGCTCCTCTTCCCCCATCCCCCAACCTTACTTCTCTACCACTTTCTTTCTCTCTCTCTCTCTTCCTCTCTGCTGTTTAAACTTACAGCCTGTCTGCTCTCTCTCTTTCTAGCATAAAACCCCTTTTCTACCCCTTTTCTCTCTAACACCCCTCACATTTTACATTTACACCACGGTGACACATTTTTACCTAAAGTTGTTGGTTATTTAACCCATTTTACCCATAACTGTTAGTTGGTTATATGCTGCTGTGACACACTCTTTACATAGAAATTGTTAGCTTCCTGTTACATTTATACTTCAGTGTTAATTGGTTACCAACTGTATTGTACCCCACCATTGAAACCCCCATCCCATTTACTAGAAGAACCTCCCCCCCATCATTGTCTATTGTAAACACCCTATACACCCCATCCCATCGTATTTCATTGTTAAATTCCCACCACTTCCTTTTTCCTTTAATAAATAAATTAATTGGCACCCCACCTGTGTGGTAATTGCTCCCCAAGATCCCATATACCTGCTGGCAGGGACACATCTCAGTTACTAAAGTCCTCAAATCATAATTTAAAGATGTCAAGTTACAGAGAATCCATCATTTACACTAGTTTAAACCTGTTGCAAAGGAAGGTGAAAAACCCCAGGGTCTCTGCCAATCTGACCCGGGGGGGAAATTCCTTTCTGACTTCAAATATGGCTATCAGTTATACCCTGAGCATGTGGGCAAGACCCATCAGTCAGACACCTGGGAAAAAATTTGCTCTAGTGTCCTATCACCACCCATTGGGAATATAGGCTGATAGCTGTCACAGATCGGATACATGCCACTGTAGGCTGTCTCGTCATACCATCCCCTCCATAAACTTATAAAGCTCAGTCTTGAAACAAATTAGTTTTTTTGCCCCCACAACTCCCCTTGGGAAGCTGTTGCAGAACTTCACTCCTCTGATAGTTAGAAACTGTTGTCTAATTTCAATCCTAAACTCACTGGCTGCCAGTTTATATCCATTTGTTATTGTGTCCACATCGCTGCTAAACTTAAATAAATCCCCTCCCTCCCTGCTATTTATCCCTTTGATGTATTTATAGAGAGCACTCATATCTCTCTTTTAGCCTTTTTTGGTTAGGGCCTAGGCTAAACAAGCCAAGCTCTGAGTCTATTCTCATAAAGTAGGTTTTCCATTCCTCATATCATCCAAGTGGCCCTTCACCTATTCCAGTTTGAATTTGTCTTTCTTAAACATGGGAGACCAGAATTGCACACAGTATTCCAGATGAGGTCTCACTGGTGCCTTGCATACTTGTACTAACACTAACACTCTAGTGGAAATACCTCACCTGATGCATGCTAGGACTGCATTAGCCTTTTTCACGGCCGCATCACATTGGCGACTTATAGTCATCCTGTGATCAATCAATATGCCCAGGTCTTTCTCCTCCACTGTTACTTCCAACTGATAAGTCCCCAGCTTATAGCAAAAATTCTTGTTGTTAGTCCCTAAGTGCATGACTTTGCACTATTAAATTTCATCCCATTTCTATTATTCCAGCTTTCAAGGTCATCCAGATCTTCTTGTATGATATTCTGGTCCTCCTCTGTATTGACAATACCTCCCAACTTTGTGTCATCTGCACATTTTATTAGCAAACTCCCACTTTTTGTGCCAAAGCACTAATAAAAATGGTAAATAAGATTGGTCTCTAGACCAGTCCCTGAGGAACTCCACTAGTAACCTCCCCCCCAGCCTGACAGTTCACCTTTCAGTACGACCCGTTGTAGTCTCCCCTTTAACTAGTTCCTTATCCACCTTTCAATTCTCATATTAATTCCCACCTTCTCCAATTTAACTAATAATTTCCCATGTGGAACTGTATTATTGAAATCCAGATAGATTAGATCTACTGCATTTCCTTTGTCTAAAAAATCAGTTACCCTCTCAAAGAAGGAGATCTGGTTGGTCTTGCACAATCTACCTTTTGTAAACCCATGGTATTTTATCCCAGTTATCATTCACCTCTATGTCCTTAACTACTTTCTCTTTCAAAATTTGTTCCAAAACCTTGCATAAAATTGAGGTCAAACGAACAGGCCTGTAATTTCCTGGCTCAGTCCCCCTCCCTCCTTTCTTAAAAATAGGAACTATATTAGCAATTCTCCAGTCATAGGGTACGACCCCAAGTTCACAGATTCACTAAAAATCCATGCTATTGGGGTTGCAATTTCATGTCCCAGTTCATTTAATATTCTTGGATGCAGATTATCTGGGGCCTCCGATTTAGTCCCATTAAAGCTGTTTAAGTTTTACTTCCACCACAGATGTGGTAATTTCTGCCTCCATATTCTCATTCCCTTTACTGTGCCACTACCCCCAAGCTTCTCATTAGCCTTGTTAAAAACTGAGGAAAAGTATTTGTTGAGTTATTGGGCCATGCATAGATTACCTTTAATCTCCACCTCATCCTCAGTGTTTAGTGATCCCACTTCTTCTTTCCTTGTTTTCTTTTTATTTATATGGCTATAGAATCTTTTACTATTGGTTTTAATTCCCTTTGCAAGGTACAACTCTGCTTGGCTTTTGGCAGTTCTCACTTTATCCCTACACCTTCTGACCACCAAGAGGTAGCTTTCCTTGCTGATCCCTCTCTTCCATTCCCTGTGGGCGCTCTGCTTTCTCTTAATCACCTGTTTGAAATATTCACTCAGCCAGTTTGGTCTGCAACCCTTCCTTACCAATTTTTCCCCTTTGCTTGGGATGCAGGCTTCAGATAGCTTCTGCAACTTTGACTTAAAGTAATTCCAAGCCTCCTTCACATTCAGGTCCTTGACTTCTTCAGTCCAGCCCACTTCCCTAAGTAGTTCCATTAATTTTTCAAGTTTGCCCTTTTGAAATCAAGGGCCCTAGTTGCAGATCTATTTTTGCTAGTTCAAACAGGAATTAATTCAAGGAAGTCCTATGGCCTGTGTTATAAAGGACATCAGACTAGATCACAATGGTCCCTTCTGTCTTTATAATCTATGAATCTACTCAGGCAAGTAGCTTTAATTGAAGTCAATAACACTACTCATCTGACTAAGATGAGCAAGGTTTAGCTCAATATTTGTTCACATTTTGGCCCTCTAGTAAATACTGAATCAGAAAAGGATGTATACCTTTTGGTGGACTAAAATTATTTTGGAAGAGTTTGACACAAAGCTTAGATATTAAAATCTTTATTCTTGGCCCAATAAAGGTGTAGAATTATTTTTGTTATCACAGGTCCACAATGGTTATAAGTATTTTCTGCAATTCTAAAAAGTAACATAAATAAATAGAAAATGAACATCAAAAAAGTAGTTCTGAAACAAATATATTAAAACCATCAATGAGTAGTTATTAATAATTCACTGTCAAACTGGGGTCCCTGCAGGGGTCAGTCCAGGGCCTGGTACTATTCAATATTTTCATTAATGACTTACGGCATGTTTACACTTACCTCCGGAGCGATCGATCCAGCGGGGGTTGATTTATCGCGTCTAGTGAAGACGCGATAAATCGACCACCGAGCGCTCACCCGTCGACTCCGGTACTCCACCGGAGCGAGAAGTGTAGGCAGAGTCGACGGGGGAGCATCAGCAGTCGACCTACTGCAGTGAAGACACTTAGCTCGCCCCCACCCCCCAGTGTAGACCAGGCCTTAGATAATGGAATGGAGAGTATGCTTATAAAATTTGAGGATGACACCAAGCTGGGAGGGTTGCAAGCACTTTGAAGGACATGATTAGAATTCAAATTGACCTTGACAAATTAGAGAACTAGTCTGAAATAACACAATGAAATTCAGCAAAAGGTAAGTGTCTCTCTCTCCTTGGCATCGGTCAGGCCTCAGCTGAAGTACTGTGTCCAGTTCTGGGTGCTACATTTTAGGAGAGATTTGGATAAATTGCAAAGAATCCAAAAGAGAGCAACAAAAATGATATAAAGTTTAGAAAATCTGACCGATAAGGAAAGGTAAAAAAAACTGGGCATGCTTGGTCTTGAGAAAAGACGACTGAGGAGGGACCTGATAATAATATTCAAATATGTTAAGAGCTATTATAAAGAGAATGGTGATCAATTGTTCTCCATGCCCACTAAATGTAGGAGAAGTAGTAACGGGGTTAATCTGCACCAAGAGAGATTTAGATTAGATAGTAGGAAAAACTTTCTAATTGTAAGGGCCTTTAAAATCTGAAATAGGCTTCCAAGGTAGGCTGTGGAATCCTTATTACTGGGGGGTTTTCAGAACTGGCTAGACAAACACCTGCCAGGGACAGTCTAGGTTTACTTGAGCCTACCTCAGCAAAGCGGGCTGGACTTGATGACCTCTTGAGGTCCCTTCCAAATCACATTTATATGATTCTATGATTATTTCCAAAATACCAAATTGTTTTTCTCATTAATATATAGCCTTAAGTAGCTGGGATCATTTTATTAACGGATTAATATTATTTCCTTACAAATTAAAGATTTCTTTTAAAATGTAGCAGAATTTATGCACTTCCTTTCTAGATACTGACAATTAAAATAACAAAAAAAAAAAAAAAGGCAATTACCTGTGATTCAAAGACTACCAGTTCTTTTTGCACCCTCTGTAGAGATGTAGGAGATTATGGCGCCAGGGTGCAGCTACTCTCGAGGTTTTTTGACCTCTTTTCATGTTGTGCGCTTGTTTTTCTGCTTGTTTATAAAAGGTTTACTAAACCTAGATATTCCACATGGGTCTGTTTCATAGTCACTATTGCAAAATGCATGTAATATGATTTACTGAATATACAGTTGATGAATTCCCAGGATAATTCCCAGTTAGTATAAGCAGCTAATGTTTAGACACGGAATTACGGAAACTCAGACAGGTTGAAAATGTTTCTACTAACATACAAGACAATTCGAAGACATGCATCACCAGTGAGAACAAAGGAAAATGGTGAGGCATGAGGAGAAAAGGGGAAAAAGTAAGAAAAACGGTAAAGGCCAGTCCACTCATTTCCCCTGGCCCTCAAGAGGAACTCCTATCCCAGTACACAGAAACTTCTGCAATAGCTTCAACCTACCAGATAAGTACCAGCTGTCCTCCCTGAGAAGATGTATAAACTCTGCTATGTGAACCTCTAGTCTATTAATCATTTATTTCAAATGTCAGACACATACATGCTACACATTCGGCATATCAAGATGCTACCAGACTGGAATCATTCCACTTATGTAAAGAGCAGTCTTTTGATATACAATGAAGTCACTGAGGTCCTACTTTTGATGCCTGCCTGTCATGTCTCGGAACAAACAGAACTTGTGTAGTGGGACTAATTGAAACAGTGTAGGGAATGCAGTTCCTTAAACTGCTTTAAATTTGTCTAATGCTATCAACTCTTGTAGGAGAAATCTCGAATTCTGAACTTCAGTCTTGACTGATTAAAAATATCTAACTTTTAAAATGTATTTATCAGTCATCTTAAGGAAAAGAATTGTGATAAATAATTTAGGATCTTCAGAAGTAATGATCATCATAGTTATTATTTTTCATAGCTTTGTCCTGACACAAAGTTTCTCTCTGCTTTTCTCAGATTATTTTGGATCAACACTAGTTTTGGGAAGGAGATTTATGAGGGGTAGAAAAAGAAAGAAAAGAAGTCAATAAATATGTGGCCATATGTTCACCTTTGTTGGCTTGTGTGCAGGGAAGCAAATGGGTATAAAAAAGCTGGAAAACAATCGAAGGGTAAAGGCAACGGATAAGTAGCATAACTCCCCTGAATGGTGAGTAGGAATAAGCCTCTTCATATGCACAGTTGAAACTCTATAGATTGTTGGATCATGTGGGACTGACACCTCTGGAGAATTTATGGAGCAGCTGTGCTATGCAGCAAAGACTATCAAATTTCAGGAAAGTTAGTGCTACTCCCTGCAGCAGCAGCTCTCTCCAACTGTTACTCCTCTTACAGGCATGGTAAGGGAGTCCAGGGCAGGACAGTTCCCTGGGACAGCAAAAAAGTCCAGCATCCATGGGGTCAGGAGTTTTATTTCCCTGCCAAAATCATCAGATACCAAGAGGTTTCAGGGACATGTCTTATTGCTCCCTCTAGGAAGATGCAAATTTCACCTTCCCACCTCCCACCAAGAGAGAAGTTTGTCAGTTTTTCAGATCAATTTTCATTCCGCCCATGTGTTTTTCTGTTAGAGGGGAGAACAGGCAATCAGAACTAGGCAGGACTGTGTTTGGCACTCCCTATCCCCCAATTATAAAAGAAGCTGATTTTATTTGTGTTGGCTTTGTGTTATATTGGCCCTGGCACAGATGGTGGGTACTCACTCAGCAGCTGAATAGAAGGGTTTAAAAATGTCTGGTTAACGAGAACTGAAAGATGGATTGGATTTCTAAATTTTTTTGATTTTGAAAAATATGTACAAGCACAAGCTATGCTGCACACTATTTTATTTCTTTAATATGGAGACACTAATACTAAAAGAAGAAAGAAAATGCATGGCTATTTTAATTATATAAAAACCTAACTGGCATTCATTGTGTAGGGCATGTGAGGGATGGGAAGCATAGGCTGGGAAGCTAAACCCCCTCCCCCCCGCCACTGAATAGCTGTTCTAAGGCAGATACATTTTTAGCAAAAGGATCTGTTCATGAGATGTACCTGTTCCATTGAGAGAACAACAAAGGGGTTGAGGAGGAGGCGGCAAAAAGCTTGAACAAGAAGATGAGGAAGACAATTGGAAAAGGGGAAAAAGCAGGAAGGAAGGATTGAATGGCCCTGTAAAAGATTTATTATCCAGGGAATGAGGAGAAAAGGGGCCTCAAAAGAAAAGAGGGGGGGAAAAGAGGGAAAGGATTAAATGAAAACAATAGACTAAGCGAAGGAGAAAAATAAAAGCAAAGAGAATGAAACAAAGAATGGAACAAAGGGGACAAAGAAAACAATCCGCACATGATACCCAACATTTCAGTAAGTGAAATGTCCATTTTCATACATTATATTCCACATCTGAGTGTATGTTATTTCTCAGCTGGAGGCGGTATCTGGGATGCATGCAGGGGCAGCTGAATAGAGGAGTCTCTCCTCATCTGTTCTTCTTCTGCTGTCTCCTCGCTACTCTACTTCCTGGCTTACTGCTCCATGGTGGCTGCAAGCCATCAGGAGGAGTAGAGAGAGCAGACACCTGGCTACCTACCCAGCATAAGCAACAATCACAGAGGAAACCCTGCTGCCTGTCTGCAACTCTGTTGGACACATGACACTCTAGCAGGGATGTGGGCATGTCACAGGAGATGTGGACATGGCAGCCCTACAAAAGAATACATCACTTCAGGTCAACAACAGACTCCTCATTTATTAAACTGTTTTTCCACAAATAAAACAAACTTAAGATGGCTGCCGCATCCTATAATTTTAATGCAGATTTATGGAAGACAATTCATCCTACAGTAAACCACAAATAATACCAAGACACTGGGGTCTGATTCTCCACTGCCTGTCACCTTGTCCAGGGTCAGAACAAGTCCATCTGGGGCCCTAGGCACACAACACAGGTCCATTATGGCCCTACTCCCACACACTTGGAGAGGTGATGGCAAGAGGTGACCCATTTTCTTCCCACAGAGACGGGGCAGCAGCATGAAGCCCCCCTTAATTTCCTGGGAGTGGTAGTAGGGCTCCCTCAGGAACAGCAATATGAGTGCTCTTTCCCATTCCTGCAAATTTTCAAACTCCTTCATAACCATGGGGACCAGAAACTTTACTTTTCTTACTTTTAAAAAAAATCAAAGCTGATGAGATTCTGATATAATCATATGACTCCAGGAGCTGGGATCCAAAGTACAGGGTTATAAGTACCTAAACCTTAATTCAGCCCTGACTTGTTTAGTCATTCACACCTGTACAAAGTGAGAGAATGCTATCAAATCAGAATGGTAGCACAGGTATAAATGAACATACGTTTATTATTTGTGTATTACCATAGCACTCAGGAGCCTTATCAAGGACTAGGACTGTACAAACACATAAGAAGATGGTCCCTGACTCAAAGAACTTACATCTAAGTATAAGACAAAAACCAACAGATGGATACAAACTCACATCTAAAACATTCCTCCATCTAGTAGAAATGTTCTGTTAACAGGATGATAATTAACCAAAAAAGCTCGTTGGACCGCATCAGACGTTATTTTAACCACGGGATAATTTTTGCCCCAGACATGGGTTCTGTCACTAACTGCTATAAATTCAAATTACTTGGAGGTCTTTGACTTCCAATGAATGATGTCTGAGTCATAACATACTGAAATCAGAACTTTAATCATGGCTCAAAGTATGTAAAACAGATATATCACAGAATCATTTACTGGCATGGAAGCTGAATATGACACATGGTCATTTGTGGATACCAATAATGGATGCGTCTCCAGTACAGAATATTTGTGACACAAAAATTCCAAATCCACATGTTCAGCACCTCAACATCTTACATTTTCCTCTAACTAATGCAATGTAGATGTCATAGGCCTCTGTTAAAAGGTGATCAATATTTCTCTATCACATGGGACCATCTGTGTGTTTACTTGTGTGTCCACTGTGCATGATATTAGACTCAGGGAGAGGGAAAGAAAGACAAGCACCAAGATTTCTGAGCATCTGTCTTTTACTTCAGAACTCTAAATAAGACCACTAAGGGTTAAAATAGGCCATTTAATTACTGACACTTTTCAAAGTGTCTATGGAAAGCTATTACTTGTTTATCATGTATTGCTAACATTTATCAGAGAAGCTTGTGCGTACATTTCAGCTTGAAAACAAATTGCATATTTTAACCACTCTCGATTTTTGTCTGCCTTCTGATTATTGGAACTTCTGGTGTGGACAGTATTACAATTTAAACATCTACATTTCATTTGCTTAAAATGTATGTTGTTTAAATACTTCCTGCTTTAAATTTAAATATTATGCAAGTTCTAACCACATAGTCATAGACTTATCTCTTTAAAGATATGACAGCACAGATTAAATATGGCATGGAACATCACAAAAACAAATAGACATTGTTAAAACATACATGAAGTAAGCAGAGATTTCCTCTGGAAGTTCAACCTCCTTAATAACTATTCTCATGCCACACTCTGGGACAAATGCTAACCTGCTAACCAGCAGCACCTCTACAAAATTGCCCCCGCCTCCATTCCAAAAAGGAATGTTCTATATATATATGAGTAATATTAACTATTTAACACAAGACAAATCTAAGACTGCTTTGATTTCTATTTTAGCCAAGATATTATTCACCAATCTCTCTACAGCACCAAGTCGTAGAGAGATTATGATGCACCTACATTCCTATACTAATGGCACAAATAATCTGTATGTGGGTGTGTGCATAATTTTTAAAATAGTATATATGTACAACTTGATCCTTAGGCCATGCCCAGAAATGCCCATCAAGACCTCTTGCTTCAGATGGCTTGCAAAGCAACTTATTCTAAAGGTTTTGCAAGAAGCTGGAAGTTACAAACATATCTGTCTGAGTCTCTGTGCTTTTGGGTTTTCTGGCTTGTGTCTATGTGCACGACAGTCTGAATTTATCTCCAAATACAGAGCATATAAGGATTTTTCAGTAGGAGGTGCAATTAAAACCAGAAATAAGCGAACAAGACTATGAACTTAAAAAAGTCATGGTTGCCATTTTTAAGGATTCTGATGCCAATTAATTAGTATTACTCACTCAAAAACCATAAAGCAAAGCTAAAAATATTCCATATTACAAATCTATTGAGTAACAGACTTAAAGGCATGGATCAGAAAGGCCATTTGGAATAAGCTATTGGTATTGAATTTTAATACTTAATAGGGTAAAAGTATCAACTTTATAATTGTCTCTCTTGAAAAATACATTATAAGGGCTCAACAAAGAAATATTAATCTTGAAATTCACCCTGGTAAAAGTGTTAAAAATGGTTTATACCTAATTGAATATCAGGACAAACAAGAGTTTGGGAGAAAGATAGGCCAGTTGGTGTTTATATCAATGGAAACACTTTCTGTCTGCCATTTTATGCTATGTTTTAAAAAGACTAAAACTGGAAATTGTTGTTACTTTTTAATCTTCCTAGCACTGATAAAATTACACACCTAGTTAATTAACAAACACCACTTTGAAGACTTGTTACACATTTACAATCCATATCAACTTCTTCTTACTCTAGCGGTGTAGAGTAGCTTTAAGAAACGTTATCTTTCAGCTTTGCCATTTTTATCACCTCCATCTAGAGTGCCCGCTGGCAAATTAGCAGCATGTCAGAAATGGGTGAAGAACATGAAGATATTCAAGTGTGAATTTCATGAAGTCTGTTGCTCCTATTATGCCATATATTTTTGGGTAGTAAAACAATATGACTACTTAGTTCCAATACCCCATGTTGTGCATCTCATCCCAGTAGCAATTACAGCAAAAGTCCAGCTGTAAAAACCTGATGGAGATGCTGTGCAGATTCAAATAATCAAAAGCACAATTCATTAGAAGTGCTTCACTTGCTTTCTGAAGCATTTTTGCTACAGGCATACACTCACTGAGGGATGGACGAATTCCTATTCTTGCCTTTTCCCCATTCAACAAAGGGCAAACTACTGGAAAGTAACCCAGAAACCCAAGATTACCAGATATTATTTTAAACCCTTCCTGAACACTTAAGAAAAAAAAAAAACCCTGAAGTCTTTTGAATGAAGTATTAGCTAATAAAAAAGCCTACTTACACCATTTATAAGTAATCACTTTGGCAGCTTTGTGAAACAATTAAAAGATTCAAACAATAGTTGCTGGTATTCTAGTTCAATAATAACCGAGTTATCCTACTTGATATTCAGACATCATAACATTTGTCTTTATAGCAATAAATTCAGTTATACATTATTTGAATAGTTTCTACTCTGTTAAATTAATGGTTTAAGAAGCACACGCAAACTAAGATTTGAAGGAATATTTCATATGTGGGGCTCCAAGTTGTGGATATAATGGAACAAAGTTACTCTTAATTACTACTTTCACGGCAAGACAGACTTTATATCATATTAAAATTAGTTAAAATGATCACAGAAGGATTTATAATAACTAACCTTCCTTTCATTTATAATTACCTCTGCATTTGTAATGTTGTGACTACTCCATTTGGAAGATCTCATATTCTAACAAAATGACCTTTTACATACAGAGAATTGTTCTATAAAACAAAGTAATAGCCATGTGCTGAAAAATGCTGAAAAATTTGTATTAAAGTGAAGAATGGAGAAAAGAAAGACGCTAATTCAACTTTCTGGATTAGAACCAGGGATATACTAGTTTGTCTCAAACAAAAAATAAACGTAGAATATTTTCACTGAAAGAATAGCTTTCAATCCTCTATAATAAATTATCAGCAGTTTAGTAGTATATTTTTTCTGGCTTAGATAAGATATTTCATACTTATGAATTCTAATGATCAGAATAATTCTACCAATTACTTTGTTGCATTCTACTATGCATAGTCAAGTATGTAATGCAATAAACTATGCCTCAATGGTCTGTTTACCCCACAGCAAGTTACAAGGAAAACTCTTTCCCCTTAAAGGACTTGTCTCTTTGAAACGCACAAATTGGCTAGAAGCCAAGGGAAGCTGGTGCTTAAGCAACCAAGACTGAGCAATGCCTGTGTGCATTTCAATCTCAGCCAACCGCAGTAAATGTTATTGGAGTTTTTGTGCTGTAAAATTGCTGCTTTCATGCCCACTGCATCTGACAATAGGAATCCTTGGTCTAGTATGAGGGAGGGAGGCTCATGTGCCTTCTAGTCAAATCTCTGAATTCCTTAAAAAATAGGGTTACTACTTCAGTGTACTCTTAATGGGTTAGCAACAATGCAATTCATGTCAATGGTGCATTGAGACAGAGAAAGATACTAAACAGGCTTTTTTTGTATGAGGTGGGGAACAACAGAGAAATTATTCTTTCAGTGTAGCTCTGCAGCTTTTATATGCAAAGAGACTATATAAAAGGTGAAGGATATTGGACTAATGGCTTTAAAACCTTGTCAAAGCAACTTCAAAATATACTTTCTTGTTAAGACTGCATCAAAATCAGCAGCATTTTTTTCTTTTTTACTTAAACTGACCCAAGTCTTTTATATGCTAAAATATTAACACAAATCTCCACTTATATTTATATTTATTGCTCCTGCAGAGAATTAGTCCCATTTTCTTGCAAGTGTAAATTGGCAGAACTCCATTTACTCCACCAGCATTGCATCAGTTACCACCACCATGAAATTCAGTCCAATCTTTTCCCTCAAACACTTGTAGGCTGAAATATTTACCACAGCTATGCAGTAAAATAAACATATATTTTAAAAAGACATTGCTTTTTCCAAATGCACTAACTTCTGCTTTTTGCAGAATTGCCTTTTCCATCATTGTAGATTAAGAAGTGTGGCTGTAGTTATAATCTAATGATCTAATGCTGTATACCTGATGTACTCTTAAAACATGTTCTGTGATGAACGCGCACAACTCTGGTTGTCTTCAAAGGCATCCAAGGGTTGAATTTAGACCTACGGGTCCAGTCCTGCAGACACTTCCACAGTGAATGGGATTGACTAGTCATGGCACTAAGAAGTATTGCCAGCTATTGTGCTTTTACCATGAATCTTGAGATATTTGGTGTTTTTCTTAAAGCCCCAGCTCCTACAGTCACGTGATTAGATGAGAGTCTCAGTTTTCATTTTAAAAAAGCAAGTTTCTAACCCTTGTGACTGCAGAAAAACATGATCTGAGCATATTTCGAAGGCTCAGAAACAAAAGGCAAATATAACGAACTCATCATTTATTCTTTTATTAAAATCTCATCATATTTGAACCAACCGCATGATTTTGGAAGGAGGAGGGCAGACTCAATTTCTGAACACTTGAAGTTGGAAATACTGAATAAGTATTATTCCAGATAGTTACTGTTTGTACAACCATGACTTTTGGTTGTTGCAAGTCATAACTATATTATTAAATGACAAAAGGCAGTATGAGTTAAACTTAAAGCCTCAATATTCTCTTATTAAATAACATAGTTGGGAAAAGTTATGAAAGCTTTTACATGGATTGGAATACACAATTAAAATATTGGACCCCATTTCTGAAAGAAAATGATAAAAGTTTAGCTATTATTATGTGCAGGTCTTGAGTCTTCTGATCTCACACAGGTTATACTCAGCGGTAACTATTTATTGCAATGCATTTACTCTTCATGTACACCAATGTGAGATCAGAAATCAGACAACTGATGATGGCCAGATTAAGGAGCAGTTGGGACAACTGGCTCTAGCTTTATGAACTTATGATAAAAAATGCAACCTAATGTACATATTTGATCATTTTCCTCGCCTCTCAACCTCTGTATGTCACTTGCCTTCCTCAGCTATAAACTTGTCGGAGCAGGCATTTTCTGTTACTATGAGTTTCTACTACTCCTAGCACAATGAATCCTGAATCCTGACTGGAGCCTCAGGACACTGCTACTATGCAAATATTAAACAACAACAATCACATCAGGTCCTTTATGTGGTAATGAGGAATTTCAACTCTGTAATACAGTCGACCCTAGACAAGCCAGGCATGTGCAGGTGTTGGCAAAGGGGAAATGGATGCATTTGCGGCTTATAATGTTCACATAGCCAAACTTCTCAGGAACAAGTTTGTTGATCTTAATCTATCTGACATTTGGAGGCAATTCTATCCTGTGGATAAGAATTTATTTATTTGAGTAGACATCACTTCTACTGCAGAATCAATTATATCCTCAGATTCCCTTACTGTGCATGATTTCTTTAAATGTGATACGGGGCGGGGGGCGGTCTCTGTATCAGGTTATGTCCACCGTGTGTTACACATTTGGCAGGTCGTACCATCTGGCAAGCATTCTAGTATACGAAGGATAATTTGTCATTTTAAATCCCTTGATTCATGAATAGGTCGAAATTCTCCTTGGAAAGATATTTTGCAGTTAGTGACACAGGAGGTGTGGGGGAGACTGTTCTTTGAAAGCTGTGAAGACCACAATCGGAGAAGAAATAATTGGTCTTGGCTCCTCTATTAAACAACAAAGATTGAGATTTATAAAAATTCTTGAAAGGAAAATATGAGTTACAGAAATCACATATTAGAACTAATTGTCCACCACTTTGCAAAATTTGATTTTGGTGAGATGGAGGAACTTTAATTTGCTCTTAGCAAAAAGATTGAATGTTTAATTAAACTGAACAAATGTAAATTTTTTGTACATTAGGAGAATAATGCCGACAGAATTTTAGCACAGCAACCAAAAGAAAAAGAATAAAAAGATGGATTAATCAAATCAAAGATCAAAAAAGGATCAAAAATAAATTGGCTAGTATGCAGGAAACATTTGTTACATTTTAAAAACCACTCCATTTCCCCCAAGCATGTGGAACAGAAAAAATAGTTGATCTGTCTCTAAAGAATATTGACCTTACTGCATTGTCTGATTTTGTATGGATGAGATTAAACGTCTCTATAGCTACTGAGGAAGTGCTGCAAGCATTGCTACATAGTGGTTGAAACATAACAAATCTCTGGGTCCAGATGAATTGAGCATGCATTTTTACAAAATGTTCCAGTCAAGAGTGAACTTGTTCCACATTTACTGAGAGCTTGTCACATCTCTCTCTTTTGGATTAACATGTATACAGCATATGAGTAGGAGTATCAGATGTATCGGGATATCTTTCTAAATATTGCCAGGTGTGCCTGGGCATGCTTGGTTTTGGTTGGGAAAAGGTAGCCCTACCCTGTGGGGTGTAGAATGGTTTGGCAGCCAGGAAGGGAGACTGGGTTGGGGAGGGCTTATTCTGGGAAGAAGTTGACAGCTTCAGATGGTTGGGTTGCAATATAAATCATAGGCTTCAATACGTTTAATTCACAAAGCAGATGAACTCTGACTCTCCAAATGGCTTTGGTAGTTTAGCCCTTGACCTTGGTCACAATCAGTCTATATTAGGTTTAAAAAAGTGCAAGGTTTGCCAATAATTTAAGCAATTCACTAAGGAAACAAAATAATTTTTCTCCTTTTAAATAGATTGCCAAAAGTTAAAACAAGGACACATCTACTCTTGCTGTGGTGAGATAACTTCATCAGAAATATTATTGTAAGAGAGTGAGCTTTGGTTTTCACTTGTGACTCTCTTTTTGATGGTCTTAGTTTTCACGCAGTCAGTCTGCACATTTCTGCTTCTGTGTAGAAAAAGTTGGTGTCTTTATTGAACTATTTTACCTACTTTCAGTATACATTTATCCTGCTTATTTTCAGCTCCAGCTTCATTCTAACTTCCTATTTGTAAACCTCTAGGATAATTGTGACTTGTGTAAGGAACATTTTCCTAGACGTTTACAGGGTGAAAAATTATTACTTACCGATGCCACACTGTACTGTTCCCATTACTTGTGGAAACTCTTTGTACCTACAAGAAGGCTTTCCAAGCTGTATTGCAATCATAATTGTTTAGAATTCCCCTTCTCCCAATATACCCCTCATGACCGCAGAATAAAAGATTAAAATATCACCTGAGCGCATCCTAAAGGCTCAGAATCAAAAGGCAAATATAAAGAACCCAACATTTATTATTTTATTAAAATCTCATCATATTTGAGCCAACTGCATAATTTTTTTTGGGTGGAGGGGCAGATTCAACTTCTGAACACTTGAAGTTGGAAATGCTGAATAGGCAATATATAATACTGCACATGCAGCTGGTGAAACAGATTATTATAACACTTTAGAATAATAGTCACTTTGATAAAATACCTGGCCAGCTATACCTCATTTAGAAAATTTATATACAGCGATACGAAAGACCAACTAAGTTATCTAGTCCATCTTTCCTCGGCCAATGCAGCATTGTTCCCAACAGTACATTTCTGTTTTGTTGTTGCTGTTGCTCTAGTTTTAAATGTTGCAAGAAACAGAGCTTCTACCGCTTCCTTTGGGAGACTATTACGCATCCTAATGGAATCGCTGTCAGATATTTTTCCTGCTCTTCAGCCTAAATTTTTCCTTCCTTAGTTTCATCCTATTACAACTAATTACATTCCTAGGTATTGTACTAAATCATCTCTCTCCCACCTTTGAAAAATTTGTCCCCACTTAGTCCATGCTTAGCCTACACATACAGTAAAATGTTTAGCTCTTTCAATCTTTCCCCATATGTTAATTCCTCTAGCTTCCTGATAATTTTTTCTTATGTGTTTCTGAATACTCTTTAATTTGCCAATAAGGGCTTGTCTACATGGCAAGTTACCACGCGACAAGCCAGGGTGAGAATTTATAGCGCATCACTTGCTGTGCAGTAATATCCTTTGTGGACACGTTAGAAGTGCACTCAAAGGCTCTCTCTACATTTAAGGCAGAGTACGGGTATGACACATGTAGCTACACGCTGCAGTGAAAGGCAGGCTTCATCCATACCAGACACTGCAGCATATAGCTACATGCCACAGCAAAAGGCTCCAGCAGCAGAGAGGCAGTGGGGCAAGTCTCACTGCAGGCAGGGAAGGGTGCTGAGGGATCACTGAACAACTCTGCTTGGGCATATAGAGAGCCGCGTAGGGTATATACTCTGGAGGATCAAGCATGTAGGGCACCCTACTCTACTCACCTAAGCCGTGTCTCACCATCTACGCTACTATTTCTACCTGTGTTAGCTGTGGGTGCAGTGTCTGTCCTCTACCCGCTGCCAAGTGTAGACATAACCAAAGTCCTGGAGTGTAGTTTGGTTCACTAAGTTTTCTGTACTCTGCTTTGCACTTCGGAGTAGTCTTGTTTACTCCCTTATCCACATCATTAATAATCAGTTCAATAAATGATCCCTGTGATGACCTCCTCTCAATTTGATACATTACCCTTTAATTTATGGTCTCTGAGCAGGTTTTCAATCCACATGACCGTGTTTTTGACCCAGTTAATTTGAATTAATATTTCAAGTAAGATATTCTGAGAGACAGTATCAGACATGAAAGCAAAATAAAGTTGTGTTCTGTCAGAGGGATGACATGTCCTCATTTATCATGGGCAGTTGCCAATGTTTTTTTTAAAAAGTCAAGGTATAATTTTTCAAGTAGGTCAAGAGCACGGGGTGCTGGGACCCTTAGAGAGTTTTCTGTGCATTCTGGTGAAATGTAAATTATTTCCCTAGAACGGTGAGAGAAAAAAGGGAGAGAAAATTATTTATAATTCACCAGAATGTAAACATAGCCCTCTGGTAAGCTCTCTCCCTTTTCTTATTCCCTAGCTCCTTCTGTTTCCTACCCTCATCACATTTCTGCTTCCCTTCCCCCCACAACTCTCTATTCTCCCTTTTTGTCCCCCATAACCAGGATTTGTCTTCTTTTTGCCCACAAGGAATGTGGATGCCTGACCCACTTGAAGTGTTAGCGCAGCACCTCTTGGTTTAAGCCGAGGCTTCCTATGGAGAACATCTAAAAGGGAGCCTGCAGAGTGCAGGGCTAGAGTTGGAACTAGGAAGTGACTTACAGGAACTAAGGAATGGTTTCTAGTCAATCAGGAGAGGCACTGCTGACAACAGTCCTGAGACACTGGCTAGGACTAAAATTACATGATCACAGGAGTTACCAAACTTCTCTTAGGTCTGGGGGCAGGAGAAACCATGCTGGCCACTGCTCCTGACCCAGAATGGATAGTCATCCTATCCTCGTTGGAGTAGAAGGGGAGAGCAGCCACAACTCTCAGGAAGGAGTGAGAAGAAACAGGAGGGACCATGAACTCACCTTGTAACAGAGGCACCATCTAACTGGCTGCTACTCCCCTTCATTCCTATGCCACTGAGTTTGATTCTATTTCTAGGGCTAGGGGACAAAGTGGAAGGATTGCACATTTGGTTATTAATAGTGGGTAACTTTAGCTGAAACAATTAGGCAGAGAAAGCTAAGATGGAAGGTGGTGGAGGATGGTTTGGGGGAAATAGAAGAAAATTCTAACAAGATATGTGATATTTTGCTTATATGCTTATGTGTGTGTGTGTCTTGAATATTTAAGGTTTAATTGTGAGCTAGACTATGCATACAATTAAGGAATAAGGCAGTTCCTTACATCCCTGGGTTCACAGCAGGGCTACCTGCATCACAGGAGAAGGAGTGAGCTGTTACTGCAGGGCCACTACACGCCTTCCCAGGCAGTTGGATAAGGAGCAAACCAGTGGAGCTTTGACTGTCCTTATCCCTCAAGGCATCAGTCAGTGCAACTGAGTCGACATGGAACAGAGAGTAAGTTTCACCAGGAAAAGGGCTGGCACCTTATTTACCCATAGAAGAGACCATGTCCTTCTATGTGTTTGTACTAACAGAGCTGACTCTGTTCCTGATTTTGTCCTTTGGGCATTACCACATTATCAATAATCACAGAGTCATAGATAATCAATAATAGTCACTTTCGGATGAGAATGGGAATGGACCCTCTGCATTATAATTTGTGTCAGGTTCGGGATCGCCTTCTTGGCACTTCTTGAAGCCCGATGAAGTGGGAATACCCCATGGGGGGCGGGGGGGGAAGGGTACCAATGGGGAAGAAAAGCGGGAAAATAAATGGTTTTTTATTTTTTTTATTTTTGGGGGGGGTGAAGAACAAAAGGGGTAAAGGATAAACTATAACTATACTATGCTAACAGACTAACTATATAAATGTGAAAAGAGCAACAATCCTAATGGACTGTGAGTAGCTCAGTTTCTAGCAGGGGCAGTTGAGAAGGAACTGAGGCGAGTTAGCCTGCGTGTGCTGGATAGTTTTGTGGCACAGCACAAGGAGACACCAAACGTGTGGGCCTAATGGACACTGCTTCTGAAGTTCTCTCATCAGCAGTGCGGGGACGCAAGCACACCTACAGTGGAGCACCCATGGGGACACTACTTGAAGAAGAAGGGGTCTTTCTTTAGAATCTCTCACTCAATCCTGTTAGATTGTTTTCTCTCTCTTTAGCAATTTAAAATTCACAATTCATTTCCTCACTTCCTATATTTGCAGGTAAGGTGAGGTTTTTTGAATGGAAAAGACCATCAAATCTAGATCTCCCATGAGGCTGGAGCAAAATCTTGTTTATCATATGTCACTTGGCAGATCCTTGATCAAAGATGACTGAAAAACACTTTATATTATATTAACGTTTGCTCCAAGTCTTGCTATCAGATGAACCATCACCACAAGCTGTTAAAGTACCTCAGGAATGGCAGTATGGTATGAAAATCTAAATACACTATGCAGGCATTAGGCATATACTGCTGTCCAAAAGGCTCTTGCTGTACCATGGATTTTTATGGTGCTGCCTCAAAAGTTCAGACTTTTAGAAGGATGTATATTTCCACAAAAACTGATCTTAGACAATGCATTGCCAATTTAGACTCTGTCTCTGAGTTTCAATAATAATACTAAGCATTTAACTATTGGTCTTCATCTTGGCTTAACTTGACTATCAGTGCTACTTTTTCATTAAAATGCATTTTGGTAATAACTTGGGGTACGAGCCACTAATCCTGGAAAACTAATTCTCCTTGTTTTGCTAGTGAAGTGATATAACCAAGATGCAAGTCTTTTATTTAAGCCAAACAAATATTTGTTAAATTATTTGCTTTGCCTGATCTGCTTTGTTTATAAGAAGATTTAATTAAAAAGGGAAAGAAGAAAACACAAAGTAATGTTGAAGAATCTCCTTCTTCCTTGGTCCCAGTTCATCCTCTCTTTTATTTAAACTTTTCCTACCCTTCTTAACAGACATGTCCTGAATTCCTCTGTTTCTCATGGACCAGCAGTTCTGTATTTTTTTCTAAAATTAATTATTTTAAAGGAAGAGTTTTAAGATGCTCTAAAAAAGAATTGCTTTCATAAAGAACAGAAAGTTGGTATGACCTGTACAGAGCAGCTTTTTTAACAGTGGATCAGAGTCAATGAAGTGAGCTGAATTGTGGATGAGTGGAGCAATAAATGTTGGAATAAATCTGAGGAATTACTTAAGGGACACTGTCAAGACTGATGGGCCTAAAATTTGCCTCCCTCCTTCTGAATTTTACATCTATCATCATGCCCCTTTTATAGAAAAAAAGTAAGCTTTGCAAAATGGGTCTGCAACAGTGTTAGAATCTTAGCTGACCTGGAGTTCTGAAACTATTAACAACCCAACAGATGAGAGAGACTTTTTCTACATCAGCTGAACACAGGATGAAATGATGCTCCGATGCTAAAACATTATTTAAATCAACAATATTTTAGTAATTTTCCCATCTCTTTTTTTAGCTACTTTCCTAAATAAAAGCTAATTCCCACTGGTGGATAAAACAGTCTAATCAAGTCCAAAACTTGGCTTAATAAATTACTGAATATTTAATCAGGTTCTTTATTTTTTGGATTGCTATGTTGGTAAAATTAAATTGGACAAAAACATTAAAACCAGTGGTATATTTTTGATTTGACTGAAAATAAACATATTTTACATTCAATGGTACATAATAAATTTAATATAACTGAATGCAATTAATTCATTCAGCACCTTTCATCCCAAATGCTCCCAAAGTGCTTTTTCAGACAGTATACATATAGGGATAAACTCACCCAAACATGGAATGTGGCAACTGTTCTGCACCAGCGACATTACACAACAGGTTTTTTTCTCTTTTTTGTGAGCATGTGCGTGTGTTTAAAGGAAGTGCAGTGAAGAATAAATTCACCAGCTGAAAGTAGAAGGGGTATATTCATTAAGAAGAATGTATTATTCAAATTGGAATGTGTCCAGTAGGTCAGGATGATATGCGCCTAAAAAAGTGGATGCTGCTAGGACACGAGTATTTACTGATCATGCCAATAAGAAACACCGTTAGGGCTGGATCTTAACCATTCCAAACAGTGCATACTGTCTGCAAAACTTGTAAAGGAACATAAACAATGAATGAGTGGAACTTGTTGAATGGATAACATTTGATTGGTTGAAAGAGTAAATCCCTACTGTCACTTGTTTTGTGGGTGCAGGGAAAATATTTTCTTAATTTGGACTAATAATTTAAAATATGAGAAACCAAGACGGAACAAAGAAATCACGACAGCTCCTCCTTTTCTAAGCAATTAACAAATAAGTGGCAGATTAAAGTATCCTATTCTGACAATAGTAGGACCCATGATCCTTCAATTGATTTGTGAGAGTGGATACTGGCTAATAGATTAACTTTTCCTCCACCAAAAATTTCCACCAATGGATAAATTTTAAGATAAGCAGACAAACTACTTGCAAATCAAGAGAAATATAAAAAGTGGCAATGTTCTCAGTTGGAAAGTTCTAACACTTTTGTTTTTTGCCACTTCTTAGCTTGAGATCAGACAGATTATTATTTACTACTTGTACACCTCTACCCCGATATAATGCTGTCCTCGGGAGCCAAAACATCTTACCGCGTTATAGGTGAAACTGCATTATATCGAACTTGCTTTGATCCGCCGGAGCACGCAGCCCCCCCCGGAGCGCTGCTTTACCGCGTTATATCCGAATTCGTGTTATATCGGGTCGCGTTATATCGGGGTGGAGGTGTATTACTTACGTGCCGAGGAGCCCTCGATTATTAAAATAAAATTCACTGGATTAATCTGTTCAATGGGTGAGGGTCAGAAAGGTCTCCCTACTCGTCCCCAACCCCTGCTAGACCCAGTAATCACTTTTAGTTGACTTCTATGTGGAGGAGTGGATCTAAGGAGGTTTGCAGATAGAGGCAATGGGAAGGCATGGAGGGGAAGAGAAGAGTATTTACTAGTTGAGTAGGTAGGATGGCCTCTCTGGTTTGCTGCAGGTTTAACAGGGACAGCCTCAGATCCTCTCAAATCTTTGTGGGTGCAGGGAAACCTTTGAAGGTTCATCGGAGAACACGCCATAGCCTCTAAACCTTAGGCTCTCTGGTCCTCTAATGATCTTTAATGTTGGCC
Source organism: Terrapene triunguis (assembly GCF_002925995.2). NCBI lineage: Eukaryota > Metazoa > Chordata > Testudines > Emydidae > Terrapene > Terrapene triunguis. The sequence goes on along the minus strand of NW_020664417.1, from coordinate 42,388,641 downwards.
TGTTGGGAGGCCAGACAACTTTATTTTGGCATGTTGGGGGCCAGCTGAGCCTATTTTGGCTTATTTGGGACTGAGCAGGCTGTAGATTTTCAAAGCAGTCTCTTTAAGACTTGAAAAACTGGGGAGGCACTGCTAAGGCTTGCAAAGGTAGTTTGCCTGCTAACACACACAGCAATGCTGGGATCCTCATGAGCTCTCTAAGGTGTGGGGGACCCATTCCGATACTTGTGAAGTTTACAGGGGGGTAGTCAGAAATCCTCAATAAATCTCTTAAGGATCACAGGTACTGCTGATTATGGAGGCCCCAAGGGCCACTTAAGACTTGCAAGGAGGTGATGGGCTGAGAATCTACTAGGGCTCATAGAGGGGGCCCCAAGTTTCTACAGCACACATTGTCTTGACCAGCTGCAAGATGGCTTCATTAATTGTAAGTGCTATTTTACTAGATTATGAGGGGCGTCCTATACTTTCCACAAAGGGATAAAATGGTTACTCACCTTCTCGTAACTTTGTTCTTCTAGATGTGTTGTTCATGTCCATTCCAATCAAGTGTGTGCGCGTGCACGGTAGCCAGAAGATTTTTCCCATAGCCGCATCCGTCGGGTCGGTCCAGGTGCCCCTTGGAATCGCGGCTTCATGGCACTCAATATAGAGCCCAGCCGACCCGCCACCCCTTCAGTTCTTCTTGCCAGCTACTCCAACCGAGGGGAAGGAGGGTGGGTATTGGAATGGACATGAACACCACATCTCGAAGAACAACAGTTACGAGAAGGTGAGTAACTGTTTTTTCTTCAAGTGCTTGTTCATATTGATTCCAATCAGGTGACTCACAAACCCAAGTTTAGGTGGTGGGATCAGAGTCTTCCACTGATTGGAGCACCACTCGTCTGAAGGCCGCATCGTCTCTGGCCTGCTGGGTAATCACATGGTGCGTGGCAAAAGTATGGATGGAGGATCACACTGACACCCTGCAGATTTCCTGAGTGGGAACCTGAGCCAGGAACGCTGTTGATGAAGCTTGTGCCCTGGTGGAGCACGCAGCGATTGGAGGTACAGGAACACCTGCCAGGTTGTAGCACTCACGAATACAGGATGCTATCCATGATGAGATGCATTGTGATGGTACAGGCTGACCTTTCATTCTGTCCGCCTCTGCGACGAATTACTGGACCGATTTTCTGAACGGTTTCGTTCTCTCAATGTAAAAGGCTAGCACCCTGCGGACATCCAGAGAGTGGAGTCTCTGCTCCCTGCCACAGAAATGAGGCTTAGGGTAGAATACTGGGAGAACGATGTCCTGGTTGATGGGAAACTGCAATACAAGGAAGGAAAACAGGATGAGGCCTGAGCTGAACCGTGTCCTTATCAGAGCTTCCCTACGCCATGGTCTATGTAAGGCCCTGTGCTCAGACACCCTCCTGGCCAAGGTTATCGCTACCAGGAACACCACCATGTAAGAGAGGTAGAGCAGGGAGCATGTCACTAATGGTTCAAAGCAGGGTCCCATGAGCCTAGAAAGGACCAGGTTGAGGTCCCAGGCAGCGACAGGCTGATGGATGTTAGGGTATAGCCTGTCGAGCCCTTTTAAGAACCGGCTGACCATAGGGTTAGCAAATACAGAGCGGCCCTCTGTGCCCAGATGGAAGGCTGAGATGGCGGCTAAGTCCATTCTTACTGATGACAACGAAAGTCCCGGCTGCTTCAGATGGAGGAGGTAGTCCACAATAAGAGGCGCTGAGGCTAGTGTCGGGGATGAATGGTGCTGCACCACCCAGATTGAAAAATCTCTTCCACTTGGCACGTAGAGGGTTTTCTGCTGCCAAGGAGGACTTGTCTAACCTGGTCTGAACAGGAAAGCTCCATCGGGTTCAACCACAGAGCTTCAACGCTGTGAGGTGAAGCGACTCGAGGTTCAGACGTTGAAGATGACCTTGATCTTGTGTCAGAAGGTCCGGGAAGAGCGGCAGGGTGATCGGGGCTTCCATGGACATGTCTAGGAGAGATGTGTACCAGTGCTGACGGGGCCAGGCTGGTGCTATCAATATGACCTGAGCTTGTTCTCTTCGGATCTTGAGGAGTACCTTGTGAATGAATGGTATGGGCAGAAAGATGAATAGGAGAGAACCTCCCCAATAGAGGAGGAATGCGGCCGTGCTGGAGCCCAGGCTGTGATTTTGGAAGGAACAGAACTGCTGGCACTTACTGTTGTATCACATGGTGAATAGGTCTATCTGGGAAAAGCCTCACCTCTGGAAGATTGAAATCATAACATCCGGGCAAAAGGACCACTCATGGCTGTGAAACGACCTGCTGAGGTGATCTGCCTGCTCGTTCTGTACCCCGGGGAGGTACAACGCTTGTAGATGCGTTGAATGTTCTACACAGAAGTCCCACAGCATGAGGGCTTCCTGGCACAGGGGAGAGGAGCGTGCACCCTCATTTGTTGATATAGAACATTGCTGTTGTATTGTCCATTATGACTGATACACATTGTTCCATTATGTATGCCTGGAAGGTCTGGCATGCTAGGCACAATGCTCTGAACTGTCTGACATCAATGTGGAGACCCAGGTCTGCCTGAGAGCAGAGGCCTTGAGTCCTGCAGTCTCCCAGATGTGCTCCCCAGCCCAAGTTAGATGCATCCGTCACTAGCGACAGAGACGACTGTGGAGTGGCAAAGGGGACCTCAGAGCATATCTCCTGAGGGTCGAGCCACCACAGGAGGAGGTCGAGGACCGGGCGAGGCAGGGTCATGATCCTGTCCAACCTGTCCTGGGCTGGGCGATACACTGACGCAACTGAAGAGGTCGAAGCCGGAGTCTGGCATGCTGCACCACGTAGGTACAGGCAGCCATGTGTCCGAGAAGCTTCAGGCAGTTTCTTGCTGTGGTGGTGGTAAACTGTCTGAGGCCTCAAATGATATCGGTTAGGGTCTGAAACTTTTCTTCCGGCAGGTATGCCCTGGCTTGGGTCAAGTTCAGTACTGCCCCTATAAACTCTATCCTCTGGATGGGGGACAGAGTCGATTTTGCTTCGTTTAGAAGGAGACCCAGGTTGTCGAAGGTGGCTCTGATGAATCTGACCTGAGCTTCCACTTGGGTCCCTGAGCGGCCCCTGATCAGCCAGTCGTCAAATAACGGAAACACCTGTATCTGGTGCCTGCTCAAGAACGCGGCGACGACTGTCATGCACTTGGTGAAGACTCGAGGTGCTGCTGACAGGCCGAACAGAAGGAAGGTAAATTAGTAGCGGGTAGGGTGGAATAACAGTCTGCTGGATCCAGTGAGGGGATGATGGAGACCAAGGAGACTGTGTGGAACCTGAGTTTCTTCACGAACTCGTTGAGTTCTTGCAGGTCCAAGATAGGCCTGAGGCCACCTTTGGCTTTCAGTATTAGGAAATACCGGGAAGAAAAGCCCTTGCCCCTGTGCTCCTGAGGAACCTCCTCCACTGTCCCTAGAGATAGAAGCGACTGCATCTCCTGGATAAGGAGCTGCTCATGAGAAGGGTCCCTGAAGAGGTACGGGGAAGGAGGGTGGAAGGGTCTGAGGGCACAGAATTGTATGGAGTATCCCCTCTCTACTGTGCAGAGCACCCAGTGGTCCTAAGTGATACAGGACCATGCAGAGTAGAAAGGGGACAATCAGGAGGAAAAGGTAAGGCAGGATAGATCCAGTTTTTGTTCTGGTGCACCGTCCTCAACTGCACCTTCAAAAGGCTGGTTTGGGGCCGGAAGGTGGTTTGGGTTGTCCAGAGCTCTGGCCTGAGGAGAGGTGTTGTCTTTTCCTGCCACTCCTGTTCCTCCTCTGAGAACCGTCCTGGCAGTACTGCTGATAGAACCTCGGAGGAGGTTGCAGCCTAAAGTGTTTCCACTGTGTGGCAGGAGTGTGCAGGCCCAAAGACTCGAGGGTGGCTCGTGTGTCTTTCAGGCTATGCAGCCTCTTGTCTGTCTTTTCAGAGAAAAGAGTCACACCCTCAAATGGGAGGTCCTGAATGGTCTGTTGGACCTCATAAGGGAGCCCCAAGACTTGGAGCCAGGAGCCCCTTCTCATGGCCAACCCAGTAGCCATGACCTTAGTGGTGGCATCAGCACCATCCAACACAGCCTGGAGGGAAGACTGGGAGACTAGCTTTCCCTCCTCCACCACAGCCGACACCTTGGCTCAGGAGTCTGAAGGGAGGAGCTCCGAAAATGTGGCCATCGCCGCATAGGTGTTATAAGAGTACCTGCTGACAATGGCCTGCTAGTTCGAAATACGGAGCTGAAAACCCCCTGTAGAGTAGACCTTTCTCCTGACAAGGTCGAGTCGTTTAGCCTCCCTGTTTTTAAGGGAGGGCCCCTGGAAACCCTGCTGCTCACACTGATTAGCAGCATCCACGACAAGAGAGTCGGGAGGTAGGTGGAAGTACAAATGTTCGTACCCCTTGGACGGCACAAAATAACGCCTCTCGTTGCACTTGGCAGTAGGTGTCAAGGAAGCTGGGGTCTGCCACAGGGTCTTGGTGGGATCCACAATAGTCTTAATAAGTGGTAGGGCAATACTAGAAGGTCCTGAGGGGCTGAGGACATCCACCATGGGATCAGCCTCCTCAACCACCTCCTCAGCCTTAATGCCCAGACCCTGAGCAGCCCTTTGCAGCAACTGTTGTAGCACCCTGTTGTCCTCAAGTGCCGGGGCTATGGCTGTGCCTGCCAATGCCTTGCCCGGAGACGAGAAGGAGGAAGCCCTTATAAAAAGCGTATGTTCCCTGCCATCAGCTCCCAAGGGGTCCCACGACTCTCGGGGATACGTCAGTACTGATGGAGCGCCCATCGGCATCAGGGCTGTCAATGCTGAACTCGGCATTGGTATGGGCACCAGAGACACTGATGGTACCGCTGGTGGAGCCGGTGCCGAACCAGCTGCCTGAGCCGACAAAGGTAGCAGGGCTGTTGTCTGTGCCACTGTCGGTGCCGAGGCCGTCATTGGTGCCGAAAATGCTGTCGGTGCCGAGGCTGAAAGAGTCGCCAGTGCTGAGATCGGTGCCAGTGATGGCGCTGCAGCTGATGTCGTTGGTATGTGGGTAGGCGCCAAGGCGAGCTGCGTGATTGATGGCGGGACGAATGTGTCTGAGGCCACCGAAGACGCCACGGAGCAGTGCCTTTGGATCCCTTCCTGGCTTTGGTGAAAGGCCGAAGGGGTCCAGAATGGCCACTGTGGTGGCTTCTGCTACTGCAGTAGTCACACCTGGGGCTCTCACCTTGACCTCTCTCATAGGCTCCTGCTCCTCCGGGAGCGGTAGGAGTCAGACTCTGACTCCGAGGTGTCCGAGACTGAAGACCACGGAGAAGCTGAGCTTCAGGGCCTCGACCGTCAAGAGCTTGGGGAGTGACTTAGGCTCTCTGTCCAAGTGGGCTGGTGCCGAAGGATGTGAAGAGGGGGAATGCCTGGACGTCACTGCCAGCTTCCCTCTTGACTGCACCTGGGGGGCAGGGTGGGATCGCCAGCGCCAGAGGTTCCTCCCTCCTAGGGAGCAAGAACGATGTCATAAGGTGAAGCAGATTCCAAGCAGCTTTGAAAGCTTCCGGCGTCGAAGGAAGCGTCAGCTGCTGGCCCGTAGGAACCGGTGAACGTGGGGGGCCCAGACTCAACTGCCTCGCCTGGGCAGGAGTTGATGCAGCCCTAACGGGGGGATCTTGAGCTGTGGCCCACCCGGGATCTCACTTCCTTAGATTTAGCCAGAGGTGACAGACTGTCCGGCTTTGTTTTCTTCTGAAGCACCAGCAAGTGAGACCGGTGCCTGCTCTTCGCTGGGACTCAGGAGGTGCCGTGTCGGTGCCGAGAATCCCGGGATGAGTCCTTTCTCGGCACTGAAATCGATGATGGCACCGGGGTGCTCTGCGTGGATGAGGAAGTGTTAGGAGCCAGGTCCCCTGAGCCCGGGTTCAAATGGGGGTGTAGAGCCATGAGGATCATTTTAAGACGCTGCTCCCTATCTTTAAGAGTTCTAGGGCAGAACTCACAGCAGATCTTACAGCGATCCTTTTGGTGACCCTTCCCTAGGCACCGTAAACACAAGGAGTGTGGATCATTCTTTGGCATGTGCTTCGCGTAGACACAGTTTTTAAACCCCGGGGACCACAGCATACCACGGCTCCGGGGAGTCAGAAGGGAGGTAGAGACCCCCAACAACTCTAATCATTAACTACTAACTACTAAGATAAATTAACTATATACAAACAACTCGAGTTAAATGCGCTTGCTAAAGCAAGGGCTACGAGAAGTTCCAGCCTACCGTCACTTGCAGTAAGAAGGAACCGAGGGGGTGGCGGGTCAGTAGGGCTCTATATTGAGCGCGACTCCAGGGAGCGCCCAGATTGACCCGACGGATGCGGCTATGGGAAAAATCTTCCTGCTGCCGTGCCCGTACGCACGCACACACCTTATTGGAATTGACATGAACAAGCACTCAAAGAAAAACTGGAGGATCTTCCACCCACCTCAGTAGATCTTGAAATTACCTATAGTCGTCAGGAGGTGATGATGCAACTGCCTCATCTGCAGATGACAACTCTATCTGAGTGGGTGGCCCCACCTGAGCTGGTTCCGTCTCTTCCTCAATTAGTTCTTGAGGAAGCTTGGGATCTTCTCTGTACGGGGAGGGCTGTCTTTACTCCTGATGGGAATGTATGGATTCAGGATGTTGCATTTATGGATTACATTGGACCTAGTAAAGCCAGTGTGAGGGGTCAAATGGAAATTGGGGCAGTCCTCCTGATGGAGGGTGCCACTCGTTCTGAGGAGCATAGTCCTTATGCAAGCAGAATAGTGCTCACAACACTCTGGATCCTCTGTCTGGTCTGAGACCTTGCCTCACTGGGAGTAGTGATGCTCTCCTACTGGCATCCTACTCAGAGGATGAGGCTTTGAAGACTCTGGGTGGTGCTATCAGTACCAAAGTCTCATTATGCCTGGCTGGTAGACGGTATGGTGAGTGGTTCTCTCTCATGCACGCCCTAGACCACCGGTGTGGACATCTCCCTGGTTAAGATCAATTCCGACAAGCAGGGACTTTGGGTTCATGTACATGACAGTGTCCTCATGGGTGGAGTATCTATCTCCTGATGCAAGGGCATGGACTGGACTTCTTTCTTTCTGTAGCACCAGCAGCATTGGTATTGTTACAGTGTTCAGTACCAACAACCCCTTTTCATGTCTCATTGGTACCCACAAAGTCAGAGGGATTCTCTGTCAGTTTTCCCTCACTAGTACCGGGACAGTCCCGCTCCTGTGGTTAATGTCAGTTTCAGGGTGCTCAGAGCCAGGAGAAGAGTACCATATTCCTTGTGTGTACCCTGAACAGGAGTGTCAGGAGCTGCATGTCACCCAACTTAATGGGTGTCAGAGAGGAAATCAACATTTTGGATGAGGGATTTCTCATTTCTTGTGAGAGTGTTTCCAACCCTCCTTAGGACTCCATTTGGAGGTGTCCTTTCCTCTACTCCTACCAATCCCAGAGTCATAGACCATCATTCTTGTAGGGGCACTTCTCAGTACCTCTGCCCAATGTACAGTGTGTGGGTGGCGTCTGATGGGCCTGAATTGGACTGGGGCCTCATAGCATGATCCATGAGGAATCTTCAAAGCCTATACTCACAATCTTGGCGGGCTTGCCTTGGAATGCATAAGCAAATGCTGCATTTTGAGAGGATGTGGGCTTCCCCAAGGCAGCAGAGGCACTTAATGTGGTCTTTGCTGACCAGAAAGGCCTGAGGGCAGGACACAATTCTTGAATCCCAGGATTCTGGCATACTAGGTACCACTAAGTGGGGAAAGGGATTGGCAAAGCCCCAAACTATTAAAAACCACTCTAACTATAAAACTATCTAACTAGTATTTATCTAAAAACTATTTACAGATAATTATACGTTTGAAGAACACTAGCTAAAACTGAGGACACTAAGGATGTTCCAGCTCAGATTACAGGTGGTAGAAAGAAACTGGAGAGGCAGTTGGTCTGCACTACCCTTAGTGCCCTCAGTTCAGAGCACGAGGAAGAGAAGGGCGCAGGTGTGGACAAACAGACACTGCTAGCAAAAATCTTCCAGCCTCAGGCACATAGAGCACATGTGCAACTAGAGTTATATACACACAGGGACCATCACTCAAAAGAAGAAACATTCATTTAACTTTAAACCCAATGGGACTTAAACATATGTTTAAAGTTAAGCATGTGTCTAAAAATGCTTTGCTGAACAGGGATGGTTTGCTAAATTGGGGCCTATCTTACTTTGAACATGCCCTTAGCAATTTAATTTTATTTCCTCTGTCCTTTCCTCTCAGTTTAGTACCATATGCAAATTTTATCTTTAACCTCTTTCTGCTGCATATGGTCAAGGAATTCGATTTGTACTTTACACCAATCCCTGCAGTATCCCATTAAACTACTTTCCTAGACTCAATACATTGCTGTTTATGATTTCCCTTTGTTTTCTCCTTGAGTCAATTTTCAGTCTTTGTGACTCATATGTAAAACAACTGGAATTAATGTTTTAAATACTCTGCAGTACTTTGCAGTGCATGTGCCATGAATTCTACTATCATGATGGTTGCACAGTCACTACATGCAGGACAAATCATATTGATTCTATGTCCATTTTTTTCTCCAATGCTTGTTAATTATAAGAGTTTAATGATCACAGCCCTTGTCACAGCTGGTTGTAAATTCAAACATAAGTTTTAAATGTGTCTATTTTTTTATTTTCTCAAACAACAATAGATTTCATATTTGAAAGCCCAAATGTAACTGTTTCCCCCCCCAGGGGATATGTAAACATAGGAGGAAGATTTAAATTTTGGACTGCCAGCCATAGCTCTCCTTTTAAAAGTACTTTGAAGACACTAAGCTACTCCACAACAACTCTATTACAAAGCAAAGAATAGTCTTTGCTAAATCTGACTGCTGGTTTCCATCCTGAATATCACGGCTGTGTGCTGGGGAGATTTGCAAGAAATCAGGGGAAAGGAATCTTTCCTCACAAATCTAGAGGGCTACAACTGAGCCACTCAGCATTCGAGCAGCCTCTCCTTGCTACTGCACTTCCCTTTTGTGGGCTGAGGAAGGAATGGTGGATTCCTTAGACCTTTCACTGTTAGGGCTGCAGATTTATCACAGCATTTTTTTTTAATCAAAAAATCAGAGAGTGACTGCTCCGTGATTTTTGATAAAAAATGCCTTGACAAACGAGGGGGCCTGCAGCAGCGCCCTTTGCCCTGGCACTGCAGCCCTAATGAGGAGGGGACATGCTAGTGGGGGAGGGGAGAGGTGCGGAGCAATCCTGCCCCACATTCACCTCGGGCATGGGCATCGGCACCTCCTGTGTTCCACAGGACTGGGCCCAGCTACCTGCTTCAAGTGACCTGGCACATGGAGCACAGCACTATTCAGGTTTGGCTGTGCTGCCCCTCTGTCATGAGGCATTGAGGGAATTTCAGTGAGTGGCACTGCAACCCTGTTTGTCAGGTTGCAATGTTTTCTGGGCCCAGCCCCACAGGACACAGGAGCTGTTGCTGCAGGGTGAGTACAGTAGGGTTACCATACGTCCGTATTTTCCCGGACATGTCCTGCTTTTTAGTTGTTAATCACCGTCCGGGAGGATTTTTTAAATATATATAAACGTCCGGAAAATACGGAGGTATGATAACCCTACTCACTGCCCCCTCTCCTCTTGGGGTGTCAGCTCGCTGCAGCCTGCGGATTGCAAACCCCCTCCCCCCGTGCTGCTGCAACCCCGCGCCCACGGTGGCGTCTCTGCAGGCAGCTGCAGGGGACCCACGGCTGCTTCTCCCTCCTCCGAGCATCCCCCGTGGCTCTGGCAGAGCTTCAGTCTCCCCGCTCCGTCCCAGCCGTGCAAGGAGCCCCCCCGCCAGCGGTCCATGCAGCCGGGGCTGCCTCCCCGCCCCGCGGAGCTGCTGCCAGGTCCCGGAGCAGGGGAAAGTTTCTCGGCGCGCAGTGGCAGCTCCCGGGAGCCCGAGCTCCCCCACCCGGGATGGGCCCGTGTTGCAGCGCCTCCCGCAGCCGCCTGGCCTGAGCTGCCGCAGCCTCGCTGGGTCCAGCTCGGAGCAGGGTGGAGGCTCCCCTGAACCTGAGGGCAAGGCCCGGGCCACGCACGCAGCACTTCTCTGCTCCAGCCCGGCCAGAGAGGGAGTCTGCGGCTGGGGTGCAGCCTCGCAGGTGGAAGCGTGCTGGGGCTGGGATGCCCAGCTCGGGGGCAGGCCCGGGGCCCGAAACAACTTCCCACCCCCCGTCTCCGGCTGCTGCTGCGCGGGGGAAGCGCCCGGCCGGGGGCGCAGGGACTGGAGAGCGGTGGGAGCCCGGGGAGGAAGCGGCTGTTTCGAGTGGCTGGGAGGGAGGGGGAATGTGGCGAGCTCAGGGGAGGAGGTGGGGCTGGGATTTGGGGAAGGGGGCCAATAGGGCAGAGAGGGGGCAGAGTTGGGACAGGGACTTTGGGTGGGGAAGGGGTTGGAATGGTCGCGGAGAAGGGGTGGAGTTGGGGTGGGGCTAGGGGCCCCATGGAGGGTCCTCTTTTTTCAGTGTACAAATATGGTAACACTAGAGTACAGGGTGGGCTTGCTCTTCAACACCCTCCTTTTCAGGGCCTGCTCTCTGCATCAGGTCAGCGGGGCAACTCATAGAGATCCTTCCTGCTGTAAGTCATGGACATACAGAGAAGTCACGGACAAAATGAGTATCCGTGACTTTTTCTGCACTCTGAGAAACCTGCAACCCTACTCATTGTGTACTGGCTTTTCCAAGATGATCTGTATTTCAGCTGAATCAGAATGCCCGTTTTGCTGCATTGCCAAGTCAGGCAATGTTCTGCAGACATGAAAGAGTGAGAGAGTGAGGAAAAAAAGCCCCAGGACATCATGATCCTTTTACATTTTTGTGTTCTTCAGAGCCCTTAATACTGAGTAAGTCTTCATAACTTATTCTGGATGGAAGCCAAACATCATTCCCCCATATTACAAATAAGTTCACTAAGAGGTTGCACAGGTCACTTCAGTTACAGCTGACAACTGAACTCAGGGCCAAGTATTTCAGAAGTGACTAATTATTTTGAATTATGTTGTGATGATTGGGCAGACAAATTTACCCTAATGGTAAGCTCAACTGTAAAAAGTATGTAAAAGTTCATAAGGTGTCACAATAACTATAGTAACAAATGTTGATGGGAAAAGGTACAAAAAGGAGACAGAAAGACTAAATTAATCTAAACAAAAAGGCTTACTGATATAGTTCAATGACTATGCTGAAATCATGCATGGTCAAAACAAGATGTGGAACTGGAAATTAATGAACCAAAATTGATGTATTGGATGTTAGGCCTAATTGGTAGACAACACAATGAGGGGATGAGCTATCTCACCCATCAACTCCCTCTTTGGGTCCTTAAAGAAAGAGACTTTGGGGAAGAATACAAAATAACAGACAGAAAAACAAATAGAGGCTACCAGACTGAGCTTCACCATCATGGCTGCCACCACCCGCATCATTTACTGGGATCCCAGGCCTTTGTCACGCTGATCTTGAGAGATGTCCAGACCAGACCAGGCCCAAGAGAGGGATCCAGATGACATTGTCACCCCTATCAGCTCCATTTGAATCCCAAATGCCACCTGAGATGGAATGAGATTGGATTTACAGCAGCAGCAACAGCTCCAGGTCAAGCTCATAGAATCATAGTACTGGAAGGGACCTTGAGAGGCCATCTAGTCCAGTCCCCTGCCCTCATGGCAGGACTAAGTATTATCTAGACCATTCCTGACAGGTTCGTCTAATCTGATGTTAAAAATCTCCAAAGATGGAGATTCCACAACCCCCCAGGCAATTTATTCCAGTGCTTAACCAGCCTGACAGTCAGGAAGTTGTTCCTAATGTCCAACCTAAACTTCCCTTCCTACAATTTAAGCACATTGCTTCTTGTCCTAGCCTCAGAGATTAAGCAGAACATTCTTTCTCCCTCCTTTCTGTAACAACCTTTATGTACTTGAAAACTGTTATGTCCCCTCTCAGTCTTCTCTTCTCCAGACTACACAAACCCATTTTTTCAATCTTTCCTCAGAGGTCGTTTTTTAGACCTTTAATCAATTTTTGTTGCTCTTCTCTGGACTTTCTCCAATTTGTCCACATCTTTCCTGAAATGTGGCACCCAGAACTGGAAAAATACTCAATTTGAGGCCTAATCAGCATGGAGTAGAGTGGAAGAATTACTTCTCGTGACTTGCTTACAACACTCCTGCTAATACAGCCCAGAATGATGTTTGCTTTTTTTGCAACAGTGTTTTACTGTTGACTCATATTTAGCTTGTGATCCACTGAGACCTGCAGATCCCTTTTGGCAGTACTCCTTCCTAGGCAGTCATTTCCCATTTTGTATGTATGTAACTGATTGTTCCTTCTTAAGTGGAGTACTTTGCATTTGTCCTTATTGAATTTCACTATTTACTTCAGACCATTTCTCCAGTTTGTCCAGATCATTCTGAATTTTAATCCTTTCCTCCAAAGCTCTTGCAATCCCCTCCCAACTTGGTATCGTCCACAAACTTTATAAATGAACTCTCTATGCCATTATCTAAATCATGGAAGAAGATATTGAACAGAGCTGATCCCAGCAGGCCCCCACTTGATATGCTCTTCTATCTTAACTATGAATCACTGATAACTATACTGTGGGAATGGTTTTCCAACCAGCATGTACCTACTTTATAGTAGCTCCATCTAGGTTGTCATTTCCCTAGTTTGTTTATGAGGAGATCATGCAAGACAGTATCAAAAGCCTTACTCAAGTCAAGATATACCACATATACCATTTCCCCTCCCACATCCACAAGGCTTGTTACCCTGTCAAAGAAAGCTATTAGGTTGGTTTGACATGATTTGTTCTTGAATCTATGCTGACTTACTTATCACCTTATTATCTTCTAGGTATTTGCAAACTGATTGCTTAATTATTTGCTCCATTATCTTTTTGGGTACCGAAGTGAAGCTGACTAGTCTGTATTTCCCGGGTTGTCCTTATTTCCCTTTTTACAGATGGGCACTATATTCGCCCTTTTCCAGTCCTCTGGACTCTCTCCCATGAGTTTTCAAAGATAATTGTTAATGGCTCAGCTATCTCCTCAGCCAGCTCGAGTATTCTAGGATGTATTTCATCAGGCCCTGGTGACTTGAAGACATATAACTTGTCTAAGTAATTTTTAACTTGTTCTTTCCCTATTTTAGCCTCTGATCCTACCTCATTTTCACTGGCATTCACCATCTTAGATGTTCACTACTAGCCTTTTTGGTGAAAACCGAAATAAAAAAGTCATTTAGCACTTCTGCCATTTCTGTTACTGTTTCCAGCCCCTCCTCCCCATTTAAGTAATGGGCCTATCCTGTCCTTGGTCTTCCTCTTGCTTCTAATGTACACTCAGTTATCTTCTTCTCTTTTTCCCAAAAGGACAGTTATGACCAGCTTTGATACCGTCTAAGAGACTGTCAAACAAGGGTTTTTTTCCCTTCTAAAACTATCTCCAGTTAAAGGGAACAAGAAATGTTGTTAAAATGAAAGCTTTACTTACTTCAAATGCTTTCATGTTTTCCCTTCTTTTCTGTATCTTTAATAAAAAGGTTAAAAGGATGTGTTTGCCATGGTGCTAATTAGCTTGAGATCTCTATATACCAAACCCTGAACCTTGTTTAACAATATTTAATGCTGGACACGACTAGGTTATGTTAACATTTTTGGGCCCCGAAATCCAATTAATACAACAATGCCTTAATTTTTGCTTGGCCAACTTGAGATAGTTTTAAAGGGACTAATTTTCAGAAAGCATTCAGCTTCCAGATTCGGAAAATCAGACCTCTCTGAAATGTCTCAAGTTGAGCACCCAAAATTTATAGCACCCAAAATTACTCTTACTTTTGAAAATCTTGAACCAAGTCACTAATATAGCAGCTCTAGCTCTTATCTACTCAGGCACACTGCCTTTTCAAGGGAAGGTGCAAAATCTATGTGCTTTGCTATCCTGTCTCAAACCAACTATTGCTCTAACGCAGGGGTCGGCAAGCTTTGAGAAGTGGTGTGCCAAGTCTTCATTTATTTACTGTAATTTAAGGTTTCACGTGCCAGTAATACATTTTACATTTACAGGGGCCGGCGGACGGAACCCCAGACTGGCAGTGGGCTGAGCGGGGCTGGTGGGCAGAACCCCAGATGGGCAGCGTGGGCGGCAGACGGAACCCCAGACCGGTAGCGGGCTGAGCTGCTCAGCCCACTGCTGGTCCGGTCTGGGGTTCTGGTCTGCCAGCCCTTGCCAGGTAGGGTCCCAGCCGCCGTCCCCGCTCAGCCCGCTGCGGGCCCGGGGTTCTGTCCATCCAGGCCGGCAGCGGGCTGAGCGGGGCTGGGACCCCGGCTGGCAGCAAAGTGCCACTAAAAATCAGCTCGCATGCCGGCTTTGGCACATGTGCCGCAGGTTGCCGTCCCCTGCTCTAACCACACCACCACACTTCCCTCAGAACCAGGAACAGAACTCAGTATTTCTGCTCTGTAACATTCTACTGATATCTAGCAAATAGGTCTATAGCTAACTGGGAAAGCGTGTGTCAAGTTCCCCTCTAGTCCACATAGACAGTAACAGTTATTCCTTGAGCTCAAATGGTCAATGTCAATGTCAAGCTGACGCACTGTAGGTTTGGATATCAAGCCCTTCTGATCACCCACTTGGGGTGGATCCTCATTGCTGTGCATCACAGAATTTGTTTTTCCAGTTTGCTGATTTTAAAAACTGGTTTAATTCATACACTAAAAAACCCATTAAAACTCAGTTTTATAGTTTACAACCATTATATTCTATTTATTATGGCATGATGAACAAGCAAACACAGGTGTTCTGCATTTTGGCCATCACATATTTTGATTACTTATGTCATATATTGGTAGGTTTGAAAGATGGGAGGTATGCAATGATGTGCTTTGGAGTTACTGCCCCCACTCTCACCACATAGCCATCTTACATATTTGGTTACAGGGATACAACTTAGAATCATAGAACTGGAAGGGAGCTTAAGAGGTCATCTAGTCCAGACACCTGCACTCAAGCAGGACTAAGTACTATCTAGACCAGGGGCGGGCAAACTTTTTGGCCTGAGTGCCACATTGGGTTTCTGAAATTGTATGGAGGGCTGGTTAGGGGAGGTGTGCCTCCCCAAATAGCCAGGTGTGGCCTGGCCCCCGTCCCCTATCTGACCCCCCCGCTTCTCGCCCCCGACAACTCCCCCGGGACAACCCCCATCCAACCCCCTCGTTCCCTGACAGCCCCCCCCCCAGGACCCCTTCCCCATCCACACACACACACACACACGCCATTCCCTGTCCCCTGACCGCCCCTGGAACCCCCGCCCCATCCAACCCCTCCTCTCATTCCTGACTGCCCCCGGAACCCCTGCCCCTGACTGACCCCCACTGCCCCATCCAACCCACCCCTCCTTCCTGATTGCCCCCGGGACCCCTAACCCCATTCAAACCCCCTGTTCCCCACCCTCTGACCGCCCCGACCCCTATCCACACCCCTGACCACCACCTCAAACTCCCCTGCCCTCTATCCAACCCCCCCTGCTCCCTGCCCCCTGACTGCGCTGCCTGGAGCACCAGTGGCTGGCAGCGCTACAGCCACGCCGCCCAGAGCAGCTGGACAGGCAGCTGCACCACCCAGCGGGAGCCAGCCACGCCACCACGCAGCACAGAGCACCGGGTCAGGCCGGGCTCTGCAGCCCCGTTGCCCAGAGCATTGCGCCGGTGGCGCACTGAGCTGAGGCTGCGGGGAAGGGGGAACAGTGGGGGAGGGGCCAGGGGCTAGGCTCCCAGGCCAGGAGCTCAGGGGCCGGGCAGGAGGGTCCCGCGGGCCGGATGTGGCCCGCGGGCTGTAGTTTGCCCACCTCTGATCTAGACCATCCCTGACAAGTGTTTGTACAATCTGCGCTTAAAAATCCCCAATGATGGAGATTCCACAACCTACCTAGGCAATTTATTCCAGTGCTTAACCAATCTGACAGTTAGGAAGTTTTTCCTAATGTCCAACCTAAACCGCCCTTGCTGCAATTTAAGCCCATTGCTTCTTGTCCTAGCCTCAGAGGTTAAGAAGAACATTTTTTCTCCCTCCTCCTCGTAACAACCTTTTATGTACTTGAAAACTGTTATGTCCCCTCTCAGTCTTCTCTTCTCCAGACTAAACAAACCCATTTTTTTTTCAATCTTCCCTCATAGGTCATGTTTTCTAGACCTTTAATCATTTTTGTTGCTCTTCTCTAGACTTTATCCAGTTTGTCCACATCTTTCCTGAAATGTGGCACCCAGAAGTGGACACAATACTCTAACTGAGGTCTAATCAGCACGGAGTAGAGTGGAAGAATTACTTCTTCTGTCTTGCTTACAATACTCCTGCTAATACATCCCAGAATGATGTTTGCTTTTTTTGCAACAGCATTAAACTGTTGACTCATATTTAGCTTGTGATCCACTATGACCCCAGATTCCCCTTTCCGCATTACTCCTACCTAGGCAGTCATTTCCCATTTTGTATGTATGCAACTTATTGTTCTGTACTAAGTGAAGTACTTTGTAATTGTCCTTATTGAATTTCTTCCCATTTACTTCAGACGATTTCTCCAGTTTGTCCAGATCATTTTGAATTTTAATCCTATTTGAATTTTAATCCAAAGCACTTGCAAACCCTCCCAGCTTGGAATCGTCCGCAAACTTTACAAGTGTACTCTCTATGCCATTATCTAAATCACTGATGAAGATATAGAATAGAGCTGGACCCAGAACCGATCCCTGCGGGACTCCACTTGTTATGCCCTTCCAGCATGACTGTGAACCACTGATGATTACTCTCTGGGAACGATTTTCCAACCAGTTATGCACCCACTTGTAGTAGCTCCATCTAGGTTGTATTTCCCAAGTTTGTTTATGATGAGGTCATGTGAGACAGTATCAAAAGCCTTACTAAAGTCAAGATATACCACATCTACTGCTTCCCCCTCATCTACAAGGCTTCAGAGGGTCCTGTGGCATCCTTAAGACTAACAGAAGTATTGGAGCATAAGCTTTCGTGGGTGAATGCCCACTTCATCAGATGTCTGTTAGTCTTAAAGGTGCCACAGGACCCTCTGTTGCTTTTTA
>NW_020664417.1:42356912-42371032 GCF_002925995.2 Terrapene triunguis | reverse complement strand
TCTGATGAAGTGGGCATTCACCCACGAAAGCTTATGCTCCAATACTTCTGTTAGTCTTAAAGGGTGCCACAGGACCCTCTGTTGCTTTTTACAGATTCAGACTAACACGGCTACCCCTCTGATATCTACAAGGCTTGTTACCCTGTCAAAGAAAGCTATCAGGTTGGTTTGACATGATCTGTTCTTGACAAATCCATGCTGACTGTTATTTATCACCTTATTATCTTCTAGGTGTTTGCAAATTGATTGCTTAATTATTTGCTCCATTATCTTTCCGGATACAGAAGTGAAGCTGACTGGTCTGTAATTCCCCAGGTTGTCCTTATTTCCCTTTTTATAGATGGGCACTATATTTTCCCTTTTCCAGTCTTCTGGAATGTCTCCCATCTTCCATGACTTTTCAAAGCTAATTGCTAATGGCTCAGATAGTTCCTTGAGTACTCTAGGATACATTTCATCAGGCTCTGGTGATCTGAAGACATCTAACTTGTCTAAGTAATTTTTCACTTGTTCTTTCCCTATTTAGACTCTGATCCTACCTCATTTTCACTGGCATTCACTATGTTAGATGTCCAATCGCCACCAATCTTCTGGGTGAAAACCAAAACAAAGAAGTCATTAAGCACTTCTGCCATTTCCACATTTTCTGTTACTGTCTTCCCCCCCTCATTGAGTAATGGGCCTACTCCGTCCTTGGTCTTCCTCATGTTTCTAATGTATTTGTAGAACATTTTCTTGTTTCCCTTTATGTCCCTAGCTAGTTTGATCTCGTTTTGTGCCTTGGCTTTTGTAATTTTGTCCCTACATACTTGTGTTACTTGTTTATATTCATCCTTTGTAATTTGACCGAGTTTCCACTTTTTGTAGGACTCTTTTTTGAGTTTTAGTTAATTGAAGATCTCCTGGTTAAGCCAGGTTAAGGGTGGTCTCTTGCCATACTTCCTATCTTTCCTACGCAGTGGGATAATTTGCTCTTGTGCCCTTACTAATGTCTCTTTGAAAAACTGCCAACTGTCTTCAATTGTTTTTCCTCTTAGACTTGCTTCCCATGGGATTTTACCTACCAATTCTCTGAGTTTGCTAAAATCTGCCTTCTTGAAATCCATTGTCTTTATTGTGCTGTTCTCCCTCCTACCATTGCTTAGAATCATGAACTCTACCATTTCATGATCACTTTCATCCAAGTTGCCTTCCACTTTCAAATTCTCAACCAGTTCCTCCCTATTCGTCAAATCAAATCTAGAACAGCCTCCCCCCGAGTAGCTTTCTCCACCTTCTGAATTAAAAAATTGTCTCCAATACATTCCAAGAACTTGTTGGATATCTGTGCACTGCTGTATTATTTTCCCAACAGATGTCTGGGTAGTTGAAGTCCCCCATCACTACCAAGTCCTGTGATTTGGATGATTTTGTTAGTTGTTTTAAAAAAAGCTTCCTCCATCTTAACAGGGGGTGTTTCAAGGCTGCATGAGTTCTCCAAATCCTGCCCTTCTGGGCAGTAAAACCACATCAGCCCCAATGTGTCTGGGACCTCTGCATTTGGGGAAGTTAGTCAGTAGGACATACCCCCAAAATGTTGAAGCTAAATACCATGTCAGTTTAACAAACTTCAGCTTATCATTTGAAAAGAACCATAAATGTAGGGTAGTCAGACCTTCACTGTGAGTTATAATATACAATATACAATTAGTGGTTACTGCTGTATGTGATTACTACTTCTAAAATAACTTAGATAAACTACTTTCATCTTATATACCACATAAGGTCAATTTCTACTCTTGCTTATTCTGCATTCTTGAAAGTACACATTCACTTGTGAAAATTAAAGGAAATAAATTTAAAATATTGAGTGATTTTAATTTCCTTCACTTGTATCAGATTGCTTTGTAACACGATGGAAAATAAAAAAGTGCATTCAAACTATGGATAAGTCGTCCTCTTCTTACCATGATCTGGGGGACAAACTGAAACAGTACCAGTCTGTACTAGATAAGTGCTGGCAGTATAGTCCTCATCTGTATCAGAGTCCTGAACTGGCTGGATGGCATTAGTACTTAGCAACCACCTCTGGTTGTCATGGAGATTGGGTGATGGAGGAAGGGAATGTAAATGTTCAATGACGGATGGACTAGATGAAGAGGATGGCATGGGAGGACCTATGGAAAAATACAAATAAAATATTTTAAAATATGGGTCAGGATATCACATGAGAGATAAATAAAATCCTTTCTACATCATTGGAAGGAAAGTCATTTATTAAAACAATAAAAACAGGGTGGGCAAAAAAAGATATTACTGGAGCATGCAATACAAATGGTTTTAAAAGCTTAAAATGTCACAATGTAAGGTTCTGATCTTGTGATCACCCACTACTGCAGGGAGTAGTAACACAAGGAATCCCCTTGACTATGCTGAGTAGTAGATGAGAGGAGGCTCAGGTCTCAAGTAACTAACTATGTATAAAAAGGTTTGTTTTTCCAGTATTTGCAAAAGAAATTATTTTCTACTCTTTTAATCTGACTTTTGTTTTATAAGGACACTGTAACGGCCAGAGGGCCTAAAAAGTAAAACTAATGGTTCTGTTTTGGGTTGAGGAAATGAATATTTATGTCATGCAAGCACAGACATATTGCGTCATCCCTCCATTCTGCATGTCTGCTCTGCTTTTGTAGGTGGGCAGGCAGAATGAAAGCATTCAGAAATCAGGATTCTTGTACATTTCAGAGCAAGATTCCTGTATACAAAAAGCCCCACCTCATTTTAATGGAAAAGACAGGCATGAGTGGAGAGACAGCATGAAGTGTTATGCTTGAGATCACAGATATGCAGAAATCCAGAACTATGGGTTTGTAATACATGAATTGCCACTGATAAGAAGCTAGGATTTTAGCTAGGATTTTTAGCAATGTAAGGGGGAGGAATTATAGCTTATTTCAAAACACAAATGTCAATTAAAAGGAAAACAAACATTAACTTTTAAAATCAGTGAAATGTTGGGCCTATCAAACTTTGGATTCATCTAAACAAGAGATTAACATTAAGTTACTTTAAAACATAGAATCAGAGAAATGTAGGGCTGGAAGGGATCTCGAGAGGTTATCAAGTCAAGTCCCCTGCACTGAGGCAGGACCTAGACCATCCCTGACAGTTTGTCCAGCCTGTTCTTAAAAATCTCCAATAATGGGGATTCCACAACCTCCCTGGGAAGCCTATTTCAGAGCTTAAATATGTTAGAATTTTTTCCCCTAATACCTAACCTAAATCTCCCTTTCTGCAGATTAAGTCAATTTCTTCTTGTTCTACCTTCAGTGAACATGTAGAACAATTGATCATTGTCATCTTTATAACACCCCTTAACATATTTGAAGACTGTTATGTCCCCCACTCAGTCTACTTTTCTCAAGACCAAATATGCCCAGTTTTTTTAACCTTTCCTCTTACATGAGGTTTTCTAAACCTTTTATCATTTTTATTGCTCTCTTCTGGATTCTCTCCAATTTATCCACATCTTTCCTAAGATGTGGCACCCAGAATTGGACACTGCACTCCATCTGAGGCCTTACCATTGCAGACTATAGAAGGACAATTACTTCCCACGGCTTACATAAAACACTCTTGTGAATACACCCCAGAATTATATTAGCCTCTTTTGCAACTGCATCACATTGATGACCATACTCAATTTGTGATCCATTATAGCCCCATATCCTTTTCAGAAGTACTGCCACCTAACCAGTTATTCCCAAAAATCAAGTTGTGCACTTGATTTTTCCTTTTATTTTGCACTTATCTTTATTTAATTTCAACTTGCTAAATTCAGACCAGTTCTCCATTTTGTGAAGACTGTTTTGAATTCTTATCCTGTCATCCAAAATGCTTGCAATACCTTCCAGTTTAGTATCATTTGCAAATTTTATAAGCATATTTTGCACTCCATTATCCAAGTTATTAATGCATGACATTGTTGACTCATATTCAGTTAGCAAAATATTGACTAGTACTGGACCCAGGACTGAGCCCCACAGGACCCTCCAAGTTTCATGGTGAACCATTGATAACTACTCTTTGAGAACCAGTTGTGCACCCATCTTACAGAAATGTCATCTAAACCACATTGCCCTAGTTTGGTTATGAGACTGTCATGTGGGACTGTATCAAAAGCCTTACTAAAATCAAGATATATCATGTCTACTGCTTTGCCCCCTTTTCTGTTAGACCAGTAACCCAATTAAAGAACATATATACACTTATTCCACAGCTGTTGCATACATGATGAAAAATATTTCCTATTTTAAGCATAAACCAAATACATCCAGATAAAGACTAGAGAATGATATTGATATATTTGGCACTTAAAAATCCACAACTGGTAAAGAATGGTTACTTACCCCACAATAACTGTGGATCTTTGAGATGTAGTAGTCATGTGGATGCCAGTGTAGCTATGTATGTGCCTTATGCATGGAGTTTTTTAAACCTCAATGTCTGTCAGGGTTGCACATGCACTCTGTGCCTCTTTGTGCTCCCACGTGAGGGCATAAAGGAAGGAGCAGCCCCCCCTCCCCCAGGTTCTCTCACAATTCAAAGCCTGTGGTACCTGAGAACTCTGAAGAGCAGGAAGAGGACAGAACAAAGAGTAACGGTCTCAAGTTGCAGTGGGGGAGGTTTAGGTTGGATATTAGGAAAAACTTTTTCACTAGGAGGGTGGTGAAGCACTGGAATGGGTTACCTAGGAAGGTGGTGGAATCTCCTTCCTTAGAGGTTTTTAAGGTCAGGCTTGACAAAGCCCTGGCTGGGATGATTTAGTTGGGGACTGGTCTTGCTTTGAGCAGGGGGTTGGACTAGATGACCTCCTGAGGTCCCTTCTAACCCTGATATTCTATGATTCTATGAGGGAGGGATCCACACTGACAACATCTCGAAGACCACTATTGTTATAGATTAAGTAACCATTCTTTCTTCTTCAAATATATATTGAGATGGATCCCACTGGAAAGCAGTACCTCCTCAAGATGGTGGGAATAAGGAGTTTCAGGTGTATCATATGAACACGGATTTCTCTCCCAAACTTGGCATCTGATCTAGCAACTAAGTCCAAGGCATAGTGTTTGGCAAAGGTCAATGGATTACTCCACATTGCTGATTTCTGATAGTGGCACATTTCTGAAGTAGCTGCACCATGTAGCCTGTGCTTGGATGGAGTGAGCCTTGATGTTCGGAAGGAGAAGTACACCAGCTAGCTGGTAACGTACATGATCAATTTCAATATTCTTGGTGAAGAGATGGCTTTACCTTTACAATGCACAATTACAACTAATAATAGAAGTGCAACAGTGTGAGCCTGTCAATATAATAAAGCAAACTCCAATGTGTGTAACTTCTTTTCTTTTGGTGCAGTGTGGGGCTTCAGGAAAAAAAGACAGGCAGTCGACTGTGTTTTGATACACATCTGAGATCAGCTTAGGAATGAACTTCTGGTGAGGTCGCATACTGAGAACTCTTCCACTAGGTACAGCCTTCTGGTAGATGTTTTCCTGCTCTGTAAAGTATTTCCTGGACCTGTAACGAGTAGTCTCTGTCTAGTCTGGATGGAGTATCTGGCCCTGAAACTGAGATCAGATCCAGATGGTCTGGAAGCTGGTTTGAGGGCTGAATGGACATCTGCGGGAAGTCTGTCATCCAAAATGGTCTTGGTCAATAAGAAGCTATAAAATGATTGGCTTTGCTCTTTTAATCTTGGCAATTACCCTGGAGATCAGGGTAATCAGTGGAAAGGCACAGAACAGCCTCTGACCCATTGCAGAAGGAAGGCATCTGACAATGATTCTAAACTAAGGCCTCCTTTGGAGCCCAAATTCTGACACTTGGTGTATTTCTTGACATCAAAGAAGTCTAATATGGGGGATCTCCAGTGACAGAATACCAGTCCTATGCCAAACCTGTGTAAGGATCTTTTATGAAGGGTCACAGATTACCTGCTCAGGAAGTTTGCTAGGCTGTTGCTCCCAAAGGATGAAGGACCATTGGGGTCACTACATTCCAAGTCCAGAATTTGATGGCCTCCAGGCAGAGGGGCGAAGAGTAGGAGCCCTTTTGTTTATGTAGTGCATGGCTGATGTATTATCTGTGAGTTCTGAAGGACAGGTAGAAATGCCCCTTTGCTGGCTCAAGTATGCCCTCATTAATGGGGAGAGCAACCCCGGCTGGGACTGATGCAGTCAAAATGTCAAAGAGTTTCTGGGATTTCTCTTGTATTACTACTCATTTGATATCTA
Source organism: Terrapene triunguis (assembly GCF_002925995.2). NCBI lineage: Eukaryota > Metazoa > Chordata > Testudines > Emydidae > Terrapene > Terrapene triunguis. The sequence goes on along the minus strand of NW_020664417.1, from coordinate 42,364,757 downwards.
GGTCTCTGTGATACAAGATAGGAAAATCTGAAAGGTCTTAAAATCATCACTTGTGGGGACAGGGGCTAGTGTCACTGCCTCATCAGGCAAAAATGACAATTCTTTCAGTGGACACTGGGGATATTGTTGTCCATCTGCTACCCCCAGCTCCTGAGTGTTCATGGGCAACCTGATCTCCTCCTCTTCCTGGACATACTTGAGGGCAATCCACTGCAAGATACTCATGATGATAGTCCCCAGTATGGCCAAGGTAGCATGCCATATGGGTATTGATCAAAAGCACTTCAGGTTCCCTTGATGCTGGTGCCATGGGATAGCCATCTCTGGTGTCAGCCCTACGGTACTACAAGAAGGCAGAGCCCAGCCATCCCTGCTCAAAGCTAGAGGGAAAGCATAATATGGTGATGGTGAAGAAGGATAAGACTTTTCAAACAGCGATGCCATGGAGCAATGCCTGTGCTCAAGTCCTGGTGCCAGGCGCTGCTCCAATACCAACAATGTCCATGGAGGGGAACTCGATGAGTCTATGAAGGCATATCTTGGGCCTGTAATCGGTGTGGTTGTCAGTACTGGTGTCTTTGTCTGTGCCAGTGCCAGTTTACTATGCATCATTTCTGACTGAGTGGCAGACTTGGATGCCTTGCCCTTGGAGGAATGAAGCTTCTTCTCCTCCTTACAGAGCCATATCTCCTGATGTTTGAAGCTAAACTTGGGCTCCACTTGGCTGTCCTTCAGTCCCACCCTTATGTCAGGGTGCCAGTGCAGGTTATAATGATGACATTGTTGGCATTGGGAGAGATGGCACTGAGCTCAATGCCAATGTTGGGACTGTTGGTGTCAATACTGGTGTAGAGACGTCTGGTGCTAAAGGCAGAGGCAGTTGCCCACAATGTAGCCTGTGCCAATTTTGATAGTGTCTTCTTTCCTTCCTTCCTTTTGCTGGGTTGTGCAATGTGGTTGAGAGAGTGCTCATGGATGAAGACCCTTTTGACCATTCTTTGGAAATATTAACTTCCTCTGGGTCTGAAGTGGTATACATAGATTGCTTTAGTACAGTGGCTCTCAACCAGGACTCTGGAGCCCCGTAGGGGGCCTCGAGTAGGTTTCACAGGGGCCTCCAAGCAGGGCCAGCATTAGACTATCTGGGGTCCAGGGCAGAAAGCCAAAGCACAAGCACATGGGGCTGAAGCCCAGCTCCCTGAGCCCCGCCACCCAGGACTGAAGCTGGAGCCTGAGCAATGTAGCTTCATGGGGATCCCTGTGGCATGGGGCCCCAGGCAATTGCCCTGCTTGCTATCCCCTAATGCCAGCCCTGGCTTTTATATGCAGAAAACCAGTTATTGTGGCACAGGTGGGCCGCAGAGTTTTTATAGCATGTTAGGGGTGGGGTGTCAGAAAGAGAAAGGTTGAGAACCTCTGCTCTAATGGATGCAATTTCAGTCACACATTCCTAGAATTATGACTTCTTGAGCAGAAGGATTTACATGTCAAACATTTATTTGGGACATGGCTGTCCCTCAGAAAGAATAGGCTTTGACTATGCCCATCGACCAGACCAATGAGTCTGCTGCAGATCGAGCAGGGTTTAAACCCAGAGTGTTTGAAGCCCTTCATGTTGGTCAGTGCACGGCACTTTACCAGGGCCGGCTTTAGGACCTGTGGGGCCCGATTCGGCACTTTGGCGGCGGGGGGTCCGCTCCGTGTCTTCCGCGGCACTGAAGGCCCCCCCCGCCGCCGAAGACCTGGAGCAGACCCCCCGCCGCCGAATTGCCGCCGAAGACCCAGAGCAGACCCCTCCGCCACTGAAATGCCGCCAAAGACTTGGAGCGGACCGCCGCCAGGTGAGTAAAAAAAATTAAAAATGTTAAAAGGCGCCTAAGGTGCGGGGCCCTCTTAGGCACAGGCGCGGGGCCCTCTTAGCGTGGGGCCCGATTCCAGGGAATCGGTGGAATCGGCCTAATGCTGGCCCTGCACTATACCCTGCTATGTCGGAAGGTGTACAGAAGTGCATGTCTCTCTTCTTCCTTCGTCCTTTTTTTATGGTGGGGTGCAGTAGTCAGGGCCGGCTCCAGCATTTCTGCCGCCCCAAGCAAAAAAAAGCCGCAATCGCGATCAGCGGCGGCAATTGGAAAAAAAAAAAAGCCGCGATCGGCGGCGGCAGTTCAGCGGCAGGTCCTTCGCTCCTAGAGGGAGTGAGGGACCTGCTGCCCCCGAATTGCCGCAGGTGCCGCCCCTCTCCCTTGGCCGCCCCAAGCACCTGCTTGTTAAGCTGGTGCCTGGAGCCGGCCCTGGCAGTAGTGAAGGTGGAAGGCAAGTGACCACATTTGAGGAGAAGAGAAGGAGATTCTTCACTGAAAAGGTAAATTTTAAGCTAGAAAAAATAGCACTGCCATGGTCAGGAAGACTGAACTAGGAGGGTCACAGCCACTTCCCCCAGTACAAGGAGGCACAAGGTGCATGCATAGTCCCAATATACACACAATATACAAAAAAAATCTGATCTCATGCCGTAAAATGCATGCCTATCTACAGTGGGATTTATACTGACACATAGTCGAAAGAACAAATAGAATCAATTTTGCAAACTCTACTGTGTTCTAGAAAAGAAGCATACTGCTAATATTCTACATGAAATGAGATACTGAAAAGTTTTTGAATAAAATGTTATCCTGCCTGTAGATGGAGCACTCTGTCTGGAAACCAAGTAGCTGTATCACATGTATTATTTAAATTAGAAAATTAGCTTTACCTGCACTGTTATCATATACAAGATGAAAACACAGTATTAAAATAACAGGGAAAAATTAACAGGAATTTTTTTCATCCTCAAATTATTTAATCTAATGGCACTCAGCAGTACAATTACACTGGGTAAATGCACTAGCTCCTCATGTTACATTTTAGATTAATAATATATTGTCAATATTAATATCTTGAATTACCTCCTCTTTCTGTTTCCATTTTACATGTTCCTACCATTGTATTGCTTTTTTCACTCCTTTGTTTTTGCTTCGAGAATGAATATAGCAGGTCCCACGATATATCAGATTTCTCAAATTTAGTTTTAACCAGACGCTAAGATCTAATTGGGCGGTTTCCATGGAAGTAAAACTACTCTATTCTACCCACAGAACTGTTTGCTTAGCTTTTCCACATGTCATATTTCCCTTTCTGGCTTAACTCTCTAGTGGGAAGCACAATACATTACTATGTAAGGAACTGAATTTTGAGATTAGAACTTGGCCCAAGAACTTGACAATGAACACCTTCTATTGATCTAGTAACTCCATGTCCAGCTCAGAATGGTCAGCCAAACACAGGGTTATTAGCTGGAGAAGTAATGCAGGGGAAGAATGGAAATTTTCAGGGCTCTAAGAGGGAAACACAGGAGGAATAGGCAACAAGGCATGGGCAGAAAGAGAGCTATAAAAACCTTATATGTTGAAACAAATATTCCAGGCTGACTTTGAACATCTCGCACTGCAGACTAGCCCAACCCCAATATGTTGGAGGTGTGCACCGCCTTTGGAGCAAATGAACATATCAGTCACAGATACAGAATGAAACACATGCATGCACGGTAGGTTTTCAAGATGCGCTTGCTTTCCCTCTCTTAGTTTCATTCATTAGCTTTATACACAACACAGCCTTGATTATGTAAACCTTAATTATCCAAAACAGTATTATCTGAAAAAAGGGTTATGTCGTCCATCAATTACACTGAAAATTTCCTCAGTTATTCAAATGTATTCAATAGTGCTGCGGCTATGCCATACTAACCCCCAATGTTCAGATGGCTAGGTCAATGGAAGAATGTTTCTGTCAACCTAGCTATTGCCACTTGGGGAGGCGAATTATCTGTTGTAATGGAAAAACCCCTTTGAGTGCTGTAGGAAGTGTCTACACTACGGCGCTGTAGTGACATAGCTACAGCACCCATAGGGGCTTATTCAGACAACAAAGAAGAAAGATACATTGAGATAAACAGCAGGAAAAATCCCCCCCAAAATCGCCAAAACAATTATTTTTGTCCAAGTGCTGCCAGCAAATTAATCAAAAATGTTGTGTTAATAAGGAAATAGTATCTTTCCCCCACCTTCCCTTGCCCAGTCACACCTCAACTTTAGACTGTCCATCTGACCTTTCAGTGGGTTATTGACTGGCCTCTGGAAAGTCTGATGACATTCCTACAGAAGATTTCCCAGCAGCTAATAAAACTACTATTTGGTACTTGAACTTTCCTACTAAACAGGGATCAAACATTCACATAATCAAACCAGGATAAGTATTAAGCAATTTTTGCACAGACCTCTATATAGGGACTAATATTCTTTAATATTAATGAATAACCTGGAAGATGTAATTACATAATTTGTTAATATCATCATATTTGGAGGTATATAACTTTCAAAGGCTTCTAAATAACGTAGATACTTTTGAACATTTTACCCTAAGCAAAACTACAGAAAAATCTGCAGCGTTTGGAAAACTGAGCTAAGTCCAGTGGGGAGTGATTCAATATAGCAGAAAGAAAATAAACTTGGAATGGAAATAATACTTGCCCCTTCCCACTTCCAACCAAGAAAGAAATAAAACCCAGAAGAAAGCTGACTAGATGAAGAGCATTAATGCAGAAATATACCTGGAGGTGATAATGGATAAATTAAACACACGCAGAATGTACTTCTGTTGCAAAAAATAGTGCTGTGTTCATTTTTGGGCGGCACAATAGAGAAGGGACTTTGGTAAACTGAAGAGACTGAAAAGGTCTACAAAAATCTGCAGTCCTAATTAATGATAAGTAATCAAAGTGGCAGTAGAGGCCATGTCCCAGATGGAAAAGCTGAAAGAAATTAATAGGATAAGAGCAACTTATAAAAGAGGTGGCAAAGGGAAGACAGTGTAAATGTTTATAATCATTTGACATGTAGTAATGGAAAGGATAAGGAAGTACTAGTCATAGTGCAAAAGCAGTGACTGTGGGTAACACTTTCAAAAGCATCTACGTAATTTAGGAGCCCAAGTCCATTTTCAAAAGTGGTTTAGGCGCTAAGGATCCTAAGTCCCATTGGCTTTCAATGAGACATAGGCTCCAAATGCCTACATCACTTTTGAAAATGGGACTTGGGCTCCTAAGTCATTAGCTTTTCAAAATTTTGCCCCACAACTTAAATTAAATACAAGCTGCATATGGTATTGGGGGGAAATCCTGAACTTATCACTCACACAATAGAACAACCACCTAGGACAGGTGTGCCCACACCAGGCCCTACACATGCAGCACTAGCACCTTGCAAGGAGCCTAGGGTCACAACTAACTCACATAAAATGGATCAGAATTGAGTTACTCTCATATTTAACATGAAGACTCCACATCCAGGCCTACAATGCTCCATCTTGAACCAAATCACCAGGTGACAGTAAAGAACTCCATGGGCTAACCCAACACAGAGAATCAATGAGGCTGTCAAAAGTTTATTGATAAAAGAAATGTATTATAACAAAGAAAAACACTGACTTCAAGGAATTACTCAGCTTTCATCTTCGATCTGTTATCAGTCACATGCTAGCAAAGCACTTTCCTTCAAGTTGGAACAGTGCGTACATGAATTACAAACTATATGATCACCAGATGTATTTCAGACAAAAACAGTATTGAACATGTTAGAAACACTATGTTTAAGAGAAAATAAGATTGAAGAAAAGTAAGGGAGAGGAACCCCTGCTGTTGTGTGTGTATGAAGGGTTCGATTAGAAGTTCCCTATCTAGCCCTAAAATCTATGCACCTATGAACTTTTTGTATCATAAATGACCTTTAGCACAGCATATTGTGCTAAAAATGTGACATTAAAAAAGTACATAAAACTCCTGTTTTATTTTACATTTTATTTACATTCCAAAAATTCATAGATTTCTTTCTTTCTTTCTTTTTTTTTGGGGGGGGGGGAAGGGGGAGACTTTTCAGGTTCATGCAATACAGAGACTAAAGATCACAGAATCTTCCTAAATGTACTAAATTCCTGTTGACAGAGATTCATCATAAAAAGATCATTTGTTTTGTATGCAATAAATGGGTTGAATAAAACTTTTGGAACAAAAACTATTAGTAATTCACGTGAAGTGAAATGTAGTTCTTAATTATGCACTCAGATCCATTACTATTTTGCTAGTTTTTTCACTGGTTAAAAAAATGAATGGCCATTATTCTGATCTCACTTATCATGCACAAATCCCATATATAATGCACATATACAACTGCTAGTACTAAGAACAATATATGTGGGGGGAGGATCTCAGAGCCCAGACTCCAGCTTAAGGCCGAACATCTACACAGCTATTTTTAGCCCCTCAGCACAAGCCTTGTGAGTCCCAGTACGTTGACCCAGGTACTGAAACTTGCTGCCATGAGGTTGTTGGTTTTTTTTGGGGGGTGGGGGTTGTTTGTTTGTTTGTTTCACATACTGTGAAATTCTATACCATGGTGGAGTACCGTGTAACCCCTATATTCCTTATTTATATATAATTGTGATATTGCATATCTGAGGTATAAGGAGAAAGGTTATGATCTGCTGAAAATCACTGTCCTATCTAAATATGTATATCATTAGTGCATATGAAGTCATGAGATTGTGTTCTATGGTTGTCGGTAAAACACGCTGTAAGTTGGGGAATCGGCCAGTTATTAGCGCCACAGAGACAACAGCAGGGAAAGTAACCAATGCCTGAGCGGGTGTCAAACAACCATCATTGTCCAGCAAGGGAGTTACAATTCAATGACTCACCTGCATAAGGCCACACCAAGGGAATTGCCCCTTGCCTGGGGACTCAGCAATGCCAACCAGAGATGCCTGGACCTGTGTTCTCCAAGTACATGAACTAAGGGTATAAAACAGAACACAGTGGCCTAATGCTGGGCCTTTCTCCTTCCCTGACCTATGCTGCAAGCAAGAAGGACACTCAGAAGACTGAAGACTCCAACAGAGGAGACTGGCCCAGGTTTCAAGGGTGAAACCTTTGTACTATGAACTGCAATATCCAGTGGGGTAAGAAAAACTGCTTAGGCCTTGGCTACACTTGCAAGTTACAGCACTGTAAAGCCGCCCCCAGCGCTGTAACTCACTCCCCGTCCACACTGGCAAGGCATTTGCAGCGCTGTATCTCCGTGGTTGCAGCGCTGCATGTACTCCACGTCTCCGAGAGGAATAGCGTGTATTGCTCTGCCACTGCAGCGCTGCAGCGCCAGTGTGGCCACCCAATGCGCTGTGACTGGCCTCCAGAAGTATTCGACAGTATCCCACAATGCCTGTTCTAGCCACTCTGGTCATCAGTTCAAACTCTACTACCCTGGCCTCAGGTAACCAACCATGTGACCCACCCTTTACATTCCCCAGGAATTTTAAAAATCCCCTTCCTGTTTGCTCAGCCCGGCGTGGCGTGGAGTGCTATCAGCGAATCTTTCCAGGTGACCATGCCTCCACGCGCCAAGCGAGCCCCAGCATGGAGCAATGGCGAGTTGCTGGACCTCATCAGTGTTTGGGGGGAGGAAGCTGTACAGTCCCAGCTGTGCTCCAGCCGTAGGAATTATGATACCTTCAGGAAGGTATCAAAGGACATGATGGAAAGGGACCATGACCGGGACGCCCTGCAGTGCAGGATTAAAGTGAAGGAGCTGCGGAGTGCCTACCGCAAAGCCCGCGACGCAAACGGCCGCTCGGGTGCTCCCCCCGTGACCTGCCGATTCTACAAAGAGCTGGATGCGATCCTTGGGGTTAACCCCACCTCCACTCCGAGCAACACCATGGACATTTCAGAGCCGGTGGGGGGGGGGGGGGGGGGGGGGGGGG
>NW_020664417.1:42348174-42356812 GCF_002925995.2 Terrapene triunguis | reverse complement strand
GGGGGGGGGGGGGAGGAGGAGGAGGAAAACGGGAGTGAGGGTGGTGGGCCGGATGGAGACACCCCGGAATCCCTGGAGCCATGCAGCCAGGAGCTCTTCTCGAGCCAGGAGGAAGGTAGCCAGTCGCAGCGGCCGGTACTTGGTGGAGGACAAACACAAGAGCAGGTTCCCGGTAAGTGGGGTTTTTTTTGGGAAGGAATTTTTTTGGTGCGGGCTCTTTGGGAGAGGAGGGTTAGGCATGCATGCCTAGATGTGGAATAGTGCATTGATGTGGTTTATCACATCGCGGTAATCGGCCTCGGTAATCTCCTCGAATGTCTCATCCAGAACATGTGCAATGCGCTTGCGCAGGTTTATCGGGAGAGCCACTGTGGTCCTTGTCCCAGCCAGGCTAACGTGTCCGCGCCACTGTGCCGCGAGGGGTGGGGGACCATTGCTGCACACAGGCAAGCTGCATATGGGCCAGAGCGGAAGCCGCATTGCTTCCCAGGTCACCCTCAGCAGCGAGATATCGTCCAGGACGAACTCCTGTGGAAAATGTTGGGACAGTGTTCAGTGTAGGTGCCCCCTGAAGCTGTTGACTCTCCCCAAGGCACAGAAACCCAGAGGACAGTGCAGCCCTGAAACAATCAGTCCCCCTTACTCACCATTTTGAGGCTCCCGTGGGATATGTGTGCTCTGTTTCGGACGGGAAAATTATGCAATTGTGTAGACCCTGTGTGTTTTCTACTCCTTAAGTGCAGGGGGAAGTCATTACTCTGTCTGGTATAAACAATGCTGCCCCTGTTAAATGTTGCATTTTGCCTATACAGCTGCATCAACCTTGAGACCTCAGCCGTCCCTCTTATCACCTGCTCAGAGACTGCAAAGACTCAGGAAGAGACCGCGAAAAAGCAAAGAAGACATGCTGCAAGAAGTGATGCGGCAATCTATTAAAGAGAATGAGAAAGCACAGAACTGGAGGGAGAGAGAAAACAGGATCCACCAGGAAAACGCAGCGCATCAGCGGCAAAGCACGGAGCACTGGCAGCAAAGCACAGATCAGCTCATAAGCATCCTGGAGCGCCAAGCAGACGCTATCCAGGAGCTCGTAGCCATGCAGAAGGAGCAGTACCGCAAACGCAAACGCCACACCCCCCCCTACAGCCTTTGTCCCAAAACTCTTTCCGTTGTGCCCCACTGTCACCTCCAACCCACTTTCCCCAACTTCCGTGTTCTTCACACCACCAGCTGCCTCCAACACCAGTATCTTCACCATCCAGCCCTGAAAACCATGACCCTTACCCTCTGCACTCAACCCCCATCACCATGCAGTATAGCTATCCTGAAGTGCAGCACTCACTGCACAGCACACCAGACAGGACATACGCGAATCTGTGATTGTACCATTCCCCACTCCACCCCCGTTTCTTTTCAATAAATAAATTTTTTTTCTTTTCAATAAATGGATTTTTTGGCTTTGAAAACATTCTTTATTATTGCATAAAGTAAAAGACTCCTTAGCCCAGGAAATAAACAGGCACTGCAAGTCTGCTTGTCTACTTAGCAAACACTGATTCCTAAAGATTGGAACTACTGCACTTCACTCCTGTGCAGGGCACCAGACATCACTGCTGGTTTTCAGCCTCAAATTGCTCCCTCAAGGCATCCCTAATCCTTGCAGCCCCGGGCTGGGCCCCTGTAATAGCCCTGCTCTCTGGCTGTGCAAATTCAGCCTCCAGGTGTTGAACCTCGGAGGTCCATGCCTGAGTGAAGCTTTCACCCTTCCCTTCACAAATATTATGGAGGGCACAGCACGCGGATATAACCGCAGGGATGCTGTTTTCGGCCAAGTCCAGCTTCCCATACAGAGATCGCCAGCGGGCCTTTAAACGGCCAAAGGCACACTCCACAGTCATTCGGCACCGGCTCAGCCTGTAGTTGAACCGTTCCTTGCTGCTGTCAAGGCTCCCTGTGTAGGGTTTCATGAGCCATGACATTAACGGGTAAGCGGGGTCTCCAAGGATCACAATGGGCATTTCAACTTCCCCTACCGTGATCTTCCGCTCTGGGAAAAAAGTCCCGGCCTGCATCTTCCTGAACAGCCAAGTGTTCCGAAAGATGCGTGCGTCATGCACCTTTCCGGGCTAGCCTATGTTAATGTCAATGAAACGCCCACGGTTATCCACAAGCGCCTGGAGAACCATAGAGAAATACCCCTTCCGATTAACGTACTCGGATCCCAGGTGGGGTGGGGCCAGAATAGGAATCTGTGTCCCATCTATCGCCCCTCCACAGTTAGGGAACCCAATTTGTGCAAAGCCATTCACTATGTCCTGCACGTTACCCAGAGTCATGGTTCTTCTGAGTAGGATGCGATTAATGGCCCTGCAAACTTGCATCAACACGATTCCAACAGTCGACTTTCCGACTCCAAACTGGTTTGCGACCGACCGGTAGCTGTCTGGAGTTGCCAGCTTCCAGATTGTAATAGCCACCCGCTCCTCCACTGGCAGGGCAGCTCTCAATCTCGTGTCCTTGCGCCGCAGGGTGGGGGTGAGCTCCTCACACAGTCCCATGGAAGTGGCTTTTCTCATCCGAAAGTTCTGCAGCCACTGCTCGTCATCCCAGACTTCCATGACGATGTGATCCCACCACTCGGTGCTTGTTTCCCGAGCCCAAAAGCAGCGTTCCACGGTGCTGAGCGTGTCCGTGAATGCCACAAGCCATTTCGTGTCGTACGCGTTACGCGGCTTGATAGCATCGTCGGACTCCTCGCTCTCACTGTCACTTTGGATATTAAGGAATAGTTCGACAGCCAAACGTGTTGTGCTGGCGAGATAAGTCAGCATATGCCTCAGCAGTTCGGGCTCCATTTCCCGCAGACAGATCGCGCTGCACAGAAACTGTTGAAAGATGGCGCCAAAGGTGGACGGAAACAAAGGGATTTCTGGGATGCGAAGCAATGCATCACGGGGCGTTGGGACAGGATCCAGAATGCCCCGCACCCACGCCACCTTCCCACAACCCACGGCGCCAGAATGGGAAGAGGTGCTCTGTGGGATAGCTGCCCATAATGCACCGCTCCCAATGGTGCAGCAAATGCTGCAAATGTGGCCACGACAGTGCGCTGGGCAGCTGTCAGTGTGGACAGACTGCAGCGCTTTCCCTACTCAGCTGTACGAAGTCAGGTTTAACTCACAGCGCTGTACATCTGCAAGTGTAGCCAAGGCCTTAATGTAGACCAGGGACCCCTCCCCCCATTCAACCCCCCTGTTCCCCGCCCCGGACTGCCCCGACCCCTATCCACACCCCCGCCCCCTGACCACCACCCCGAACTCCCCTGCCCTCTATCCAACCCCCCTGCTCCCTGCCCCCTTACCGCGCTGGAGCACTGGTGGCTGGCGGCACTACAGCTGTGCCACCCAGAGCAGCAGAACAGGCAGCCGTGCCGCCCAGCTGGAGCCAGCCATGCCACCGCGCAGCAGAGAGCACTGGGTCAGGCTGTGGCTCTACAGCTGCACTGCCCGACAAGAGCTCGCAGCCCCACCGCCCAGAGCATTGCACCGGCGGCGCAGTGAGCTGAGGCTGCGGGGGAGGGGGAACAGCAAGGGAGGGGTCGGGAGCTAGCCTCCCGGGCCAGGAGCTTAGGGGCCGGCAGGAGGGTCCCGCAGGCTGGATATGGCCCACGGGCCGTAGTTTTCTCACCCCTGATCTAGATGTTGCCCAGTCTGATAGGGTTGAGAGTTTAGACTGCATGCTTATATTTTATTTTATTTTGGTAACCACTCTGACTTTTTGCCTGTCACTTATAATCACTTAAAATCTATCGTTTGTAATCAATACATTTGTTTAACTGTTTATCTTTATCAGTGAGTTTGCCTGAAGTATGTGGTAAATCTGCTCAGGTTTACAAAGGCTAGTGTATATCCACTTTCCACTGATGAAGTGGTGAACCAATTAATAAATTTGCACTGCTCGTCTTGAGCCATGCAAGACAGTATATTCCTGAGGTACAAGGCTGGGAGCTGGGGGTGATTTGGCTGGTGCTTTTCCCTGTGTGATTCAAGAGTGGCTCTGGGAGTATTCATGCAATCTAGCTGTGTGTGGGGCTCCACATGCGGTTGTGCTGAGTGATAACAGCGCCTGGAGGGGTTTGCTGCTTGTCACTAGCAAAGCTTTGTGAGAGACATCCCAGGCTGGAGAGATAAGGGGGCACGACAGTCCCAGGTTTCACCCTGGGGATCTCATCACACATACCCTTAGAGATCAATCTTACTCATGTTGAAGTTAACAGCAAAGTACTTTTTGACTTCAAGGACAGTAGGACCGGGCCACTGAACTATAACTTATGTAAGTGGAGACAGAGAAATCCTGTGTCCCCACTGAAGTCAATGGGAATTTTGCTACTAACTTCAATGTGGCCAGGATTTCACCCTTATTTTTAATGGTATTAATGGGCAATGAATACCTATGACACTCTCTCTCTCTCTCTCTAAAATGTATGTATGCATGTATGTATGTATATAATAAATAAATTTCTACTAACACACACGTATATACACACATATATACAGACATACACTAGTTTATTGTTACTCTAGTCAAATGCAGTAACCTCCTCACAATGGAGAGGCCAGATAGGATTTTTTTTTTAAAAGGGAATAGGATCTTACAAAGCCAGGATCAGACAGCCAGTGGTTTGCGAGAGTTAGAATTAATGTTTCTTTTAGATAAACTAATGAGAAACAAGAACACTTTCACTTACGCAGAAGGGAGGTTTCAGCCTTACAGAATGCAATCTGTTCCATGACTTCCCAGCATGCTGAAGCTGTAAGTACACTTCAGCTAATAAACCATCTATATTGTACTTAAAAAGTTTACTGACTACACTCCCAAAATTCCAATTTCCTATTGTAGATATATTGCATGCAGCTTAGCTTAATGAAAACGGGTAGGTAATATGTTACAACACAAAATTACCAGATTTTAGATGTTTTCATTACTTCATATAACATGCTAAGTTTGTAATAAGTGACTTTTAATTATAAATCCATTTTATATTATAGACCCCATGTATACTATCCAGCCTGTATGATTTGGCATTGGCATTTATATCTCTGCTGGATACTTCAGCCTTCTGCAGTCATCCTGTGGTGACAGTTATCTCTTAATTAAAACTCTACATGAAAATAGCACTACTGAAAAGTACATACAAAGAATGATTATTTATAACTGCACAGTCCTTTTTTTATCTATGGTTTTAATACTGGAGGTAACCATTGTAGTTAGTGGGAAGCACCTCCCCAAGGAAAAATAGGCATAGCCAATCCCTCATACTTATAAAAGAAAGATAAAATAGTATAGATTTTCCCATAGGCATCTCATCTCGCTGAAAATAATGGTGTGCCACATGTCCCTTTAAGAATAAATACTTTCAGATATGTAAGACTGTCTATGACGAGTACCACGGGTTGTTTTTTTTAACGTAAGTTATGAAGACCCTTGAATTCGGAAGTGAATTTTCCAAGTTTCAGATCCTTCTCGGTGTTAATGAACTGTCACTACAACTCAGATGCAAATCTGAAATAAATATGACATCTAACTTTAACAAGCTTCTATGCAAGGCTATTATTTCTAAACGAAAGAGGTGCATTACTTTGACATCTATTTGAACTCACAAAGTTGCAGTTTCTTCTGTAGAAGATGGAAGCTGAAACTTTGTGAAAATTATAATGGAGTGGATTCATCTGAAAACAAAGAACAACTAGTTCCCCAGAAGGGGATAGAAATGCTGACCTAATTTTTTTTTACTATATTTCTCTTTCTCAAGTTTTTTTTATAATAATCACAAATTCTACAACCAATATTGACTTGTGAAAAAATGAGAAATGTATAAAGAAAAACTTATTATGCACACAAAGTCGCACTCATTTCTGAAATAAGGGCTTTGTGTTTGGGGTATTTTTGGTGGTTTTAAAAATGTTAACAGCTGTTGCTCAGCAGACTGCTAAGGGCCCGATCCTACAGTCTTTATTCAGACAACCCTTTTCCCTGCCTTAAATAGGAGTTTTGCCTGTAAAGAGTTTGCAGGATCTGAGCCTTAACTGATACAGTTAGTCAGAACAATTTAATGCACCACTCTCAATGGCCACATTTTGAAAAAAGCTAGTATGCATGACATATCACTCTGTGGCAGTCAAGGCCTGCACAGCTGGACAGAAACTCAGCATGAATCTGAAGTTAAACAAAGAAAAATATCTCTGGGGTTTGAGATTTATAGACAGATTTTATTTCTGGTGCAACAAAAAGAAAATAGACCAACAAAATCTCTGGCCACATCCCTTCATGCAGCTGAATTATCTTTAAGAACCAGAATAATATTAATAGGGCAGCTCTTGTGTCTTTGGAACTCCCTGTCCTGGATTCTTCCAAACAAGTAGCCCCCAACTGTTTCTTTGCTGAAAGGAAGCCCCGCTCCTTTTTAAGGCTCCAAGCCTAATTATGCTCAGCTGCTCTTCATTAACCCCAGGCAGACAGAAGGAACAGGAGCTTCCCTCAGTTACCCTCAGGGAGGTGCTTATTTCAGAAAAGCCCATTCAGAACCCCTGCTGGGATTTAAGCCCCAACATCACTGTCTGGCTTGTCAGAGGTTTCTCTAGGAGTACTGTACAACTGGAGTGGGGTGAATCATATCTGTAGACAGCCTTTCATGGGCACCAAAGGACCTGTCCCTTTAATCACACACTTCCAGCTCCATCCAACCCAAACACTGTTCACAATACATTTCTGGTCCATGAAGATGGGCAGTAATTGTACTAAAATTAGAATTCTATTGAATATCCAGGCGCATATATAAGTGCATATCTGAGGCATGTGAAAAGCACGTGTTTGCCACTAACAGCTTGAGGCTCAATCATGAGCCCACCTGCACAGCTGTGCAGGAAGGAAGGTGTGTAAGCAGCCCCCTTACTCTCCTGAACAAGCTACTTGCATCACTGGATCCTGCACAGGATGAGTGCAGGTGAGTGGGCAGCAGGCAGAGCCTTTGCATACTCCCAATGCACCAGCCCACACACCGGAGCAGAATTTAAATCACATTAAAACCTTGTGTGGATGATCTCAATCAGAAGGAAAGTGGCCTTAATTTGCTGTAGTTTAGGCTCAGTCTACTCTTAAAAGTTATGGTGGCATGGCTACCTGGGTCAGGGTTGTGAAAAAAACCACACCCTTGATAGACACAGCTATGCCCACAAAACCCCCGGTGTAGATGTAGCTATGTCAGCTGAAGAGGGTTTAATTGATGTAGCTAAGACCATTCGGGGAGGTGGTACTCCCGTACTGACAGAAAAATTCCTTCTGTAAGTGAATGCTGTGTCTACACTAGGGGGCATGCTGGCGCAGTTATGACTTCACAGCATAGTATTGACCTTGTAGCTTTAGTTGATTTATCTTAACTTTGAGTGATAATCTGAACCCTGCCTTTCTCCTAGAGCTGCACAGCTATTTTACTCAGGCTGGACTGTAGGATTATAATCCAGCCCTTGGTAAATACCCTTGATACTGTTTATAGAGCAAAGAAAAAAAATCCTGTCTCTGGAAATGTAACTGACAAGTACACTGGAGATGGTAGCATAAACTGTGACTAGGTTTTACGAGGGTATTTATATATCGATTCTCTCAATAGATTTGAGACATTCCCTTTGTGATGTGACGGATAAATCTGTTAAGTGTTACCACCTTCAATCTTGACCTATAGTAGTCCTGAGGTTTGTAAACTACTTGGGCTCTGCCATTTTTTTTTTCAGGATAATTCATATCGGCTAATGTCCCAAAAAGTGATTTGAGAGAGGAAATGCTTCTCTAATCTCTAGATCCATGAAAAGTGATATTTTTATTATTACAAATTTAGGATAGAGTGCCCCTGTGTCATATCTGATTCATCAATTTTCAGGCATAACCCTATATTAGCCTATGTACCTGAGGATTTCTAAGACACCTAGAGCTAAGTTAGGTCTGGTTTGGAAGCTGACAGGAAAATCTTTTCCAAGTATTTTTAAAATTCTACTTTTCACTTCCAGTACCTAGAGATCCCCCTGCCCCTTTTTGCTTGCCTCTGCTTAAAAAAACAAAACCAGTTGGGAATGACTCACAAGACTCTCAGTTTCCAGAATCAAATAATTTCCCTTCTCCCAGGAGAAGAAATCTGATGAGGAGCCAGAAAAAATGCTAACAATATACATCTTTAATTTATTTTTTCTTTTCCTACTTAACTCTAAAGGAGGAGAAGTACCTACACTCACAGTAGGAATGCTGCTTTATTCTTTGATTTTTATACCATTGTGATGGCAATCGTCAAGACTTTTATTTAAAAGAGAATAATCTCATGCAGCAAAGCTCCTTAGAAACCTCTATATGATGTCAGACTGGCTAAACTTGCAGGCTATGAACACTAAGTTAAATCTGCAGGAATTGCACTTGTTTTCTTGCAAAGGGATAAGACAATGTAAAAGTGTTCTAAAGAAGCCACCGAATATTCTGACCCAGCAATAACTATTGAAAACATGCTGCAAAAATTCCTTACCAGGATAAAAAGAACAGGAGTACTTGTGGCACCTTAGAGACTAACAAATTTATTAGAGCATAAGCTTTCGTGGGC
>NW_020664417.1:42292180-42347774 GCF_002925995.2 Terrapene triunguis | reverse complement strand
CAGCGCAAAGGGACCAGAGCATGGATGAGGATCTCACCCTCTCCCTTAGGGTCATTTTCTGATTATAACCAACTTGTACCTTTGGGTTGCAGCAACTGTAACAATACACAGCAAAAGTATACAACCAGTTTACGAGAGGTAGTGAAGAATATAATTTCCAATATTTATCGTTACTTGTTTGCTTTATAAGCACTGACATTACATTTGGCGCTTTACAGGGCATGGTCTCTGCCCCAAGGGATTTACAACTGCTGTCATAAACACTGAAATTGTAGGCAGAATTAAGGTAGGCAAACTGTAGTTACCCAAGTTAAATTGTGGCAAGAACCCTAAAGAAAACTCCACTACTCTTACAAAAAATGCCATGGGATCTTTAATGACCACAAATGGTTTATTAACCTTTACCAGCTACCATATACTGTTCACAGACGGACTCTCCCACATCCCATTCTTATGCTATGGTCCAGAGAGCTGGCTTGGTCAAAGACTTCCCTGTACCATGCCCCCCAAATAATAAATAAAAGCCCCCAATAGTTACAATTTAATGGACATTATAGCCCTCAGGAAAGCACACCCACAATTAATCATAAGGAAGAAAAAAAGCACTGTCACTAATGAAATACTAAGCCTGAGTAATTCTGAAAAATGCAGACAAACTTCATGAAGGAAATGGTTAGTGTTTCTGATACATATGGGTGGGGATATGTTTCAGAGTTAACTTTATTTTTAGAATCTTAGCTCTTAATCTCTTGACTTTCAAAGGCCCTTCCCTATCCCCCTACCCCTCCCCCCCGGTACTCCCGCTCCCAAAAAAACAACAAACCAACAAGTGCTCTTATGAGCTCTCTTTTCTTTAATGGTATAATATATTTCCAAACAACTGTATATTAACAAAGTTGTTTGAGGGGGAATTAGAGAATTAACAGAAAATTATTAACTGTTGTCTCACATAGCAGCATCCTTATGAGCAACAGAACACTTACTGGACACTGATGTCTAGTTATATCTAGCATGTAATTTATTTCTCTGCTGGAACACAGCCTTATCAGCTTTGCCCATGTAGAGAAAGTGCTCCTATCTATGAAACAAAATACAGCCTTCAGGCCGGAAGCTGGAATGCGTAAATGAAAGTCCACAACATGATCACCAAGGTAGGCTTACCACTGAATTAGCAGAGAAAGCAGCAACATTTAAGCAGACTGGAGGTGATCTTTTAGGGTCAGATTTTTTTTTAAAAAAGCACAGTTCTCTTTAGGTATTATTAAGCTAACTCAGAGCTAGTGGGTGCTGAGCATCTTTGACAATCTGGCCTCTTCGTTTAGGACTTAAACACTTAAAATCTGGCTTTTTGGTTTTCTTCTGAACACTAAGATTATGGTCAACAGACTATTTTCAGTTGTGAGGAAATTCCTACTGTACCGCTAATGCACTATGCAGTTACACATTTTAAAAAAAAAAAAGGAAAAAAACTCCATTTCACTGTAGGTAATTATGCAACTTACAACGGAAAACATTTTGACTGAGTATGAAACCTATGATTGCTTTTAATTTTATAAACTTTTTTTTATTCAAACTCAGACTTCACAGTACCTCACCCTCACTAAGACCTAATAGCATGTGAAATTTGAAGTTTTAAAGTTCAGCTGGTTTTGAGATATCCATTTACATGAAAAAAGAATAAGAATGCAGACTTAATATTTCTTTTCAAAATGGAACGAAGTCCCCCACTTTTTTACCCAACTCAAAAAAGGCTAAATGGAGTTTCAAAAAAATCTCTTTGGCCCTAGACCACACATGAAAAATTTTAGTCCAAAAGAGTTTTTCAGAAAGTTATGATCTAGTGAACAAAGAGGGTCATAATGAAAGTTCCTTGGATGTTAACTACAAACTCCTGTAACAATAAAACAGTCCTCTTTAATTCTTTGCCAACCTGACCACTTTAGAGTAATTAAAGAAAAAAGCCACACCAATTACTCTTAAAAGGTCTAATCTAAAAAGGAAGGTGCACAAGAGACTGGGCCCACAACAAATTTTAGCCTCTCTGCATGCAAAAACAAATAAAACAAACAAACAAACAATTCCCAAAAAGATAAAATTTATCATTCATGCATTTCTGAAACCAAGGGTAAGAAACCCTCTTATACTACAACTTCCAAAATACTGAGCTTATGTCCAAAGATGAGAGAAATGCCAACTAGGCCATCCAAATCTATCAAGAGACAGAGGTTTTCCATCTGTTTCAAAAACCATAAAAGCACAACAGGGCCGCCCGGGGGGGGGGCAAGTGGGGCAATTTGCTCCCGGCCCCGGGCCCCGCAGGGGCCCCCACGAGAATATAGTATTGTAACTTTTTTTTTATGGAAGGGGCCCCCGAAATTGCTTTGTCCCAGGCCCCCTGAATCCTCTGGGCGGCCCTGAAGCACAATCCCATCTGACTATTCTACAAATTTGAAGGCAACTACTCTTAATCTAAATTGTTGAAGCCATCCTTTATGAGCCTGTGGGTTCCTGAAAAAAATTATTATTAATTATTATTATTATTATTATTATTAGCATTATACTTTCAAGATGCAGCTCTCAATACCTGTTAAAATCTACCAGATAACAATTACTACACAAAAAGGTCTGGAAACACTATACTATAAAAGTAAAAATTGCTCATATACTTTATTACACATGATCTCCAAGATTATCCCCTTCCCCAAATCATCCTTCATAAATCTCCATGGCCAAAGAGTCTACCATGAGTGCACATTGATAAGAAACAAGAAGCAAACTTCTTATTCTGTTTCCCTCTTCCTCTGTAAAATATACTTTCAGTTTTAACAGCTTCTTAGACAAGATTACATTACATTAATACTCATATGATTTACACAAAGATCTAATGCAATCATGGATTATGAGAGAGTGACTCTTAGAAAAGCTAGCTAAAGGCCTGATTCTGCTCACATGGATGCAGGCACAAAAGAACCGATTTTATGAGATACACTCAGTTTCTTTGTGCTATGCTACGGTGTAAGATCGAGCAGGAATACTTAGAGGAAGGCCAAACAGATTCTTTCTCAAAGAAGCAGATTATATAAAAGTATGATACCAACTAACAGAACTAAGGAAATTCAGAGCTGAAAATGACTATCTTTAATTCATCCTTTTGTGCCCTGGTATTTCATGGGTCTAAAAACATCATATGGTATCCATCTCGGTTCATATTCAGTTCCTCTCACTGTCATGAGTGTTTGATCTAATTGTGTGTATTATAAGGTCTGTAATATAAAAAAGGAGAGATAAAGTAGCAGTTTTAACTCTATATTTCCTTGTTTTTGTTTGGTTATACGAGACTCATTCTTTTCCTTAGTTTGTGTATTTATAATTTTGATGGAATGGTTGTCTAAATAATTGTTACAAACTTAAAATAAAATCTTTTCAAACATACCATTTCAAGTGGATATCAACGGGTATGTCAATTTTTACTCAGAATTTTGTATACCGCATTAGAAACAACTCACTGAATAACTTTATGTCAAATCCTTGCAAACAGAATAGGATGTCAGTCACTGCAGTTTTAATATGAAAACCTTTGACTGTTGCTGAAACTGTATTGAGATGAGCAGGAACAGAGTAACAACAACAATATACAAAATTCTTCTGAATGAAAATGATGAATCGGTTACCGTTCTTGCTATGCAAACTCAGGAAAAGTTAAACACTGCAACTGCTCTTTTGTATCAGATATCATTTCAAAGGTTGTGATGTAAATGATAATATTCAAAGTCTTATGAAATCAACTATGTTTTAAGTATATACATAATACTTGGTATAGAATTATATTAGAAAGAAAAAAATTAAAGTGCAGGTAACACATTTGCAAATGAAATAACCAATTCATTTAGAAAAGAAAAAGAAACTGTGATTAGCAGAGACAGCAGATAATTATTCATCATAAAGAACAATACAATAATACATGATGTGATTGAGTCATTCAGCATTATTATTATTATTATTGTCTGTTTTCTACATATTCTGTTTCATTTTAAAAGTGTTTTTGTTGTTGTTTTTTTGTAGGAACAGATTGCACTACATTGGTCGCTATACTAATGCTCTCCTTAAAAAGCCTGGTATCAAACTGTCTCTAGATCCTCAATGAAGATGAAGCACCTTAAGTTGTGAAACAGTTAAGTCACACGGGCAACAGTAAACAGATTAAGCAGCATCTATTCCAGCTATACCTGGTACATTGCTCAGTATTCAAATAATGCTATGGACTATTGTTTTTATGCTCATTTCCAGTTTATCCATAGCAGTATGTTCCCCAAGACAGCCTTCAGATGACATGGAAATGTCCCTTTATCTTTAGCACTTCTTACTGCAGTAGTACTTCTAGCCAAGAGGTTATTCCATGGCAATTATAATTAATAAGGAGGTACGAGTGGCTACTGTATGGAAAGAGGCTAATACGTCTAATAAAAAGAAGCCTGCATTGACTAACAAAGTCTACACTCTAGCCTTGGAGAAACTCAGAGTACCTTTGCAATACCAGTCATTTCAAGCTTGTGATATAATGCTTGGCAATACTCATGATTTGCTATTAGGTACAATAACATAAATTAAAGAATCTCCTCCGTATTTCTTCATTCTCTGTATTGATCAACACCACCAACCTCCCCATCAACCTAATCCGTAACCTAGGAAATTCACCTCCTCTCCTTTTCTTGTCCCCACATGTGCAGATCACAACCAAATCATGTCAAAATCTGCTCCTTCTTTCTCTCCCAATGTCCATATCATCATCCACATCCTATCTACCATCTTGGCTATTCCAATCCCTTCCTGCCAGTTCATTTTTAAATTCTAACCTCCCTCATCTTCCAATCGGTTTATAGTATTGCCTCCAAAACTATTTTTTTTTCAGTCAGCATTTTAGTCACGTCACCCCCTTTTTTGAGTTACTTTGCTAGGTCCTCATTGCACAGAGAATCATATTCAAACTTATTTTCCCCTCCTTCAGGATTGTACCTCAGACAGCACATGACCACTTGGTTACCTTTCATGTCATGCCGTCTCTTCTACCAGCATCAATGCTGCCAGCCCCAGTACCTCTTTCATCTCCTTTTCTTACAAAAGTCTCTAGTCCTTCGTCCATGCTTGGAATGAACTTCCAAAATCTACTCGTTAAGCCTCCACCCTCACCATATTCAAATCACTCCAAGAAATCCATATCAGCACCATCACCTAAAACCATCAGTACATTTACACTTAGCTCCATGAGGTTTTGAATTTTATTGAACAGGGTGGAGGTTAACAAGATGCGTACCTATCAGGACCCATGGCTTTGCCTCATTACTGTATCCCCTTTCCCTTATCCTTTGCTTCCCTTGTCTTTATGGATTACAAACTCTTTGGAGTAGAGAATGTGTCTTCCTATCTGTCTATGCAGCACCTAACACATTTTGGACAACACTATAATATAAATAATAACAGTTCTAATTGTTCATGCTTGCAGTGTGAGAAAGCTGTGATTAGCAATGATACAGCTGCTGCCTTGTCAGTTCTGGGGCGAATCATATTGAGTGGCGTGTCTGTGGGGAATCATATTTAGAGCCACTGTATGACTAGAATAGATAAAGTAGAGAGTCAATCATCTCTGCCCCTGATGATTGAACAGGAATACTGAGAAGAATGGACGTGGTACATGGAACCTGTTAGTTTCTACATCCCCATACTCTGGAATGACAAAGAGAGAGACAAACCCCATTTCCCCAGAGGGCAGACAAGGGAAGAGTAGATGATCCTCTACATGCCTACAAGATTCAATAAATGGAGCTTCCTTCAACAGAAATCCCTGGTACAAACCATAGCTAAGATTTCCCAAAAACCTGGGGAAAGATTGCTTCCAGGATTGCACAAAAATTCTGAGTGGCCCAGGAGTTTTTGATCCCGAGTGCTTTATAGGGGTAGAGACTTGCCTAAGGAAAAAGGATTGGGGTTCTGACAGCATCAGGGCTTTGTCTTTCTAATGAAAACAGCAATAGTCTTTGGAAAAAGAGGAGAGGAAAAGGAGATGGATGCCAAGTTTTATCCCAGTATGAATTAAAATCAATTAATCAAAATCTGAATTTATAATGCGAACACTCACATACCTTTAACCACTGTAGTGCTGTGAGTGCCCATAAACTTTTCCTTACTTTCCACTAGCTGAGAGCTCAGTACAGTAATGAACCTCTATCTTGATCAGGCTCAAAAGTTTATTCAGGTCCTCCTTATTATAGCATTCTTATTCCTGGGACAAAAAAGTCTCACAGAACTTCACTCACCAACCAGGCATGATTCTGACCCTCATGTATTATTCACTAACGAGGAACTTGGCTAAAGTAATTTGAGGTTGATAATTACTGGTGAAGGTCACATGTGTCTTTCATTAAAAGGAAGCTTTCAACTTAACAATCACACTCCTGTCTGAACATTTTTACCTACTATTGTTTCAAGTAATATCTAAGATTCCTACAACTGACAGATTATTTTTCCCCAGTTTTCTTTTTTACTGTTTGCTCTGTATAGTGAGTTATTCCATTTTCCCTGCTGTTTGTGTGAGCCTTTCACACAACATTATTATAAAACAAAACAAAATAGGAAAATACGATAATAAAACCACAAAAATTGGAGGGGACCTCCTGCTTTGAGCAGGGGGTTGGACTAGATGACCTCCTGAGGTCTTTTCCAACCCTAATCTTCTGTGATGCTATGATAATACCTGAAACTACTAGTAACTCCTTTTTAAAAATTGACTTGATTTAAATTCATTATTAATCATGTTGTGTCTAAATAAAAAATAAATTAAAGGAGATATCCTATCTTCTAGAACTGGAAGGGACCTTGAAAGGTCATTGAGTCCAGCCCCCTGCCTTCACTAGCAGGACCAAGTACTGATTCTGCCCCTGATCCCTAGGTGGCCCCCTCAAGGACTGAACTCACAACCCTGGGTTTAGCAGGCCAATGCTCAAACCACTGAGCTATCCCTCCCCCCCATGAGGCAATGGGGCCCTAGTCTGTGATTGGGGATCCCACTGTGCTAGGCACTATAAACACACATATCAAAAAGATGGTCTCTGCCCTAAAGTCCTTACAATCTAAGTAAAATATGACAGACAATAAGTGAATACTAGACTGAGACTGCTAAATCATTTCACTAACCAGCCATCAGATGGTAAACCAATTTTAGTCACTACTGATCTAGCTGGATTTGAGCCTGTAATCTACACGTGAAAGGCTCCATATTTCATAACCAATCCAGTGAGTCAACTTGTCCAATGTACCATTGCAATGAGATTTCTTCACTACTTAATGCCATGAGAACACTTTACTCAATCAGGTTTTCTTAGGGGAAACAGTTAATTTAAGAACACTCCTTCAGATTTCTAGCTAATCTATACACATCTCTGCTAAAATGCCTGCCTCTTATTGGTTTTATGAAGAAGAATAAAGCTTGCCTACTAATGGACTGATACTAGTAGTGTCTGTGTCTAATTGCCTCATGATTATAAAACTGTGGCCTGTTTTTTCCATTTGAGTTGTTTAATGTTAGACTTCTGATATTAGAAACATAATACCAGATTTGTATAACTGATGAACTGGATATGTAAACTGACACTCCCTTGTGCAGTTTCTTCTTCACATTCCAGTATAGGACAAATAGTTTATACAATAGCCATGTATTTTATCTGGTATAATTAGTGATAAAGGCAGAAAAATATGCAGAGGATGATAGAACAGAATTCCAATGAATTATTGTTCTTGCCTCTTACATTCATGGATACGAACATGAGAAAAATTCATTTTCAAACTAAAAGAAAAAATGTAAGATTGCGCAAGATACTTCATTAGCTTAAAATGTTAACTATAGCTCTAAGGGGGCACAGGAAATACAGCAGACTCATAATATATGAATGAATTTTTAAACTGACATAGAGACTCCAAAATGGCTTTTCCCTTCAACAGTGTCTCATAATTAGGGCTTTTGATTTTGAGCTGATAAACACCGACAAAACACACTGATTAAAAAAAAAAAGAAAACAAAGAAATACGTGCTTATCCAACAAACCCTGAAAGAAATGCTGGAAATGATTTCTTGTATCTAAGGGCTGGTCTACACAGAGCAGTAATGCAGGTTACGGGGATGTGAATTCTAAAGTGCACTAATTTGTACATTAATTGGTCTGTGTGGACCCTGCTGGTGCGCACTAAAGGTTCCCTAGTGCACTTTAACATAGTGTTTTCTGAAACAGTACTACATTAAAGCACGCTAGGAAACATTACAAAGAGATTACTGATTACTAATTAGAGTAGTATATAGTGTAATGTATATATTATATACATTACAATATAATATACATACTCATTACAATATATACAAAGGGAAAACCTTGAAAATCTCCAATTTTTGAACATCTATAGTAAACTTAAATATTACTAAAAATAATTCCCGAAAATGAAATTAATAAACCCTGAAAAACAGAAGCCCTATTTATAACATACCTAATCAAAAAGAGCCTAAATTATTTAAAACTTGTTTTAATTCAGGTTTTATACAGCTCTATTATGTAATCATTGTTTTGGTGTTATTTTTACATAATCACAATTCTTCACCATTTATCTACAGTAGGAATTTCTCTCCCTTTCTAATGCATGCTTCTCAATTTGTCCCATTCAAGTAGGCTTTTATGATAGGTCATAAAGGATACTCAGCAGGAGGTGTTCTGGGAAAATAGGTAGTCACACCTAACAAAAAGGCTTCCAAGGGAATAAATGGGGTGATTTTAATGAAAGTAGAATGAAAAAAACAAAGTAAACATCAGCTGGTAGCTATGCAAGCACTAAAATTTACAATGACTGTAAAAAGCAGAAATCAATCAAATTTCTCACTGGAACAATCTCTGTTTTCTTACAACAATGCACAGAATCATTAGAGCTGAATGGGCAGCAAATACTAAACCAAGGCAGACACATCAACTAATTAAAGTCTGCTTTTCGTCTACACACACCAAAAGTGTTCTTTTTAGTGTCTGTAGGCATTCATTTTTATCTGACCAAGAAAAACTAACTACATTTATGTTGCTAAACTACAAAGAATGTTGCTTTTTATGTATTGAAAAGAAAAGGAGGTGTGTGGGGGGGGGGGCGGGGGGAGGAGAATAAATCAAAGAAAACCCATGGCCCCTAGATAAATAACCCTTGTTTAAAAGGGCAGGACTAATTCATTACATTTATTGTAGCTTCCATTAAGCTATGGTGTAATATTAAACCACATCAAACTATTGGCAGGACATGGGTAAACTAAGAACAGTGTGACTGGCCTCTTCAAAAAGGGCCTGACATACACAGACTGAAACTTTAATTCTATCATGCAATAAGAAAACGCTGAATAAATGAACTTTCTCAAAAAGCCATTATAACTTGGTTCCTCATTACAGATCTAATTACAAGCTATCTTTATAATGTACACCTGACAATATCATGTAAAACGCTTAGCTTTAAAGGTCAGCCCAACTAAGAGAACAATTCTACTATTTATAGCAAAGGGTGAACTTTTCTTATTTGGATGCTTAAGCAGCTAACCCTTGAGTTTAATGTAATTAGGGAAGGGATATTCAATTTACAGTATCCACAAGTAATGATAATTACACTGTTCCAAAAAAGCTGTTGGTAAGCATATGAAACCTTTGTAATTACATCCTGTTTTCAAAACGACTTTAGCACGGTGAACTTGAAACATTTCAGCAAATGAAGGCCAATGCACATAAAATGAAAACTACAGTGGTTTAAAAGCTACACTGTTTAACATAATGAGCAGCACTACCAGAGGGAGATCACAAAATGCATTCTATAACTCACCCCGACAGCCCATGCCATCTCCTTGCCTCTCACAATCATCCATTAAAAAAAACCATAAGACAGCGGCTTCTTCATCTCTTTCTCCAAATTCTTCAATAATATGGTTCAGTTTTCCTCTCAAAAAGATACTACAAGAATCAGCCCCTTTAACTCTGTATGGTTTAAGTGGCTACTCACAAGCTTTGGCTTCTTCTTCTTTTCTAGTCAAAAGAATACAAGAGAGCTATGAATATGAAAACATTTTCCCTATGTGTGCTGCAGATTAGCTAGGTCAGCATTCCACCAGGACCAAGGTGAAAAATAAACAAATAATCATGTTCACAGCAGCTGCAGCGATCAGTCTCTGGAAAATTATTCAGGCATTATGAGAGAGACGATATTAAACGCTGCCACTTGCAGCTTCACGGCTCTCTGAATATTCGCATCAGAATGGGATGAGCACTTAAGGAGTATCATCAGAGAGCTTGCCCATCTGAGCATCTTCCATTAAGTTTTTGTCTTACAAAGGGATAGCTGGAACCTCTCTGCCTGATAGGCAAAAAGCTTGTCATAATTCATTAATAACACAGTTTTGCTCAGGTTTCCTTCAATGAATCAGGCAAGCGACCTATGAAAAAATGCTGAGCATACAACAACTTCTCCAGAGACTCTGCAATAAACATGCTACTACTTGGCATCATTTACCATTTGAGACCAGGATGGACAACCGTGTCCTACAAGGTCTGTCAGAGGCCCTATGGGGTCCCAGAAAAGATACGCACAGAAACAGATAGCTATTCCTCAGCAGGATGTAATTCACTGGTTGGTAGTGAAAACTGAACATTTTAGCGCTGGAGATAAATATACTGCAATGCTTTTGCTAAGTCTAGGGCAAAGCTGACAATTCACCTTGATAAATCATTTATGTCCAGAGGGGGAAAAAAGAATCTAAAAAAGGTAAGGAGAAAGCTGTAATTACAATATTGTAATATTATGAAAACTAATAGGCTGATTGCAACTGTACAGTTCTCTTTTAATGCATTACTTGGAAAAACAATAATTTCCTCATTAAATTAATAGTAGATAGTCAAACTTTTAACTGAGGACATATATTACACAAGAACACATTTTCAGCCTAATACTGCCAAACTGAAGTCAAGAGGATTGCATATGTGACATAAAAGGCAGGATGCAGCTCCGTTTGTCTAAAGTCCATCAACTTATATGGTTCTAAATGAGTCAGATGAAATCATTAAGTCCCCAAATACAGTAATATATGTGAAGTGCAAGTAACAGCACATAATAAAAATAAATGGTAATAATACAGATTTAATATTATAATCACTATATATATTTAAAAGCTAAATATATTTTGTACTAAATAATCTTGATATAATTTTTTGTTCACATCCACTTAAGTTTTTAAAACATGTTTATCATGAAGTAGTAGAAGAGAAAACAGTCCAAAAACTACTGATTGTTTTTATATTGTATGTTTAGCAAAAAGAAACAAATGTGTTGAAGATAGCTACTTATTGATTTTTAAAATATCAGTGTCACTTAAACTCAGTTACTCAGGTAACTAGTGATCATCATCACATTACTGAATATTTTCCTTAAGCTACTTTATATTTCAAATGACCATTACAATTATTTTATTTTGCATTTAATATGATAATATTTGTTGTTTGAGCTACATACACAGTATTAAAAGCAACACTATTAGCATGTTTAAAGATCACTCAGTGCTGGCAAACCTTGACTGATTGAACAGAAATCGATAATAGTATTTAATGACTTCATGAGAAAAATAAAATGACCCTCACACCCTTAACAGATTAATGTCACTTATAAGCAACACAACGTTGCATAATGCTGACACAGAACCACTCAAAGAGGTGTCACTTTTCATATGAGTGCCTTAAAACCTTATCAAAGGGAAATTGTGTTTTAATGCTATTTTGGCTGTCATTTTTGAGAGGATTTTTACAATCCCATTTCATAAAGCAGAAAGCATGATCTGAATTGTTACAAGTAGCTTTTGTCATTGGTACATGTACTAGGTCACCCGGTAAAAGCTTTCTAGCAAAATGAAATCGTAAATATATAAAAAAGAATAACACTTTGTAATATTACTCAAGCAACTTGTGTTTACTGTAGGCTTCCTTCTTTGAATATATCTATATCTTTAATAAGCGACAAAGAGTCCTGTGGCACCTTATAGACTAACAGACGTATTGGAGCATAAGCTTTCGTGGGTGAATACCCACTTCATCAGACGTCTTACAGGTCCAGACTAACATGGCTACCCCTCTGATACTTGATATATCTTTAGTATTACTGACAGCAGGTTTTTCTAGATAAGGGCAATAGCTCAAAATGCACATTACAGCCAATTCCAGAATATGAAACACATGCTATGCACAATATGCTAATAAAGTGTTTTAGAATTTAAAAAAAATGAAAAGTGTTATCACACATGAACAAAAAAGTTATATGCCATTAATTGAATATTACCCTCTCTGGGTCACTAAACTTACTGCCAGTGCTTAAGAACTTGGGTATTTTATCATCTCCAAAAGGTCACTTTTCTACTCCAAAAGCATCCATTTCATGGCTGTATTTCTTATAAAGCTGCAGGAAAAAGTAAACTATTCCATGCTGTCATCACTATTTGCTTCTCAGGCATTATACTAAATACAATAAAACTTGTTATAACATCTACTGGTGATGTTTGGTGTGTTATGAAGAATTTTGCATTAGAAAATGAGTATTTCAGACAATACATAAAATATCTTTCATTTAAGAGTAAAATCAGAGCGCATTTAAGATTTCTTTCGATTAGTTTGATTAAATCAAACATTAACTGAGGGAACTAATACACTGACTGCTTGTTCTATTTCTCTCTCTTTTTTTAAAGTATACTTTTACAGTCAATGTGAAGAAAAGAGGGAACAGAACAACCGTGATTCCTTTTTAAATAGTGGTTTTCCAGGTTTCAGATGATCTACAATTCTCACCTAAATCAGCTGTAGAATTCTGTGAAGGCAGAACAAGAAAGCAAAGATGAAGGTTTTCTCTGACTGACTTGAACATTATCTTAACCTCCCAGGTTAAGATATGATAATTTCTCCAGTAAATATAGCATCATAATTGCCTATAATTGACTTTGTACTTCAATTTTTAAGGCAATCTATATATTATGGATTGTTTTGTCAACTGAAAGACTATTTTGTGACAATTTTGTGTATATCTCATTACAGTGATCATAATTACACTCAATATCATTTGTTACCTCAAGCTACTGTATTTTTAACTGATCTCAGGTGACAACTTTTGTTGCACATTATTTACCTATGGCACTAACCATTTTGAGTATTATCAAAAAGGAATTACTTACTAAAGGTCACTAATGGAGCATAATAAATAATATGGTAAATAAGGTAAAGTATAACAACCTTATACCAGCAATAAAGTCTTTTTCAGAGATGTCACTATATTCCATTCCATACAATTATTAAGGCTTATTTACGTGAGAACATCCAGGAATATTAATGTGAATATGAAGTGGATTAATTAAACCTCATTAGCTCCCTGTGCAGACGCAGTTAAAATGGCCATTATTCAGTTTAGTTTAATTGACTTTGGAACTGAATTAAAGTAAACTTAGGCAAATTTAATTTTGAATGAGAGTGTTCACACAAGGGTTTAATACAGTTTCCCGTATCCACTTCAAATTCACACTTAAATTAATTCAGATTAACTTTCTTGGATGTCTCCATGTAGTCAAGCTCTCAGTCTAGCCCAGAACCTTGCTAAAATGAATCTGTAAAAAAGATTAACACCTTTGTTGCTGATCTCCCAGGGCACCCACTGTGCTGCTGCATTCCATTAAATTCCACTTATATTGATGTAATCTTTGGATATTTAGTTTATCAATATCTGCCAAATGGGTACCACACTGTGGTATTGTATAGTAGGCACTTAGATCACTATAGTGTGGTAACATGGCAAATGGTGACTACCATATTTGGTACTTTCTTCAGCACAGCAGTGGTGGAGTGGATGTAGAGCACAGGGCATCAGTCAAGTAGATGGAACTATGGAATTTATTTCCCACTTTCCTATAATTTCTTATGACTAATTCTAAATATAAATATTTCTTTAAAGAATACAAGATATAACTTGAAAACTGATGCAATTTAGGAAAAAAGTAAAACACAATTCACAAAAATAAAGCAAACATCTGCCAGGTAGAAACTCTGCATTCACCAACAATAATCCTGTCCGTAGCAGCAGTTTAATTAGGAACATTTTGGCACAGAGCCTGATCTACATGTTGATCTATCCCAGCAGAGAACTCTATACAATCCATTTTGTGTTATTTTGCTACATGGAGAGACCAATCAAAGATAACCAAGGAACAGAGCAGTAGTACTCAATTATTGGGATGATATGGAAGTACCCTGATCATTAATAATCCCAGTAGTGAGGACAAAGAAGCCTGAGGATAAGGAGGGGGTAAAACAAAACAAAAGAAAAACTGGAGGTTACCAAACATGTTTCACACTTGCTGACTTGTAGCTATACAGAAAGACGGTATATGACATTCAATAACGGTTTCTTTATACAGAATTTTCTCAGGGTAAAATGCATACATACCAGTTAAGGCAAGATCTGTGATCAATGAAATATGAAGATCCTTCCCAAGAAAAATAGACACTAGTCCTCAACTACACTGTTTACAGTACATAGTATGATATACTTCTCCTGTAGTGAATGATCCTCTAGTAACCATGAGTAGTTGTCTCAATTTTGAAGTTCTTTCTCTCAATATCTTGAACTAAGTGCGTATCAGAACAAATGCTGTTTTACAGCTGTACTAGCACCTACCAGTAAAAAGCAACACTGTCTAGGTTTTCTTGATGTATAATAAAAGGTGAAAATTGTCTGTGACTAGAGCTGGCCAAAACATGGTTACAGTTCGTGGGAAAATCAACATTTTGAAATTTTCCATATTCCATAAATTCTGAACAGTTTTCATTTCGGAAACACTGATACATGGTGGATCCAAATGAAATATGCTTCCTGGGATCAGCAGCTCTTGACTGAAACAGACATGATTCTTCTCTATTTCACTGGTTCCCACCACTGAATAGCAGTGGTGAATATCAGTAGCAGCAGTGAAACAGACAATGATCATGTCAATTTCAGTTAGCAGTTGCCAGAGCTTCCAGGGTCTGCAGCTCCAGCGCAGTCCTGTCATATGAACTGCCTTGGGCTGGAGATCCCAGGGCTTTCAGACTCTTGGGACAACTGTCTCTCTGGGCTGCCTGATTCTTGAGGCAGCTCATTAGACTAGGGGTGGGGTGAGGTGAGGGAATCAGCTGACCAGGGAGGCAGGAAGCCCTAGGGTACCCAGCCTAGGTCAGTCTATATAGCAGAACTGTCCCAGCACCATAGACCCTGGAAGTCTGTCCTAGGACTTCCTGGCTCCTGGGTTCACAGCAAGGAGCCCTTAAGAGATCTTTTGCAGCAGGAAACTTTGAGATCAACTTTAGTGGGGTTCTCAGCACTTCGGGGCTCCCTGCCATTGAGCTGGGATCTGAGTCCCAGTTAGAGCCGAGGCTCCCAGGCTTAAAGCTCTGTGGCAAGGAGCCTGGAAGGCCCTGGGTCCCTGATGGGCTGTTCTGTGGCTGTGGACCCTGGAAGCCCAACATCTGTGGCCTTATGAAAGTCTGCATGGTGAAGCTGCCCCTGAGCCACAGACCCTGGAGGGCTTGGGTCCCCAACCCTGGGGCATCCTCATGGCAGGGCTGTCCCAGAGCCATAGACCCTGGAATTGCGGGCTCCCCAGCAACCCACCAGGTGAGCTGGCAGGAAACCAGGCAGTTTGAAATCTGCCTGTGGTTCAACTAATGTGTGTCAGACCTGTAAGGTTTCTAGAAAACATGGTAGGTTTGATGAATCATCATTTTACTGATAAAACCCTGTTGTGCTGGAAAATTCCTGCCCAACTCTACCCCGTGACTACTTCTTGGGATATTAACAGATTATCTCAACAGGGGAATAATTAGAAAGATAGAATGTAACACAATTTCAAATTAATCTTATTCCCATTGTTGTCCTTGACAAATATTTTGTAAGGGAGAAGAGTTATGCAACAAAGAAAAATCTGTTTTTGAATTGTTTTATATGCAATTACAGTCTTAAAACATATTTACACAAAGAAACATCTATTTTATATGTGGCAAAATTTAGGAAAACAGCAATTTTTCCCTTAAAGTCAGTATCATTTACCATTATAAGGTTTTACTATGTGCTCTTTTACATCAAGGAAACTTTCTAGTAATGTATAAATGTGTGAGCAGATTTTGTAAAATCCTGTTACACTGGGGAAAAGAACCATTAATCATTTCTGCAGCATGGTGTCTACATTCGCAACTTAACTCAATAAAGATTGTTTTTAGTTTCTATTGAAGTATGAATATATTATGCGATTATGTAAATAAATGGGACTGTTCATATGTGCAAAGCCAATCACAGGTGGAAGTCTTTTTTAAGACGAGAGCCTTAGTTAACCAAGGTAATTGCAAAGTTTTGAATAGTGATAATCAGAGAGGTATTCTAACCCCAAACTAATAAAAAATAATTATGAACTTTCATAAGTCAAAATTATTTTTAACACACATTGTTTTATGATATATATTTTAGAGCTATCAATTAATCGCAGTTAACTCACGCAATTAACTCAAAAAAATTAATCGTGATTAAAAAAATAATCGTGATTAATCGCACTTATAATAATAGAATACCAATTGGAATTTATTAAATATTTTTGGATCATTTTCAATATTGATTTCAATTACAACAGATACAAAGTGCACAGTGCTCACTTTATATTATTATTTTTTATTACAAATAGATGCACTGTAAAAACGATTAACAAAAGAAATGGTATTTTTCAATTCACCTCAGACAAGTACTGAAGTGCTATCTCTTTATCATGAAAGTGTAACTTACAAATGCAGATTTTTTTTGGTTACATAACTACACTCAAATACAAAACAGTGTAAAATTTTAGAGTCTACAAGTCCACTCAGTCCTACTTCTTATTTTGCCAATCGCTAAGACAAACAATTTTGTTTACATTTAGGGGAGATACTGCTGCCTGCTTCTTATTTACAATGTCACCTGAAAGTGAAAACAGGCGTTCGCATGGCACTTTTGTAGCCAGCGTTGCAAAGTATTTACATGCCAGCTATGTTAAACATTCATATGCCCCTTCATGTTTCAGCCACGATTCCAGAGGACATGCTTCCATGCTGATGATGCTTGTTAAAAAAAGAATGCGTCAATTAAATTTGTGACTATACTCCTTGGGGGGAGAATTGTATGTCTCCTGCTCTCTTTTACCCACATTCTGAATATATTTCATGTTACAGCAGTCTCTGATGATGACCCAGCACATGTTGATGTTAAGAACACTTTCACAGAAGATTTGACAACATGCAAAGAAGGTACCGATGTGAAATTTCTAAAAATAGCTACAGCACTCGACCCAAGGTTTAAGAATTGGAAGTGCCTTCAAAAATCTGAGAGGGATGAGATGTAGAGCATGTTTTCAGAAGTCTTAAAAGAGCAACACTCTGCAGCGGAAACTTCAGAACCCAAACCACCAAGAAAGAAAATCAACCTTCTGCTGGTGGCATCTCACTCAGATGATGAAAATGAACATGCATCAGTCCGCACTGCTTTGGATCGTTATAAAGCAGAACCCATCATCAGCATGGAAACATTTCCTCTGAAATGGTGGCTGAAGCGTGAAGGGACATATGAATCTTTAGCGTATCTGGCAAGTAAATATCTTGCAATGTCAGTTACAACAGTGCCATGTGAACACCTGTTCTCACTTTCAGGTGACATTGTAAACAAGAAGTGGGCAGCATTATCGCCTGCAAATTGTAACCAACCTTGTTTGTCTGAGTGATTGGCTGACCAAGAAGTAGGACTGAGTGGACTTGTAGGCTCTAAAGTTTTACATTGTTTTATTTTTGAATGCAGTTTTTTTGTCCATAATTTGACATTTTTAAGTTCAGCTTTCATGATAAAGAGATTGCACTACAGTACTTGTATGAGGTGAATTGAAAAATACTATTTGTTTTGTTTTTTACAGTGCAAATATTTGTAATTAAAAATAAATATAAAGTGAGCACTGTACACTTTGTATTATGTGTTGTAATTTAAACTAATATATTTGAAAATGTAGTAAACATCCAAAATTTTTTAAAATAAATGGTATTCTATTGTTGTTTAACAGTGCGATTAATCGCAATTAATTTTTTTAATCACTTGACAGCCCTAATATTTTTATTTGCAAGCCTTTGAACCCAGTACCTTCCCCAGGCTATCTGGCTCATGGAGAGCAACAGGTACATGGGCTGGGTAAGGGAAATAGTTCTCATCCCTCTGGGGAATCTCCCCCGCCGCCCCTTCCCACCTTCAGCAAGGTGGGTCACAAGGGACGGCACGTGGACTGGTGCCCGGCATCTGCCAGCCAGCTCTGCATGCCTCAGGGAGGCATCATCTTAGAATGTACACTAAGGAATTGCTGCCATGGCCTCACCATCTCCCACGGATTCGGGGTTTCCCTCTTTTCCTGGCGTGCCAGGAAGGTGGACGTGACTGGGGCCACCTCACAATCAATTCCCGTGTGCCATGTTGGCCACATACCTGCATTGAGCACCCCTGCACTTTTAGAAAATGGGCAAATTTTTCAAACTAGAGAAGATCTGAATCCTGGAAGATCTTCTTAGTGTTAACTGAGACTTTTACATTTATAATTTTGTATATCACTAAGGCTAGGTCTACACTACAGGGGGTGGTCGACCTAAGATACGCAACTTCAGCTACGTGAATAGCGTAGCTGAAGTGGCGTATTTTAGGTTGACTTACCTGGCTGTGAGGACGGCAGCGAGTCGACCGCCGCCGCACCGCCGTCGACTCTGCTTCCGCCTCTTGCCGCGGTGGATTTCCGGAGTTGACGGAAGAGCCATCGGGGATCGATTTTATCCTGTCTTCACTAGACGCGATAAGTCGATCCCCAATAGATCGATTGCTACCCGCCGATTCGGCGGGTAGTGAAGACGTGCCCTCAGGATGCTGTGGAGGGTCACAAACTCATGTTGAGCTCATTAATTTTTTTTTAAATAGTAGAACAGGGGACTAGAATTGTATTATTTATTTGAGCTTCACAAGACTAAAATATCCATCTGTATTTTTCCACAGATGGAATAAAGACATTTTCAGGTCCCAGCAGTCACCTTTACATTTCTGATACAAATGTGGATTTCTCTAAAGGCACTGCACTTTTCTAAATGACAGTCTAGTATACTCAAATGTTTCTGCTGCGGCAAGAAAGCAAGGAAGCATTCTTATGTATCCTCATTCTTTTTTTTTAAGCCATTACACAGTTATGGAGTTGATCAAAAGAATTAGGGAAATCACTTTAAAATAAAGATCCTCTCAAAATAAATGCATCCTCTTTTAAAATACCCAGGTGATTGCACTCAGTGATTACATGAACAGAATACCCAAGTGATTAAACTGAATATTTAATTATCTGGATCTACCCTTCAATGTGCTAATGAACACACACAAAAGGGAAATCTGACAAGACAACTCCCAGTAAAGATATTTTGACAAGACATTCATTATTAAAGATAGTGTAACAGTTATTTTGCATCTCAGTATATTCATGTTGATATTTATGCAAAAGGGTTATTTGCAAAACCTCTACAGGGAAAAAATAGTTATTACACATTACAATTTTGTTATGAATGGCAGGGTTATACCTTTAGTCACTCTAAAATAAGCAGTGCATAATGTGCTTTCAGATATGGTGGTTTTTTTTAGTTATTTATAGAGACCTATGAAAAACAGAAAACTTTAAATGCAAGTATTACTGTGAGTTTTAAAAACTTTTTTTACACCAAAAAATGCCCAAGGGAAAACATGATACAATAGACATATGCAGGGGTTCTGCATCGGAAAAAAATAATAATTTGAAATCCCACTGTAATTCTTATCTCCATTAAACAAAAATATTTTAATTAAAAATAATTGAACTAAATATTGAATTTAAAGTTTACAAAGTAGCTACTAAACTAAACTATATGGTTATTGAACCTGACAGCAGCACATCAAAGCATACTAGGGAACTTTTAGAGTGCATCAGCAGGATCCACACGGACAGTGCATACCATGCTGGAGTGCTGCAGGTTACACCTCAGTTTGCCATGCAGAAGTGTTTGTGTAAACATGCCCTTTGGTATGTTATTTTGGGTCAAAACACACAAAGCCAGTAGATTTGTTTTCACAAGATCTATATTACAATATATTTCCCCCTGCAAACAGAGATCTCTAAAACCAGCCAACCAAAAGCTACGAAGACACCAGACCAATCTCAAAGAAACGCACGCATTTTCAGCAGCCTACTTAAAATTAACAAGAAAACAATGGTCAAAACATGTTGATTTGTAACTAAATATAACCTCTACACTAAATTTGGTGCTTCTTTTTCCTAACCAGCAATTACTTAAGCAATTATTTTGCTGAACGTACATTTATTCATGTTTTTAATTTTTACTTTTTGTTTAATTTGGAAAATGGTGAAAAATGTTTTTCTTATTTTCTAAATGATCAATTTTTTACTTGTAATTTGTGTCAAGTTGAATAAACTAAAATAAAGAAAATATTCTCTGTATATCTTCAAGAGAGGCTACTGCAGTCAAAAGCTGGTTTAGCACTTCAACAAACTCTGGTTCCAGATGCTTTGCCAGTGACTTCCAGAAGCTCAGTGGTTTGACTTTCTGTAAAACTTTGGTGGCAAACATGCACTGCTTGAATATTTTCTTAATTTAATTTAAAATTATTTTAATAGAGTACATAATAGGTTGTCCTAATTTAAAATTTAATTTTAAATAGTTTTACTTTAAAAAAGAAAAATGTATTTAATTTAAATCAAAATAATCTAATTTAAAGTTTAAAAATCTGATTTTTAAAAAATCATTAATTTATATCCATCATAAAAGCAACTGAGGACACTAGACAGAATTGCAGGGAAATTTGGTAATATTTATGAAGTTTTTGGATTAAGGGTTGATTGGAGAGCCCCCCCCCCTCCCCGAACTTAGATTTATATTGACTGATGGACCTGGAGCCCAACAGGAAACTTCTCCTATTGCTCACTGATGTACTGGGGAGCACTCATGCTGTTGAGATAGTTGGGAGTATGTCTTGCCTGAGTGCCATTCTTTATGTGTTGCTTGTTACTCTGGTTGGGGTTGATGGGTATTATTTCAATGTTGGTACCCAGGAATCTATAGCAGTGGATGATGTATGATTGGCAAAACCAAGTCACAGTGTTTTTATTACTGACAATGAATGAATAGGAATGAATGAATGAGTATGGAACTTATTAATGGGAATGGATTTGAAATACACCCACCTAGAGGTTAATATTTCTCCCAACAGGTAACAGGCTTGTTTGATACATTTTGGCCTGCAGAATAAAACTTACAGAAAAGATTACTTTGGGGAGCAGCCACAGGGACTAGTTTAGCTTGCCAGATAATTGTTTCAGATTTGAACTTTGCTGCATGCATTAATGAAGTTGTTGCCTAATTTTAAAAATTAAAAAACAGGTGTATAACATCTTCACCTATCATGTGGTAACACTGGAAGACAGAGTATTTTGGCATGATTAGGGACTACATAGTTGTGGCTAGTGCTTAATCTGTAATGAAAGAGGTGCCGGGGCTCAAGCAATTAGGTGCTGTTTATATTTTACATTCATAATTGATGCAGCAAGCCCAGAGGTGCTGGGGCTCCGAACTGCCAAGCCTAGAGGTGCTGGGGCTCAGCCCTGGCAAGCCATGGCACAAATTAAGCACTGGTTAAGGCTGTTGAGAAAAAAAAATTCCACTGGACCAGATTTTCAAAGTAAGCCTTACACAATTATTTGTGTGTGTTTATGCAAAGACTAAAGGGGGAGGTTCTGTGGCCCATCACTAGTGGGCTTATTGTATTATCTTTGTTATCCATCCTAAAAGTGTGAGCCATTCCAGTATCTGACATCTGGGGAAGAAACATCAATAAGTGCCAATATTATATAATTATGTAAACTAAATAACTAAACAAAAAGCATAAAAAACACCATACAGAAGCAAATCAAATTAAAATGAAGTGGGTTAAATAGCAACTCATCAAATTAATCTAATTACTGTGTTGATTAAACTACATCAAATAAACCAGCAATTCCTTCTAAGCTTTACCTAATAACAGTGGAATGCTGGACCTTGCTTAGGTATCGGCCCTAAAATAGCAGGCCATTATAAATCTCAATGCTAATTGATATTTCTATTCCAGCTAAATGGTGGATAGGGAAGGATCAAACTACTCCTAGGTTACAATGAATATTCAAACTAAGGCTCTTACACCAACTATGGCAGCCTGCTCAAATTATACGTGATTATATAATAAACAATCTCCATCACGCTGCCATAGGGTTAACATGAGACATTTCAATGCTGTTCAGAACACCACAGCTTATTATATTTAAAATTACCTAGGGCTGTTTTAGAGTTTGAAAAGCTATTACACAGGCTCCATTCTCAGATAAATTCTGTGGGTTCTATACACACACTCATTGCCAGTCACCAACTCAAGTTTAAAAAGTCAAGTAGATGTGTCCCTCTACCAATAAAAACTGGAAAAAGAAAACAAAAAGATTGATACTTATGCAGGATGGTTGTCTCAACTCTTGTGATTTCATTCAGTTTTTGGAAGATAATACAAGTTTCAAACAGAATGGGAAAAAACCCAATGTTTTTAAAAGTTTTGATAAACTTTTTCTTTTCTTATGTTGCCAGCACACTAAAGTTTTATTTAATAAAAAAAAATTTTTTCTGAATTTTTAATTGAATTAGAATTTCCAAGTAAATAGTGCTTGGTACAAATCACAAGTAAAAAATTAATTATCATCTAGTAAATAAGAAAGACATCTGTCACAATTTTCTAACACTAAAAAGTGTAAAAATTAAGGATTTGAATAAGCATAAATTAAGGTATATAATTGCTTAAATAAATATTTATACATATAGTGGATTATCCTGGCTAGCAAAAAGAAGCACCTAATCTAGTGCAAATGCTATATTTAGTTGCAAATCAATGTGTTTTGATGGTTAGCAACTGATGAGAATCAACCTTTCTTTAGGAAACAAAGTAAAATATACAAATGCCAAACATGATTAAAAATTGATTATTTAAATCAATCTACCCTGGTTTGAAAAAATTAGCCAGTGATTTTCTCGGCTCAGTTATCTGTCAATGGATTTGCTGGCACACTAGTGGTTACTCACAGGGAGACCCCCAGAAATTTTTGACATGGTACGCATCATCAGTCCCTTTGGAGACATCCCTGCTGCATCCACTAGCCCCAGCACCTTGCCTGTCAACTCTGCGCCACACTCAGTTCTTGTCTTCCAGCCCGGCTCAGGGACACGGGCTGCTGGAAGTGGGAAGAAGTTGGGCAGGCCCCTGGGTATGGAAGCCATAGTGCAGAAGCCAACCCCATGACAGCGAGGAGCAGCAGCGCAGGTCACCACACGGCCTGCTCAGTGCCCTTCAGCCCCTTGCCAAAACTGAGTGAGTAGTATTGCAACGTGGTGCATGGCGCTTGCATGGCCACTCAAGTCTAGCCCCCAGGTCCCTCTGTCATCATGGTGAGGGCTGGGGATGGGGGACAAAACTGAGTGAGTGACATTGCATCGAGTGAGTAGTGCACCAGGTCGCAATGCCACTCACACAATTTTGGTCCCGCCCCTGTCATGAGGGAGGGCCAGCGGCATGGTGCTGCCAGCACTGCTCCTCCTGACTGCTGCCAATGTTACACAGCATGTGTAGCATGCATATGGATATGGGCACTACTCATTTCTCACTTGTATGTGTCAAATCTTAGATGTTGCACGTTGCTGGAATTCTATCCCTTGGTGGCCGGGGGAGGAGGGAGGAAGCACAGCCTCTTTGTCAAGCATGGTGGTATCACATGGCCAAAGGCCAGAAGCCAAAACCAAAAGCAAGCAATAGTTTCTTCTTTTCTGTAAGGCTATTTATGAAGTGTGGCTGTTCCTCCCCCTTAAAACTCCTGCTCAGGAGTTCATTTGTGAATCAGAACAGGCCACTTCCCTTCTGAGATCACTGGTATCACCCAATAGGATTTGGTTAGGTCATCTTATGTAATCAAAGATCCTCCCTGTCTTGCTTGGAAAATACTCAAAACACTTAAAGAGTTTGAGACATTCTGAGTCCATTAATTTGGAAAAGCTGACATCAGCTTTTCTTGGTCTTGAGATTGACCAACCATCCTAAAACCATCTAAAATGACCTAACCAAATCAAAATTCCAACTCAAAGTGCACAAAATAAATTGGAAAGACACAGATCTAGGAAAAAGTTGGCATTAAAATCCTAGAAAACAACCACACAAACTCAGTCATGTACTCGAAGAAAAGTACCTCATTCTTAAAATGATTCTTCCTGTTCCACAGACAGCAAATTAACATCCCTCTTCATATTTTGGTGCTCACGCAATAACAATCAAACTGAACTTTGAACACCATTCCCTATCACAAAAATCTGGGTGAAAGGCTAGATTACCTATCATAGTAAAAGGTCTTTCCCTCTAAAAAAAAATCTCAGTTTTGGGTTGAATTTTTAAATGCACACCTATCTGTCTCAGACTGATATGCTGAATAGCTGATTTCTGCTCACAGATAGTTCATCATGCCCACCTAAAGTTAAAAATCTGGGCAGAATCCTAGCTGTGTTCACAACCAGATACAAATCAGTTATCAGCTACCAGATATAAATCAATCTTTCTTACATGGAAAAAAGGGAAAGAGGAGTTACAGAAAAGAATAACTGTAGGCAAACAAATAAAAAAAATACACACCAGTGTACAAAAAGAAAATTTAAACCTGTCAATGATTTAACTGCCTCATTTTAATTTGGTTTACTTTCCTTTTGATTTACATTCAATAGAATTAATGTTCTAAATCTTCTAAGTACGACTCAATCCTGCAATTTTTTTCATGTGCATTCAGTAGAGATCCACCCAAACCAAATAATTTGTGGGATGAGGGCTATGTTTGTTTTGTAATTGACAAAAATCTTCTCTTTCTGAAGCTTTCAACTGTGGTTCACACTGGGTCTGAACCTTCCACTTAAATCTTCAGTCATTTACTGGAGGCCCTTGTGTTGTTAGAATTAGCAAACATTTTGGAGGGAGAGGGAACTTACTCCCAATTTCTAGCCATAGACATATACCCTCCACTATATTATTGGAGTTGCTTCTGCCAAAATACTGTTTTAATTGGATCAAAATGGAACACAAACTGATCCTTACACAGTCCGACTCTGCATTACTTTATCTGGAAAATAAAGACATCCTAAAATACTGACAAATCCAATTTCTTAATACAACGGACTTTAAATTAAAGGCAGAAAATGCTGATTCAAAATAAATATTTAGCTAACATTAAAATCCTAGAACCAATTCACAATACAGTAATTCCTTACACAATGACCTCCATTCATTTTGAGAGATCTATGAATAGGCCGCAGGCCTACGCAGACTTTTGTTTGTTTCCAGGGTTTTTTTAGCCCAGGAGATACATTCAAAATACATTCAGCTTCACCAAATGCAATAATTAAGATTTTTACAGATTAAAGATACATTCATAGCAAATAGAGCCGTCCTGTGATCTAAATCATAGCACAGAGCTATCCTATCATTCAAATGAATAGTCTCCATAGGACCAATGTCCCTTATTAGCAGATGTTCCTGATTTATTTCAACTGGATATATAATTTAAAGAAAATTCACACTAATTTACCCACAAATAGTTTACTATTAACAAGGTTCCAACTGAAAACTTCTCTTTTCTGATAATCAGTATAGGCGAGAAA
Organism: Terrapene triunguis; assembly: GCF_002925995.2. NCBI lineage: Eukaryota > Metazoa > Chordata > Testudines > Emydidae > Terrapene > Terrapene triunguis. The sequence goes on along the minus strand of NW_020664417.1, from coordinate 42,321,882 downwards.
TTTACTCCATTTTGAAGTATGTAGATTTCATAAATCTACAATTTAAATGGACCAACAGGCTTTATATTTTCCATTAAATTGATCCTATAGGAAAAAAACATGAGTGTCTAAAACTTTTTTTACTAGGATTCGACCCCGATATAACGCGACCCGATATAACACGAATTCGGATATAACGCGGTAAAGCAGTGCTCTGGGGGGGTGGGGCTGCGCACTCCGGTGGATCAAAGCAAGTTCGATATAATGCGGTTTCACCTATAATGCAGTAAGGATTTTTTGGCTCCCGAGGACAGCGTTATATCGAGGTAGAGGTGTATTATTATTTTACCCTGACTAAAACTTGGTCTGCTGCAGTTGAAAGTGCTAAAATTTTATTGCAGAAACATCATCAATTGTGAACATGTTAGTTTCATGTTAGTGGTCCAGCCATACATAAGCTTCTGTGTAACTCTGGACTTTTATGCCTCTACACTTTTCACAATAAAGTTACAAATTATATATATATATGTATAATAAAGTTTTTGAGCTCTCCCATTTCCCATACTACTACTGACTGGTTTGAACTTCTGCACACTTCAACCTTTGAAAAATGGGTATATATTTAAAAGATCAAAGAAGAAGAAGAATTTCACACCTACTGAACTATGATTTTAAGTGCTCAGCCACTGACCACACCACATCTTTAAATGGGAGGTGTGGGGGAATACCGTCCAGCTTGCCAGGGGAGAGAGAATAGTGCTTTACGGGTAGAAGGGACCAACGCACAGTAGCTGCTGCAGAAGGGGGAGTGGATCAGCGTACTGACTCATCCCCAGGGAGGGAAGGGCTGGGAAGTTCAAAAGGGGCAAGCCTGGCAGGAGAAGCCCCCTATTCCTGGACCAGGTGGAGCAGCACCTGCCCTCCATCTCCTTGAGGAGACAAAAATACCAGGTTTGGCCAGGACCTACTGTGGGCATTGTGCTGGTCGCTTCTTTCTATGGGGACTGAGAAGGAATTTTTCCCTCACCACCAGATTGGCCTAGGCGGAGTGGGGTTTTTTGGCCTTTCCTATAGCGATGTCGTAAAAGTGGGGCAGATGTCCAGTGCAGGTTTTCCATAGGGGAGGTATAAATTGAATGGATAAATGGCTTGGTAAAGGATTTAAAAAGGAGATTTTGGTTAAAGGAATTGAATGCGGGGCCAGGGAGAGTTCGGGGCTCCTATGACTGGTACAGCAGAGAGCCAACCCCGCTTTCTTATAGGCCACTTTAACCCTTGTTCAGGGCAGCGGGGGTGGTAAGGTCCCAGCAATGGATTGGCTGGGAGAGCTGGATGGAAAAAGGGGACTGGCAGAAGCCCCTCGGGTATATATTGAATGAACATGGAGTTATCGGCACAGTTAAAACCATATTAACTGTCTCCTGCCCTTCTTTCGGTATAGCCGGACAATTACCACACCATCCTTCAGTGTAAAGACTACTAGAGAATTTTACCTTTCCTTTAGGAGAATGTTCATTTGAAATGTTCTATCACTTGAATTGGCATTTGGACATTGATTCTTCAGCAACATACAAGTACTATCTGATCACCTCTTTTTTCTCTTTGATCTCATCATAGCTTCATATGAACCATCTTCATGATGGCAAAAATGCTATCTGAAATTTGGCAAATCTTAAGATAATTATATATATGACAACACATATTTCTATTAAGTTTTAAGCAAGATATTTTGCAGCGTACTTTTTTGCACGTATACTTCTTCCATCTAAAAAAAAAAATCTATAGAGTTTAAAAATAAAATGCTACTGGTGGTTGGAAAGTCATAATTAATTACAAAAAAACCCTAAATGAATGTTAAGGGTGCTTAGTCAAGCATTTACAAGTTAGGAAATGCCAGGATTAAGGTTGCCTGTGCCACCTTAATTCTGCCCCCTTGAGCATATGCATTATGATACACTCTTTAATTTTATGATCGTGTACTATTTTTTCCACAGGACGCCTAACTTATTCAGTTTATAGGATGGACAGGCTCACTGAATGGGTAGCTCATCAATATTTCTTTTTTATCCTGCTCATTCAATATATGCACATGCATTATTTCTGCACACCCCAAATGCTGCACCGAATACAGAATTATTAGTTTCCTCATGGATTTTTCTATGGTGTTCTCATCAGAGTATCATAGTTCTTTTCAAATGTTAACAGATTTATCTTCACAACACCCCTGTAAGGTGAGGTGGTATTATTATCCACACTTCACACATGGAGAATTAAGGCAGAGAAATTAAAGCCAAAATTGTCAAAAGTGTCAACTAATTTTGGCAAGTGTGAACCAATCTAAGAAGCCTAGGGCCTGTTTTTTTAAAGTATTTAGCATTTTACAGAATTTTATATGTTTAGAGCAGAGTTCCCATTGACTTCAGTTGCACTTGTGAGCACTCAGAACTTCTGCAAATCAGACCCCAGACCTCTGCCTGTGTAGCCAGAAAACGAGGAACACACAGTGGCCACCTATGAAAATGTTGGTTTGTCATTTGCCCAGCATCATATAGGAACTCCAGGGCAGAGACGGAACTTAATCCTCCAGGGTGATATTCAATTCCCTTAACCACAAGACCACCCTTTCTCTTCCTGCTGTTACCTGCCTCCGTCATCACAAACCTTCCAAATTCTGTAACAGTCTGTATCACTACACAACCCTGATTCATTCCTAGAGCAGATCCATCCTGTCCACCAAGTGAGGCAAGGATCCCTGTGGAAACAATAGTATGTGATCATATAACTAAAGACTGTGCAATAATGCCTACGCACAAGAGGCCCAAATTCTTTGCAATGCTAACATTCTTTTCGTGCATGGTGATGGGGAGGGGGAGGAGAAAGGGGAGGAGCTGTATGTAATTTCCTAAATTTAAAAATGGATCATCAGCAAGGTTAGGATCTTTGATCTACAGCACAGTCCTATCACTTGAGCTAACAGTTTTTTATTGCTACCAGTTACTCTATCACCCTTTATGTGGACCTGCTTCTAGAGGGGGATGGAGACACACACACTTTACCAGTCGGTTTCACAGCTATTTGCTGAAAAGCCAAGGAATGTTTAGACTCAGGAATAGTGATGTAATTTCCATGCTCTAGAGGACAGTGTTCTCTAGTGATTACAGACTGTTCTGCTCCTCTCTCCCCCATCCAACTCTTGTCCTGTCACCTCCCCTGCTGCTATCCCTCACATGGCTCCTGCCCTTCTTCTGCTTCCTTCTCCCCATATCCCTGCTCCTAACTTTACCTCGTCTCCTCACCTTCCTGGCTCCTGCTCATGTTTCCCCCCACTCCTATCCTCCCTCATCCACAGCTCCTTCCTGTCCCTCTCTTCCACCACCTTGTTCCTATCCCCACCCCTGTATTTTGCTGCTCTGTGCTCTTTCCCCTATCTGACACCAGGCTTCTACCCCACTGCCCCTGACATTTCTTAATCCTCTCCCCCCACCACCTGATTCCTCATCCCCAGCGGCGGCTCCAGGCACCAGCACTCGAAGCGTGTGCCTGGGGTGGCGAGCGCCCTGCCGGTCCCTGCGAGGGTGGCAGTCAGGCAGCCTTCGGCGGCATGCCTGTGGGAGGTCTGCCGATCCCGCAGATTCAGCGGCAATTCAGTGGCGGGTACGCCTAATCCGCGGGACGGGCAGACCTCCCGCAGGCATACCTCCGAAGGCAGCCTGCCTGCCGTGCTTGGGGCGGCAAAAAAGCTAGAGCCGCCCCTGCTCATCCCTCTGCATTTGTGGTGGCTTTCTCCTTCCCCTCCACACTGCCTTGGCACCAAGAATGGGAATGAAGAAGAGAGAGTATCCCTGCTTTCAGTTCCTAGCACCACACCAGCTCCCTGGCACCCAGGAGCAGCAACTGTAAGAAAGTCCTGCTCAACCCCCGCAGCCCTGGGGTGGAGAATGTTCAGTGTAGATGGAATCTTCAGAGTTCAGCTGCTAATCTCTAACAAGTCTCTACTGAGCATGTATGAACTGAGATTTTTCAAAGGCTTGGTCAAATTTGGGTATTTTTTCCATGGGGAAAAAACATCAGAGCTACCCCCTGCCAAATTTCAAGTCTCTGGTCAAGAGCATGAAAGTGCTACAGGTTCTTAAATAAACAGTTGTAAAAACATTTTTTAAAAAACAGACAAAACAACATACTTTTTTCCAATTTCATTTTCAGGAGTGGCTGGAGAATTCCTGATATTTTACAAAAATAAACAATTTGAGGCAAATATCCCACATGGAAAATTCCAGCATGAATGATTAAAGTTTGGCTAAGTTATAAGGAACTGAAAATAAGGTCTTCTTATGCCAAGTGTCAGGCAACCTTAACTTTAGCAGCATTACCAGCTCTTCTTATAATGACAAAAGGAAAAGTTATGTTACTATAGAGTATTAAAATGTGCAGCATCTTATGTATTTGTATGTTAACATTTTCAGTGTCAGATAGTTATTTTGCAAATGACAAAAATACAGTTCAAAAGCAATTTTGTCCATAAATTAGTCTATCACATCATGTATTTAGTGCTCTACAGCTCAAATGCCTGGCAGTTCAAGCTGATGCTGCTACAATGGAACTATTCCTTCAAGCCACAACAATCCAATGACCCACAGTCATGCTATAACTCTGTCAGACAATGCCAGTACTAGATAAAGCAAGTCAACAGTTGTGCACTATCAGTAGTTCATAACAAACATTGACAGGCTCTGCTAAAAGCTTGAATATGAAATTGTAGTGATGCACTCTTTTCAGAAGGGAGAACATCTCAAGTGGAAATAAATACCTTCTCTCTCCCCTTCAAATAAAACAGAAGCTCTAAAAATGCTCCTGTTGTTCAGCAGTATTTGAAAGCATGTACAATGCTGGTTTGCAGACATATAGACTTTGATAATTAGAAGCACAAAAGATAACATAGAATTAAGAAATTTATAATTCCCAAACAAAGCATCAAATCTCTTTATAATATGCCTGCAAAACAAAAGTCAGTTAAAATTTTGCTTGAACCCTTTCAATTCAGTTTAGCATGACTTCTTCTAAACACAGAGTTACGTATTACAATGGTGACATCCTATGGGACAAGCTCATAAAATAGATCAAATTGTGCTTTTCCACTTCAGTATCTAGTTGTGGTTTCTGAGAGGAACCAGCATGAATGTACACTTTTCAAATAATGCAAACTTGTCAAAGATAACTGCCATAAAGCCAATATACTCTCAGAGGCAAATAAGATGAAAGATTATGCTAAACAATATAAATATATTTTAACAATGGGGATTTTATTTTTGTTTTCTATTTCCTCTATATTTCTATATTTAGAGTGCTTAAATGCTACAGTGATAGGTGCAATAAAAAAACAATATAGACATAGCTAAGCTTTAGTTCTGCAATTCCATCAAATAAATGCAAGTTTTGTGTATGCACCAAATTCTACACAGACTGAAGTCATAGCTCCCTTGTAAATCTGTAGTTGTGAACATCATAAATATTGAAGTGCCATTGTACTGATAGAGTGACCATACCAGTGTCACCCTTCTTATCTTTGGCATCTTTTTTCATAAAAGCTTTAATAAGAGGCATGCTATAACTATGGGCACCTTAACTTTGGAGAAGACAGTAATTGTACCGCTTATGGGGAAACTTTCAAAAATGAGAATTACAAAATAATTACTTTAAAACTGGTTTCATATATGCATGCCTTCAATACAAAGCGTACTTTGCTTTGATACCAAACTAAATTTTGTTCTTCATGTAAATACTTTATGCAATAACTTCATGGTCTGAGCCCAGGATATTTATGTAGCTTACATATATAGACATGCTAACTCTAATACTGCTGTATAATTGGTAGTACTTGGAATTGTAATGAAAAAATGGAGAATTAGGCCCTGATTCAGCAATCCATCCTATTCAGCACAGCACATAAGCACATGCCTTAATTTAAGCACATGCCTAGGGGAATATCTACACTGCAGCTGGGAGGCGTGATTCCCAGTATGAGCGGACAAATTTGTGCTAGCTCCAACGTAGTGCACTAAAAATAAACAACAGTGTGGATGTGGCGGCATGGGTAGTGGCTTGGGCTAGCCACCTGAGCTTGGAACCGGGGTTTGGGTAGACTCAGCCTCAGGTGGCCGGCCAGGGTAGCACTGGCGGCGGCTGGTGCTACACTGCTATTTTTAGGCTACATCTACACTATGAGCTAGGGGTGTTTCCCAACTTGCTAGCACAAATTCATGCTGGCTCAATGAGAGCGAGCGCAAGTATAGACAGTTATGTAGTCACGGGAGCACAAGTAGCAGCAGCACAGCTTAACTATGCCAAGTACACCTCTACCCCGATATAACGCGACCCGATATAACACGAATTCGGATATAATGCGGTAAAGCAGTGCTCCGGGGAGGGCGGGGGGGAGGGGAGGGACTGCGCACTCCGGTGGATTAAAGCAAGTTCAATATAACGCTGTTTTATGTATAACATGGTAAGATTTTTTGGCTTCCGAGGACAGCGTTATATCGAGGTAGAGGTGTACAAACCTGCCTGAACCATGCAGGTATGTACTCAGAACAGCTCAGCTGTGTCGCTGCCCATGATACCAAGGCTACATTACTATTTATACTCACACTAGCTCTCATCCAGCTTGTGCAAGTATGGGTACACAAGCTGGGAATCATACCACCTAGCTCACAGTGAAGACATAGCTTTACCAAACTAGCTCGGCTCCTCGTTGTTTTTGCTGATACAGACTAACACGGTTACCACTCTGAAACCTTGTCAAGTTAGCATGAGTCTGTCTGCCCATGCTAGGAATCACACCTCCCAGCTGCTGTGCAGACATACCCTAAATCTCATTGAAAGCAAAGAGACTTAGGCACATGCTTAAAGTTAGGCATGTGCTTAAATACTGTACAGAACAGAAATGGACTGAAGCATATGCTTAAGTGCTTTGCTGATTTGGGGCCTTAGACGCCGATCTAGAAAGGGACTTAGGTGTTGCAACACCTGACTTTTAGACACCTTAAAAATCCCTGGGATCCACAAACCCCAAGTTAGATGTCTAGGCTCCCTATACAGTGCATGGGGGTGAAACTGACGACTAAGAATGGAATCTATAAAAGCCAGAATGCTAGGGAGGGAACTGCGTATGGTAGCCAAGGGGAGATGCTGATGAGGGGGTGTTTCCTAAGCACCGCCCCTCTCAGGGAGTACAGTGCCTATCTCTGCTTGCAAACCACAGCCAGAGACCTGGGCCTTGAGTCAGGCAGTTTAGCTGCCTAAGATGTTTCTTGCAAGAAATATCACAGGTGGTGAGCTGCCACATCTCATAAGACTTTTAGCTCAGTGGTTCAGGTACTCAGCTGGGATATGGGAGATAACTGCTTCAATTCCCCCCCCCCCCCCCCCCAATCAAGGACAAGGAGTAGGAAGGATTTGAACAGAGGTCTCACATCTCTCAGGAAAGTGCCCTAACCACTGAGCTATAGGATAGTCTGATGTGGAGCTCCCTTAATCTCTCTTGTTCAAGCTGTCCCACTTTGTAGAAATATTTAAGTAGTCATTGAAGGGAGGTGGAGAAAGAGGGAGACAGAAAGAGAGTCGCCCTGCTCCAATGACTTTTGAATTAAATATCCAAAGCTGTGTTGCCAGTGAAATAGGTGGAGGAACACCTATCTCCCCCCAGTTTGAGGATCACACCTTGGGCGTAGGCATTCAGATGCCTAGAGTGAGGCAACAGTGCACATGCCCACAGGCAACAACTTAGGCACCCTGGGGACATTTACAGTAAAAATGCAGATGCTGTGTCAGTTTAGGCATCTACTGGGTAAGGTGGCAGCCGAGCAGTGGTTTTGTGGATCACAGTGGTACCTAAAACTGGGACTTAGGCATCTTAGTCCAGGGTTTAAACACTGAAGTCCCTTTGCAGATCTGTCCCTTAATGCCTGCATAATGTTGTGTGTCTAAACAGGATTTTTAAGTCCCTTGTTTTCTGTGGAGTGCATATGGCCACAATGAACGACTCTATGACCAAGAGAAAAGGTAGCTGAATAATATCTTTTGAATTAACTATTCAACAAACGTTGATATTTTTCATTAATTTATCTGACTAGCTCTAATTAAGAGACGTTTATTCTACCTTTCATGGAGAGAAATTATGTGGATGGATGAAGAGTTTGTTTTTTATGAGGGCATTACTATTGGGCAGTATATTAAAGTTACGAAGATGCCTTAATTGTGCATTTCCATGCTTTGAAATGTTGGGTTTCTTTTACTTTCTACCCTCAATATCCCAGGTTTCTATTTTTACTCCCGGGGGAATTTTGTGCCACTGAGCTATGCAGAATTTGTGCAGAATTAATGTTTTGCACAGAATTTCATGTTTCCCCTGTAGAATATGGGCTGCAGAGCTGCTGGAAGCCATTAGGGGCCACTGGACTCTGCAGAGCCCAGCTCTCCAGCTTGCAGTGAGCAGAGCACTCAGCCCAGCGGGGATGGAAGCTCTGCATGCTTTGACTGCCTGGCTTGATTCCTTGGGGTGGGAGAGGGCCTGGGAGACCCAGCTCTGGAAAAGGGTGAGGAAGGGCAGGGCCACACCACACCACACTGCATCCACTGGCAGGACAGTAAAGAAACTAGGGGGAGTAAAGGCTCTGAGGGGAGGAGGGTGCAGGTGTCTGGGTTCTGGTGTTCCCAGCAGCTTAAGCACATGCTTAGCTTTAAGTAGTTCTGGGGAAGAGGTTGCAGGTGTCTTGCCTGGGGGGGGGGGGGGCCTTTGTCGCGGGGCCGGGGGGGGGGGGGGGTGGGCTTGCATATGTCTGGGCTCTGGGGGGCCCACGCAGTCCCCTCCAACACCCCTCAACTGGAACTGGGTTATTATAGGGGTTTCTTTAACTCTCTACTCCTGGCAAAATCTTTTTTGGAGTTGTCTGTATTGTTGAAACTTGTTGACGGGAATTTTGAAATAAATTGCCAAAATAATTGAAACTGGAGTGATTATATAGTGTTGTTTTGACAAATAAAATATGCAGAATTTTAAAATATTTGTGCAGAATTTCTGATATTTTGGCACAGCATTATATTTTTATGATAGCTCAATTATTCTTAGATTGGCAATTTGAACCCTCAACCTTAAAACCACTTAATAATGATGCTCTATATTTGTTTGGGAATTTTAAGGTTGTTTTTTTTTAAATTATATACCATTTGTGACTGAGAGGCAAGTAGGATACATTAAGCCTCTTATAAATAGAGCAAGCCTAAGTCTTCACTAGTCTGGTAAAAGTCCCCTGCATCCAGATGAACCATTCTGATCTTGCTAATTTACCCATGAATAAATTCCCAACATAGCTTTCCCTATCCCCAAATTCATCCTATGCTCTAAAACTGAACAATATTTTCTCAATAAACCTCATTTAAAGTTTAAAGGACAAATTATTTTTGAGATAAGAAATAGCCATAAAAGGTGCTATACAAATTTTAAAAACATAATTTAACACCTGCTTTTTCTGGGTTCCATTATCACTGAGGTATTCACAGTTGTTTCTCCACACTGATGATACAGGTTTAGAAGTGTTAAAACTCCCCCCTTTGATATTCAAATTGAGAGGAAATTATTTCATCTCCGTGTACTGTACAACATTCATCAATTCAATATTTTATTGCTCAACTAACATGATAAATTTCTCATCCGTTTCGGATTTCCCTCTCTCAGCTAGTCAGTAATGGAACAAAAACCCATCTATCATATTCAAGAACTCTGATTTGGCTCACATGAACTATCACATCTATCTAACATTCTAGTTTCTTCATGAATGGAGAAACAATTCTTTGGTTAGCAATTAATTATTCTTCAATACACTTTTTCAATTCATTTGATGTTTCTGTATTTCTAGGTATTTACATCACCAGGGCCGTCCCTAGCTATTTTGGTGCCCTACGCAGCCCCGCCTGCGGGAAGTGGAGTGACCCGGCCCCAGCCTGCTCTGCTCCCCTGGCTCCCAGGCTTGGGGGGAGGGGGGAACTGTCCCCCCAGCACTCACCAGTGGCACAGCAGGGAGCCAAGGGAGTGGAGCAGGCTGGGACCGGGTCACTACTTACCGGTGAGGGCAGGCCTGACCGCTTCTGGAGTCCTCAGGGGAGTGGGGGCGGACGGGGCAGGAAGAGGCGGGGCTGGAGCAGAGCAGGAGCGAGGGCTTTGGAGAAGGGGTGGAGTGGGGCAGGGCAGGGGCAGGAAGAGGCGAGGCGAGGCAGGGGCGGGGGCTTTGGGGAAGGGGTGGGAAGAGGTGGGGTTGAGGCTGGAGCAGCACGCAGCTGCGCAGGGCACCAGGAAATGTGGTGCCCCAAATTTCCTGGTGCCCTATACAGCTGCGTACTTTGCGTATGGGTAAGGACGGCCCTGCTCATCACCATGGTATCTGAATGTCTCCCAGATATTTATGGGCTTATCCTTGCAACACCCCTGCGAGGTAGCACAGTGTCATTACCCCATTTTAGATGTAAGCAATTGAGGGACAGAGAGTAAGACCCTGATCTTGAAAAGACTGCACTGAACTCAACAGAACTACTTAAAGCTAAGCATGTGCTTAAGTAGGATAGGGGCCTGAGTAAGTTGCCTAAAGAAACACAGTAGTCTGTGACTGAGTTGGGAAATTAATTCAGATGTCCTGAGTCCCAATCCAGCGCTTTACTCAGAAATAATCCTCCCTCCTTTATTAGCCAGAAATGCAAAGATTACTATGAAACTAATTCTCATCAGAAATAGAAAATGAAAGTAAAACCGCAAACTACTATATATCTTTAAACTATAAATGTAGCGAATTATCAACAGAAAATTTAAAACATTACAATCATAATTCTGCATCAAGCAATTTTTCAATAGCTTCATATCTTATTTGTTAAATACAAGATATAAGATTTTAAAATCAAAGTAAAATTATGTCCAAAATCTATTAAGACCAGAAAGACATTGTTAATATTGATTTTTTTATTATTTTATGCACTTACTACCCTAACAATTCTTTGTTACCCTTTCATTGTTATAATAACTGCAGGATTATGCACACCTTGATCTAGAAAAGGTAGAACATGCTTTAAAAATACCATTTTCATAATGACTGTACTTAAATGACAACAAAAAATATTAAAATATTTAAAGGTTGTGTCTGTAAAATTATTCATTATGACAAAATATAAGCTGCAAATGTTTATCACCTACTGAAAGGAGAGACAAGATCATAATAACCTGGCTAATCATCAAGCATGGCAATAGTTTTTCTGTATTAGAACATACATTCCCTGCTTGTACTTGCAAACCAAAAATTATAACTGTGTATATCGACTCACTATTCTCTATGCAATATTTTTTCAAGTAATTATCTGAAAATATGGCAGCTGGGATTTGAGCTACTGAAATCATGCTTTTGTTGTTGAGAATCATCAGAGCAGAAATTCACTGTACTGCTAGAAAACTCCCACTCTCTTTGGACTCTAAAGTTATGGTACCTAGGGAGCTTTGTCAAAACAGTCCCATTATTATTTAATTCCCAGAAAACACAATTTGGAAGATGAAAAGAGTAGAAAAGGAGAAGTGTGGGGTGGGGGGAACCACAAAGGTTAGTTAAATATCTTGAGATGACTTCATAGTAATTTCCCATAGAAGACAAAGATATAACTTTAAATATTATGTGGTGCTCATGTGGAGATTGTTGTTAAAATGTGCTTTTAAATAGAAACAACATTACAAAATAAACTGCAGCTTCCTCTTGATAGCAGCTCCTCTCAACACCTCCAAATGAGTTTTACAACTCTTTTGCACTAACACTTTTCTCACATTTGAGCAGGAAGCAAATTGTGAATTTGAACTACATCACTGTGGGATACTACCCGCTGTGCTACCATGAGATTTTAGCAAATAATTAGCACTACCTGCAGCTAGCCAGAGCCTTAAATACTGTTTCTTCTATGCTAGGATATTTTTGCTAAAATTTCCCACCAGCAGTAGCAGTGCTGGGAGAGGAACAGCTGCCAGCATTTTAAGAACTTTGCTCTCTAACCCTGCTCAGAGCAGATCTAGGTGATAAGGTAGTTAAAATTCCAGTGTTCGCTGGGGTCTAGTCTACAATGGTACTCTTGCTGTTGCCACCACCAGTAGAACTGAATTGGTGGCAGCAACGGTAGGAAGTTTTAATAAAAATGTTCTAGTGTAAACAAAGCCAAAGATTACAAAGCATTTCTTTTGCTTACCTGCATAAGTATACCTACAGAGACATTTAAAGCACTGCATCTTTAATGTTTTACATCTAATCAACTGTCTACACAATCTATAAAGAAGAGCTCTGTATAAGCTCAAAAGCTTGTCTCTTTCACCAGCAGTAGTTGATCCAGTAAAAGACATTACCTCACTCCCCTTGTCTCTCCACAAAATCTATTCTCAAAATTCAGGTTTTGCTTCGTAGTGCAAACAGTACCCAGTTTGTGACTTGTTCAGTGTTCTTCCTAAAAGCTACGGCATTCTCACAAGAATCATGAAAGTATGTTGTTCACAGAATTTAGATCCCAATTCAGCAAAGCATTTAAGCACATGCTTAATTGTAAGCATACGTTTAAGTCCCATTAATTTCAAAGAAAGTTAAGTACGTGCTTAAGTGATTGGCTGAATCAGGGCTGTTAAGCTCTAATGACCTGAATACTAAAACAGAGAAAGAATAACTTTTGAAATATGAGATACATTTTCAAAATTAGAACAAGCTTTGCTAAAGCTCTATAAAAACACACAATTACTGCATGATATTCATTCTCAATTGTTATGGCCCAGGAAAAATTCTTGTCAAATGAAAATAATTCAGTTTACCATAGCTGCTGCTTTTTAAATTGTTGTCATGTTATTGCCTTTCTTCACCATTTCTTGGATATCCTTCTTCAAAATAAACAGACGAAAACTGAAGTCAATCTTTCAAAGTTACATAGAGATGTTAGTCTCTGCATAGTTTTCACTAAAAGGAGCTTCCCATGTGACTGATTTTGACTTACTACCATTCCCTCATAATTTTGCCCAAGCTGAACTGATCCATATGTTATTTTAAACAGCACAGAATTGTCCTCAAAAGAACAGAACACAATTTTACAGAAAAAAACATGCCAGACAAGCATCAATTAAATGACAAAAAACAGTTAACAGAGAGTCAAGGTTGCCAGGTTATAACTTGTGCCATTCCAGAACTATGCGTTCAGCAAAATTCAAGCTTCTGAAAACCAGGAAATACAGAAGTTAAGGTAAATGCCCAAGCAATCTTCATAGATTCCAAGGCCAGAAGGAACCATTGTGATCACCTAGTCTGATCTCCTGTTTAGCACAGACCGTAGAAGTTCCCCAAATTAATCCCGAGATCATATATTTTAGAAAATATCCAATTTTGATTTTTAAAATGTAAGTAATGGAGAATCCACCATGATCCTTAGTAAACTGTCCCAACAGTTAACTATTCTCACAGTTGAAAATGTAAGAAAATTTGCTTAAACTCAACTTCTAGCCTTTGGACTGTGTTATACCTTTCTTTGTTAGACTAAAGAGCCCATTATTAAATATTTGTTCATCATGTAGCTATAGACTGTAATAAAGTCACCCCTTAAACTTCTCATTGTTAAGCTAAATAGATTGATCTCCTTGAGTATTTACTATAAGGCATGTTTTCTAATCCTTTAATCATTCTCGTGGCTCTTCTCTGAACCCTCTACTAATTATCAACAACCTTCTTGAATTGTGGGCACCAGAATTGGACATAATATTTCAGCAGCAATCACATCACACAACTGCCAAATACAGAGATAAAATAACCTCTCTACTCCTGCTTGAGATTATCCTGTTTATGCATCCCAGGATCACATTAGCTCCCTTGGCCACATCATCACATTGGGAACTCGTGTTCAGCTGATTATCCACCAGGACCCCCAAATCGTTTTCAGAGACTGCTTCCTAGGATAGAGTTGCCCATCCTGTAAGTATGACCTACACACTTTTCATAGATGTTTACATTTAGCCATATTAAAACCCCTATTGTTTGCTTAACCAAGCAATCCAGATTGCTCTGAATCAATGACCTGTCCTCTTGACTATTTACCACAACCCCAATTTTTGTGTAATCTGCAATCTTTCTCAGTGATGATTTTGTTTTCTTCCAAGTCATTGATAAAAATGTCAAAAAGCATAGGGCCAAAAAAAAAAAAAAAAAAAAAATCCCTGCCTAACACCACAGTAAACACATCTGCTCAATGATGATTTCCCATTTTCAGTTAGATTTTGAGACCTATCAGTTAGCCAGTTTTTAATCCACTTAATGTGTGCCATGTTAATTTTATATCGTTTTAGTTTTTTTAACCAAAATGTTATGTGGCTCCAAGTGAAATGCCTTACAGAATTACATCAGTACTATTACCTTTACCAGCCAAACTACAATCTCATTAAAAAAAGATGTCAAATAGACAGGATCTATTTTCCATAAACCATGTTGATCTGCATAAATTGGATTACCCTCCTTTAATTCTTTTGTTAATCAAGTCCCATATCAGCCACTCCAGTATCTTGTCTGGGCTCGATGTCAGACTGACAGGTATATAATTACCAGGTCATCCTGTTTACCCTTTTAAAAAATTGGCAGAACAGTAGCTTTCTTCCAGTCTTCTTAAATTTCTACAGTGCTCCAATACTTATTGAAAATCAACATGAATGGTCGAGCGAGCTCCTCAGTCAGCTCTTTTAAAACTCTTGGATGCAAGTTATCTGGACCTGATTTTAAAATGTCTAACTTTAGCTCCTGTTTAAGCATCCTCCAGAGATATTAGTAAAATGGAAAGCGTGTTACCAGCACCGTATAGTAAGACTCTATCATCTGTTTTTCCCCAAATAAGGAACAGATATTTATTGAATACTTCTGCCTTTTTTGCATTATTATTGATAGTTCTACCATGTCCTCCTAGTAATGGACCAATACTACTGTCTGGGTATTTTTGTTCCTAATATATTTTTAAAAACTCCTTCATATTGTCCATAACTCTGCGGTATATAAATTTTTCCGTGTGTTCTTTGGCTTTCCTTATCAATTTTCTACAATTCTTAACCACTGGGAATTACCTGCATTCCCTCCAGCTGCATTCACTGTGTTAGGTGTAATTATACTGAATGGTGGAGGAATAAGTTGGAGCAGCTGTCATTGTGATATGAGGAGATCTGGGTCTGAGTTCCCCAATGTCTGTCATAAAAAAAAAAAAAGAGATGCATATGTAGCTAGAGGTTCCAGTTTACATTATTGCAATAGATATAGAATTGCAAAGGCTGTGTCAGTAACAGGACCCTCGGGTTTTCTTGCCATGGGTGTTGTCAGTAGTGAGGTGGCATATCAAAGCAGCCTGTGGATTTAATGGCAGGTAGGGGAAAGTATAGGTTTAGGTGGTCTCCTGTGTGCATGTGTGAAGGGGCTGTAAAAGGGAATGAAGTGGTTGTTAAATTTTACAAGTGAGGTATTCTGTCAGGCTCAGTGTTTGACGATAGGGCAGAGGCAGATAGTGCCAGTCCAAACAGTGAAAAGACAGAGGTGAAATGACTTGCCTAATGTCACCAAGCAGGCCAGTGGCTGAGCTACAAATAGTCCCAATCCAGTAGTCTTTCCACTAGGCCATGTGGCTGCTATATGATTCCTCAGTGCTCCTCACCTGTACATTTTGTTATAGGGGAATGAGAATAATGGTAGTCCTTTGAAATGTTTGCAATTTTTAGTTGCTAACAGGGCCAGTGAGAGAAATCTCATCCATGGTCAACATCCCAAAACCTTGACAATTTTATTACATGGTTGTTACAGTAACTAAGCACATGAGAGAAGACTGGTATGTCTCTCTCTTTTTCCACCCACTGCCCCAAATTTCCCTGCAACATTTACTCACTGCCCCAACATTTCAAGCTCCCCCTCCCCTTCACATCCCATTAAGCCATTGTCACTGCAGAAGCTATTAACATGTAGCAGACAGCAGGGTGCCCCAGATCACACAGCAGCCTAGGAGAGGGGCATGAACTCCTGCAGAGGAGTACGACTCCGCCAGATCCCAGTCCACCCATGGAGGGGGAGAATTCAGGGCTGACAGTCTGCTCCCCATCTCCCTCTGCTACCCCTCATATTCGCCAACCCCTCCTTGCCTTCTCTTGTCCATCTGTCTCCTTCCCCCTTATCTGAGCACCTTGGCCCCTCTTCCCTCCCCTATTACCATTACTATTTACCCACTCCCCATAATACCTCCATCCCTAGCTGCAGAGCCAAATCCTTCTCCCCACTACTCCCATCTACTTTTGCATCCCTAATCATCCCTCTCCCTAGTGAGCATTCACATATGTAATTTACCTTCTTTTCAAAAACAGTTTCAATGCCTTCTGAATATTTTGCTGTACTCAGATTATATTTCTCAAAACGCACACATACACACACACCAACAACTTGACAGGCAGATTCTCCCCAAATGTTTATGTTTACATTTCATTCTCAGATTGCTGTACAGGGTGGGTTTCAAACTTCCAAGCTGCTAGAATCTCTGAACTTAATGAAATGCTGTTTTTTTCCTGGGGACTTGGGACTCCCCTGCTCAAATGACCCTAGTGCCTCACACACAAACACACGAGGGCAGACAGTAGGGCTCAGACACCCACAGAGGGCAGAGACCCTCAGATCCCAGCTCATAAGGGGGTAGGGAGAAGGGCTTAACCTCCCCCCGGTTCATAGGATGGGGACACTGGAAGGGGGGGTCACATTTCTGTGTAGATGGGGAATGTGGGGCTCCGCCTATTCTTCCCCAGCCCCCTGACATTCACCCCGGTTTTCCCATTCCAGTGCCCCCCCTCCCCTACACTCCCCCAGTCCCCATCCCCCCCAACACCTGATCCCCCAACCCTTCTCCGCCTATTCCCACTACTAATCAAACTCCTCTCTACCAGCAAGCATTTGCTTGTGTAGTTTATTTGTGCGGGGGGAGGAGGGGAGTTTCAGCACCTCAGAATATTCTGAAGTACTCAGATTATATTCTCCCAAAATAAAAAGCCCCCTTTGATAAAGGCAGACTAGCATAATACCTGCTTTTTTTTATTTCAGATTTCTGTTCTGGGTAGAATTTGAACTCATAGTGCCTGGGGTAGAGCTCATAGTCAATGACTGTAATATATCCTCAGAACCACCGAAGGCCTGTGATGCAGAAGCACTTTTCCCAGCTAGCTGGCCCTCTCTCTGCATATGCTCAGTGTAATTCTTGATGGGCCTAACTAGAGAAACAAACTCTTTCAAATAATGTTTTAATTTGATTTCCCCCAAAGGGATGGTAGGTTCCATGCACTCTGTTGGAGTAACCCCAAGTCTTGGAGAGCCTGGTGTGATGGTCTGAGCCCTGGTTTGATCTCTATCTGTGAGCAAAGAAAAAGGTTCCCAGAATCTGATTCTGCTAATTTTTAAGAAAAGCTGTTTTTGTATCTTGGGAACTCCTTAGTCAAATGGTCCTGAATCTGGATCACTAACAGAACCGCACACCCTCTGAGGCACTTTATGTTCCAAGGCAATCTGATTAACCATATGGATTTTACAGCACTTAGAATAGTTGGGCTTTAAACAGAAACCTAGTCTTCTTAACCTTAACTATAGCAGAAATGTCACTCTACCATAATGTCAGCAATATAACAATGGCATGAGAACAGGAACATCCAGGATCTGGGCAAACATGCACAAAATGTATGTCCAGCCACTATGACAAAGCAGGAAAATACATGAGTTAAGTACAGAGTTGAGTGATTTCAGAGTTGCACATAAGCACAATCATGACAGAAGCTGTAAACTCAAAAGAATGGCTGATAAAAATATGAATAAATTGCCTGCTTGTAACATACAAGACAGACTCGGGAGCATAAGTGAATGTAATAGAGTAGTTCAAAGAATATATACTATAAGAAAAGTCAAAAGTGACTAGTGAAAGTCCGAAGCAGTGAACAAATTCCTGTCCTGGGAGAGGGTGAAATGTCACTGAGGTACAAAGGGAAAGCTGTAAACAAGAGTTTGAGGTAGGACAAACAGGTAAGCAACCAGTCCTAGGCTATGAATCCTATGACCTAAAATCAAGAAAGGGTGTAAGCCAGGGGTAGGCAACCTATGGCACGCGTGCCGAAGGCAGCATGCGAGCTGATTTTCAGTGGCACTCACACTGCCCGGGTCCTGGTCACCGGTCTGGGGGGCTCTGCATTTTAATTTAATTTTTAAATGAAGCTTCTTAAACATTTTAAAAACCTTATTTACTTTACATACAACAATAGTTTAGTTATATATTATAGACTTGTAGAAAGAGACCTTCTAAAAACTTTAAAATGTATTACTGGCACGCGAAACCTTAAATTAGAGTGAATAAATGAAGACTCGGCACACCACTTCTGAAAGGTTGCCGACCCCTGGTGTAAGCAAAAGAAAACCATAACAATAACCAAGATAACAAACCTAAACAAGATAGAAATATGTTACCTGCATCATATGAAGATATGGCTGTACACCATACTTGTCACACATCCCACCTGAAATGTTCTACAAACTTAACAAAAAGACATTAGAAAAAGATGTGAAATATAGAAACAGATGGGATCATTTGAAGGACGGATGAGCCAACAGTCTGTAACTGTATAGGAAAAAGGGTCTGGTCTTAGACTTTGCATTGAGGAGCTGAGCAGGAATATAAAAAAGTAATGTTTAGCTTGCCCACACATAGTGAAATATTTGCTGAGTTAAATTCTTCCGCAAATGTAGATGCTGTGGCAGGATAGTTCCCTCTGGCTCCCAAAACTTCAAGATCTGTACTTTTAATTCACCATTTGACAGACAGTGCTTCTTAAGAGTGTCTCTTTTGAGATATGTTCAGCCCTAGTAATATTTCACTGAATAGTGACCCAGATACTAGAAGTAATTGCAGGAGTGAAAGTGCACATTGATGACATAATAGACTGGGCCACCATGCCACTGGGCATCAGGAACAATTGTGGAGAGTACTTGAAAGTGAAGTAGTAACAACATTAAAATTAATAAGGCCAAATGCCAATTGCCAACAATTGAAATCACCTACTCAGGAGAGACATTGATCACAACCAGGAAAATGCCTGAAAATTCAAGCAATACTGAATATGTAGAGACCAGAAGATAAAAATAAAAATTCAAATTCAGAAGCTGAAAAGCATGATCAGTGATGTAAGTAAGGATACATTTTGAGCAACTAACCTAAGAACATGTCTCTGCAACAATACAGAATGCACAAGGATTTGAAACTCTTAGTAACAATGGCATCAGTGTTGCAATTTTTTGACCCACTGAAAGAGATCAAGCTTTCCACCGATGTTTCAAAAAGAGGGAGTATATATACAGTGATATGGATGGAACATGTCCCTATTTGTACGCACTGGGAACTATGACAGCTGTGGAAAAAAGTGTATGTAAAAGTGATAATGAAATACTCAGGTCTTACAAAAGCTGTAGAAAGTGTCATGGTTTTTTTTAATGGGTTTTAAAGCCAAAATTGGCCATAGTCTGTGATTGCACTACACTTAAAGGACCTGAATGAGCATCATTGAAGAGATTACTTTTGAGAGAGAAAAAACTGCTCCAGTTAGGCATCACCCACAGTAGTAATGGCTGATTTCAAGAGCATAAACTCCACTTGAACAGTCAGAACAGGAAGATGGGGCACAAGCCAGTAACAATATATGTGAACATGATAAAATCATCCTGTGTTGTATCGTCAGAAGTATGGATTGAGACAGAGAGTGAACAGCGAAGGATGAAGCACTATAAGCAGTAATACAAGATGTATTCATCACAGCAGAAATGACCAATGATTCAGCATGAATAACCCACAGCTTCATAAGACAGTTAGATCTCCTTGTTTTTCCTTGGTAAGACATGATCTGATGATCATAATAGACTATTCTAGCAACTTCCCAGAAGCAGTCACTCTTGAAAATACCACAAGCTTCATCGGTAATTGGACATATTAAATCAATGTTTGCATGTCATGAACTTTCAAGGACTGTCATAAAAGAAAATGGACCAGAGTTCAAGGAGAGGGGCACTGCTAAAACACACATTTCAACATAGAGATGATAAAAACCATCATGGTCTTAAATAACCACCAGCAAACAGGTCAGAAGAATGTGGAATATCTATAGACCCCAATTCAGAAAAGCATTTAACCAGGTGCTTAACTTTAGGGAGATGAGAACTCATACGGGGTTATTCACTTGCTAAAAATTAAGCATGTGCTTAAATGATTTGCTAAATCAGGCCCAAAGTAAGGAACTTGCTAAAAAAAAAAAATCAGGATGCAAGTCACTGATAGAGCTTTCATGTAATATTGGTACTAGGTATAGGACACATCCATAGGCTGACTAATGACTTGGATCTTAGCAAAGAGGATAGATGAATCAAAACAGATCTGAAAAAAATGTAATAGAGACAAAACTTCTACCAAGATTAAAAAACAAAGATCATATTAGAATATGTCAGGAATAGTCAGTGGCTAGACCAAGGTACATTAAAGAAATGTCACTTTATTCAGATTCACTGATCACAGAAAGTGGTAAAATTTAACCAAGAAATCATGAACACTGGAGAACATAGATGAGCTACAATCCAAGCAGGTAGCAGTGAAAATGAAGTGGAAGACAGCTTGCAGAAAAGACCAAAATTATTCATGCACAGACCCTGTTTCTGTCCAAACAAAAGAGTTTGAACACACCATAAGAATCATAGACACGTGTAAAAACACTTTGATTTACAGTAGGTCAGAAAAACTGCTTAAAAATCCAAGAAGATGGATTGAGACATGTTGACACTGTAATAACAACATGAAAGAAGCCAAGTTCAATCACTGTATCGGTTAGAATTTGTTAGATTAATGTAGCAGGGAGTTTAATTCAGTCATGGAATTTGAAAAGAAAAGAAAAGAATTGTGCTATAAAGAATGAAGCTCAAAACAGAAGATTAATGTTGCCTTACACCCTTGCAGGATACTATGCACACTTCTAGATGAGTTTCCCACAGACATAGAACTAGACACAGGTATAGAGAGAGTTAGTGCAGGTAAACCAGATGCTAGAATAGCACAAGCAGTGATGTGTCTATTTTATTTTGAGTTATTAAATACGTTACCCTGAAACCAGCCTTAGTCTTAAATCAAATGCAACAAAAAATCTGGCACCCAGAACTTGAATCATTTTTTTCATTGCACCACCAGTGCAAAGCAGCTTTAAAGCCAGCAGAGCTGACTATATAAGGATCCCTGCACAGGGATATCTTCCAAAGGCTCTATGTCCCCTTGCTGCCAGTGCTATGGCGGGGGGCATCCTCACACCCTGACAAACCCCAGCCACTGTATTAACCCCCCTTTGGCAGAGTCTAGGCTGCTCTAAATTACAATGTCCAAGTCCACACACAGTCAGTCTCAGAGTAGGTGAGTGCAAAGGCCATTCTGCTGGGCACTCCTCAACACAGCCAAGGATCTGCGGTTACAAAAACTAAACTGGGTTTCACTTTGGGGACCTTTTTCTATATGCTTCTCCTTTTTTTTCAGCTCATGCTAATTCCAAAATGGCTGGCTTATAAACTGTGTTCTCTTCGATTTGATGAGGACTGTTTTCTTTGATTACTATTGAGGAGATTGGAAGGAGATTATTTGGCTAATAAGCTACTCTCTAGCACTAAATCACAAGGGGACAAATAAATGCAAAACCTCCCAAATACTCACATCTATCATGTTACCTGTCTGAAATTAGCTGATTAATGATGGCTGAGTTCAAGGAAGATGGCAACAGCTGACACTTTATGGATAATAATTATTTAAAAGGTAGACATAGATAGAAGTTATACATTCAATTGCATCCCTCCCTCCAATCTTCCATATGTTCTTTATTTTAGAGTTCAAGCTGTTCAGGACAGGGACTGTGTCTTTGTATCTGTTTGCTAAGTGCCTAGTAGAAAGAGGCACTGATGAAGACTAGAAACTCTGGGTACTACTAAAATATTAATTTTTAATATTAATAACAGCAGCAGCAGCAAATGTCTCTGTGGGGCTATCAGAGGTACCATCTTGTCAGGGGAGAGACAATTCAGAAAGACAACACAGTCTGGGTTTATGGGCATCCAAACCAGCAAATCCTAGTAAGCCACACAGAGAGGGCTCACCCTGAATTCCACCCAGCTGTAGTAGCAAGGGAGTACCATTATTTCTGCTGCTTTTGGTCCATCAAAAGATGCAGATTTTACAAAGTGTGTATTGGGGCTATGCAAATTTTATAAAATCTACATGGAGGATACATACCATGCAAAGGTCATAAAATTTGCACTGCTCCGATTTGTGTTCGTAAAACGCTGCAGTTGCCACATAGTTCAGGGGGTCTCAAACTTTTAATGGTATGGACCAAATAATAGAGAGATCCCATTTTGTGTACCAACTTCTCTCCCAATCAGGATTGTATAGAACACCCTCTCTACTGCTAGTTATTCAAAAAACATCTTTGTGGAAAAGTAATATTAATAAATTAATGAATTTCTTTAATGTGATCCAACTGCTGAAAAATGGAGCAGAGCCAACATCATGTGACCAGCCAGCTTATAGACCAGAGTTTGGAAACAAGTGGTGTGGTAAACTGAGCATACCTCTGAGAACCAGGAGGTCTTTCTTATGTTCAATTGAACCTCTGACACACTGGCTACAATAATCAGAGAAGTTAGAGACAGAAAAGACCTATTAGATCAGCCAGTTCCTCTTCATGGCAATGTCTGGTTGTTTCCTACTACATTTTGTAGTGTTTTGCCCATACTAGTTTAAAAAATATTAGGAGATGGGGTTTATGCAACTTGCCTAGACAGACTGTTTTGTATGTCTCACTCTCAAAGAGATGTTTTTATAATATTCAATATACATTTCCCCTTTTTTAGTTTCATCCCATTACTATTAGCTATACCGCTGTGTTTCACATTAAATAATTCCTCCTCCTCTTTATTGTTCACACCCTTCAAATATTTGTAGCTTATTCTGTCCCCATTTAGCCAATTCATAGCCAAGCTGTATTTATTTAGCACTTGTAATCTTTCCTCATAGATATATCCCTAAACAATTCTTCAACTTTTAAAAAAAATATTAAGGAGGTTGCCAGGGTAAAAATGTGCTAATGTGAAGTTTGGGCTGAGCAGATGTATTTCTAACTTTTTAAAGAAAACACACTGAAAAATTACTTGTGGTTTAAAGGCAAAACTAACAACAACCATACAAAAGCTGGCAACTCAAAAGTTCTAAAACAAAGAAAACAAACAAACCAAAACTACACACAGCCTTATACACACCAAAAAGCAAAGAAAAAAACCTTTACCTTTTGTAACTGTTGTTCTTCGAGATGTGTTGCTTATATCTTTTCCATTCTAGGTGTGTACGCCCACATGCACAGTTGTCTGACACTTTTGCCTTACCGGTATCTGTAGGGTCGGCTGTGGAGCCCCCTTGAGTGATGCGCTCATGCATCGGTATATTAGTGCCACCGACCCTACACTCTCTCAGTTCCTTTTTGCCGGCAACTCTGAAGAGAGGTAGGAGGGCAGGTAATGGAATGGACATGAGCAACACACCTCGAAGAACAACAGTTACGAAAGGTAACAATTTTTTCTTCTTCGAGAGCTTACTCATGTTGATTCCATTCTAGGTGACTCACAAGCAGTATCTACGGAGGTGGGCTCAGAGTTCACAGTTTCACGGCTTGTCGTACAGATTAGGTTGAAAAAAGAACTATGCAGAACCGCTAATGCTCTTGCTAAAGGCAAGACAAGGCACTCCAGCCAACTGTCACGGGTGGTAAGAAGGAACTGAGAAGGCGTAGGGTCAGCATCGTCTAATATACCGACACATGAGCGCGGCACTCAAGGGGGCGCCACGGCCGACCCTACAGATACCTTTAAGGCAAAAGTCTCTGACAACTGTGCATGTGGGCACGCACACAGCTAGAATGGAATCGACATGAGCAAGTACTCACCCAAACAATTTTAATGCTGCTGCTGTAAAGCCACCCTAAGAACCAACAAGAAACTTAGAGATATGTTCTTGATGAATAAGATTAATGGTTGAGTCAATCTATAAGCCAAAACTAAGAACACATTTTATCTAATTCTTAGTATTTACAGTGATGGGCCTCTATGGTATCCTGTGAAAAATCCTGTGTTTATATCAGTAAATTACAGGATTCCAGTTTTCTTTATGGCTTTCTACCATCCACTAAAAAAAAAAAAAAAAAAGACATACTCTGCCACATTTTGAATTTAAAAGAATCTTCCATATAAATTATTCCCTATTTCCTCAAAAGGATCCCCAAACGTCACCATTTTTTGAAGTGTTATTAAGAGACATAGTTAGCATACAGATACAAACCACCTGGGCTCAGATAGTAAAATTGTGGAACTTGCAGGACAAAAGTAAAGATTTGTCTGGTGACAAAGAATCACAGTTAGCACTGGACATATGTTTGTATAAACTAATGCATTATAATGCATATTTATTTAACTTCACATATAACTTGTACAAATATGCTGATTATTCCAAATTTAAGATGATCATGGTCTGCAGCCTCTTAGGGAAATTCAAGTGTATTTCTGTACTTTGTCAGGAAAATTACTTAATAAAAAATGACAAATTAAAAAACAGGCAAATGGACCAACACATAGAAGACGGTAGGTTGTCAACAGTTCAGGGGAAGAGTAAAGGTCAGGTTGATCTTAACTGTATATTTCTAGATTTTTCAGTGGATGTGTACTTTTGTTTTTGTTAACTGAAATCTTAGCTTTGGTTTCCAGGCTTAAAAAACAACAACACCCAGATTTTGGAAACTGCAATGTTGTTTTGAACCACTCTCTAGAAATAGGTTACAAAGTAGCAGCCGTGTTAGTCTGTATCCGCAAAAAGAACAGGAGTACTTGTGGCACCATAGGCCTGGTCTACACTAGGCTTTTATGTCGACTTTAGCGCTGTTATATCGAATTAACCCTGCACCCGTCCACACCCGGAAGCCATTTAGTTCGACATAAAGCTCTATTTAAATCGATTTCTGTAATCCACCCCAACGAGAGGAGTAGCGCTAAATTCGACATGGCCATATCGAATTAGGCTAGGTGTGGATGGAAATCGACGGTAATAGCTCCGGGAGCTATCCCACAGTGCACCACTCTGTTGACGCTCTGGACAGCAGTCCGAGCTCGGATGCTCTGACCAGCCACACCCCCGGGAAAATTTGAATTCATTTTCCTGTCTGGGCAGTTTGAATCTCAGTTCCTGTTTGGACATCGAGGTGAGCTCAGCAGCAGTGGCAACGATGCAGAGCTCTCCAGCAGAGATGGCCGTGCAATCTAATAGAAAGAGGGCCCCAGCATGGACTGATCGGGAAGTCTTGGATCTCATCGCTGTGTGGGGCGATGAGTTCGTGCTTTCAGAGCTGCGCTCCAAAAGAAGGAATGCTAAGATCTACGAGAAGATCTCCAAAGCCATGGCAGAGAGAGGCTACAGCCGGGATGCAACGCAGTGCCGCGTGAAAATCAAGGAGCTGAGACAAGGCTACCAGAAGACCAAAGAGGCAAACGGACGCTCCGGATCCCAGCCCCACAGATCCCGTTTCTACGAGGCACTGCATTCCATCCTTGCTGCGGCCGCCACCACTACCCCACCACTGACCGTGGACTCTGAGGATGGGATATTGTCCACGGCCGGTTCCTCAGCGGACGGGGAAGAGGAGGAAGGAGATGAGGAGGACGAGGCAGTCGACAGCGCTTACCAAGCTGATTTCCCCGACAGCCAGGAGCTCTTCATCACCGTTACAGAGATCCCCTACCAACCCTCCCCAGCATGTAACCTGGACACAGATTCAGGCGAAGGATCAAGCGGTAAGTGCTTTAAACATATTAACCTTTATTTTTTACAAAACTTGAATATTAATACTAAGAACAATCTGTGAATCATGATTTCTTCCCCCTGGGCGCTTAAGTAATCAGTAACAACTATTTAAAAAAAAATCAAACAGTGTCCGGTTCTGCATGATTGTGCTGCCCAAGCTGCTCCACTCTTTAGTGCCTGCTACTGCAGCTATATTAGAATCCTGTCTATATGTCCGGGGATAGAGCAGTAGTCCTCCACGGACATCTCCACAAAGCTCTGCTGCAAGTAATGGGATAGCCTGTTCATCAGGTTCCTGGGGAGAGCGGCTTTACTTGGTCCTCCGAAGTAGGAGACGTTCCCGCGCCAGGAGACAAGCAGGTACTCCGGTATCATTGCCTTGCATAGCATGGCGGCATAGGGCCCCGGTCTCTGCAGGCTTTCTCGAAGCATCCGTTGGATCTCGGTGTCCGGGATGTTCATGAGAGTTATGTCGCTCATGATGACCTGCTTTGAATTAGGTAGGGGACTGTTAGTATTGGGACTGCTTGCAACAAGTTCCTTTACAGAACTGTGACCGCTGGTTTACAGCCACGCGGTGGGGGCGGGAGAGGGGCAGCATACAGGGATCTTTCCCTGGCTCATCCGCGAGGGGGTGGGACAGGGCCAGAGTTCCTGCTTGGCCGATTGCTGGCAGCACAGACTGGCAGTGCTTTCAATGTGAAAGGAGGCCAGTGGTACTCCTACAGTTTTAAGCAGCCACAAGTCTACGGCTTACCATGTTTGCCTGCTACAGAGAGTACCGTGTCCTGCCCCGCTTCCCAGATCGGCAGTGCAAAAGCCCAGGCACTGAAGGCGAGGTTCGAAAATTCGACCTTGTCCGGAGTGCGCATGTGATAGGTGTGGTTCATGGTCTTGTTCACAGAGAAAAACTATGTTCTTGATTCACAACCACATTTATCTTTCGGAGGAATTCACTGCCTTTTCCTCATTCCCACAGCCACATCTGCAACTGTCTCCTAACCCAGCTTGGCATCACACTCCCAGAGGCTAGCGCACATTAGGCGGAGAAAGAAGAAGACGCGAGAGGACATGTTCTCAGAACTAATGGGCTGCTCCTGAGCCCAGGCAGCACAGCAGAACCAGTGGAGGGAGAATTTGTCACAAATGCACCGGACACACATGGAACGTGAGGAGAGGTGGCGGGCAGGAAGACCAGCAGGCGACTCAAACGCTGCTTGGACTTCTGAGGGAGCAAACGGACACGCTCCGGCGCCTTGTTGATGTTCTGCAGGAACGGAGGCAGGAGGACAGAGCCCCGCTGCAGTCTATCAGGAACCGCAGTCCCCCGCCACCAAGTCCCATACCTCCCTCTCCCAAAGTCCAAAGAAGGAGGGGTGGCAGAGTCCGTGAAAACTCTCACTCCACCCCTGCAGACTGCTCAAGCACCAGAAGGCTGTCATTCCCCAAAATTTGAAAAGTCCTTTCCTGGCCGCCTCACCCAAGCCCCCGTCCGACTTTCACCCCCCAGTTTCCTGTCTGGTTGTTAATAAAAAATATGTTTCTGTTCATTACTGTTTCAGTCAGGTTCTTTTGAGGGAGAGTCTGTCTGGAGGGGGGGAAGGGGATTGGTAATTGGACAGGACAGTCACCTTTAGCAGGGTACAGAGGCGGGGGCAGGTCCAGCATCAGGACACATACACAGTGCAGTCACTAGTGACCCAGGTCAGTCTGGGAGGTGGTTTTCATCTCCTGGGGGGGGGTTGCTCTGTGACTTTGTGGCGGGGGAGGGCAGTTACAGATCTTATGCTGCAGTCCTTATCCTGGATCACAGAGCCACGCAGCAGGGGATCTGTAACCCTCCTCCCCCAGGCAGAAACTCACATAGCTGACACATACACGCAGTTCTGCCCAGGAGTGATGGCAGGCTCCGTTGAAACAACCAGTGCACCACTGCGGAGCCTGTCATTCCTGGAGTTTAGAAGCATCATTTGCATCAGAACACTAAACCCGCCCCCCGCCACTGTCTGCGTCCCCGGTTTAAAACATTCCCGCGAAAACAGTAATAAAGACAACGGTGTTCATTAACAAAATAGAACTGATTTTATTTTTTGGGAAGGGGGTGAAGGGGGTATGTAACTGGAGGTTCAGCTTCTGTGTCCACAAACTTAACAGTCACTGGTTACCCTGCTCAGTCTGGAACCTTGCGTTCAAAGCCTCCCGGATGCACACCACCACCATTCTGCACTTGCTCAGACGGTAGTTGAACAGTTCTTTTTCTGTGTCCAGGGCGCCAGTATAGGGCTTCATGAGCCAGGGCATTAGCGGGTAGGCTGGGTCCCCGAGGATCACTGTAGGCATCTGCACATCCCCAAGAGTTGTTTTGGGGTCCGGGAAGTAAATACCTTCCTGCAGCCGTGTAAACAGACCAGAGTTCCTGAACACGCGAGCATCATGAACCTTGCCCGGCCATCCGACGTTGATGTTGGTAAAACGTCCCCTATGGTCCACCAGTGCTTGCAGCACCATTGAAAAGTAGCCCTTTCTGTTAATGTACTGGCTGGCCTGGTGGTCCGGTCCCAGGATAGGGATGTGAGTCCCATCTATAGCCCCACCGCATTTTGGGAATCACATCGCGGCGAAACCATCTATGATGACCTGGCCGTTTCCCAGGATCACTACCTTTGAGAGCAGTACCTTAACGATTGCGTTGGCTACTTGCATGACAACAACCCCCACGGTAGATTTGCCTACACCAAAGTGGTTCGCGACTGACCGGTAGCTGTCCGGCGTTGCAAGCTTCCAGAGGGCTATGGCCACTCGCTTCTGGACAGTCAGGGCTGCTCGCATCCGGGTGTCCTTGCGCTTCAGGGCAGGGGACAGCAACTCACAAAGTTCGAGGAAAGTCCCCTTTCGCATGCGAAAGTTTCGCAGCCACTGGGATTCGTCCCAGACCTGCAGCACTATGAGGTCCCACCAGTCCGTGCTTGTTTCCCGGGCCCAGAATCGCCATTCCACGATATCCACATGACCCATTGCCACCGTGATGTCCTGAGCGCTGGGTCTCGTGGTTTCTGACAGCTCTGTGCTACTCTCCGACTTCAGGCTCTCACGGCGGTGCCGTAGCCTCCTCGCCCGATTTCTCTGCATCTGCCTCAGGGAAAGGTGTATGATAAGCTGCGAGGTGTTGAGAACGGCCACAACTGCAGCGATGGTTGCAGTGGGATCCATGCTCGCAGTGCTGTGGCGTCCGCGCTGTCACTGATCAGAAAAGTGCGCGAACTGATTTCCCGCCGGCGCTTTCAGGGAGGGAGGGAGGTCGGTAGTGACGGACGGATGACGACAGTTACCCAAAAGCACCCTCTACACATTTTTTTACCCAGAAGGCATTGGCGGCTCGACCCAGAATTCCAATGGGCAGCGGGGACTGAGGGAACTGTGGGATAGCTGCCCACAGTGCACCGCTTCCAATGTCGACGCTTGCCCCGTTAGTGTGGACTCACAAAGTCGAATTACTGTCCTTAGTGTGGACACACACGTTCGACTTTGCAATATCGATTCCACATATTCGATTTAAGTAAAATCGAACTACTCTCGTAGTGTAGACATACCCTTAGAGACTAACAAATTTATTTCAGCATAAGCTTTCGTGGGCTACAGCTCACTTCTTCAGATGCATAGAGTGCATCAGTCTGTGTGTTCCACTCTATGCATCTGAAGAAGTGAGCTGTAGCCCACGAAAGCTTATG
>NW_020664417.1:42286890-42292080 GCF_002925995.2 Terrapene triunguis | reverse complement strand
CACTCTATGCATCTGAAGAAGTGAGCTGTAGCCCACGAAAGCTTATGCTGAAATAAATTTGTTAGTCTCTAAGGTGCCACAAGTACTCCTGTTCTTTTCTCTGAAAATAGTAGTTGTGCATCTGGTCAACCCTAACTTCATCTAACAAACTTTTTTGTCTGGAGATCTGACCTACTGATTTTCTTTACATTTTCAGTAGATTTATTTTACAATAAATACATTGGCATGTCTATCACAGGCAAATGATCTCTCATTTAGAGAGCAGAACATTCAATTCTAATTATGCACTTACCAAAAAGCCTCCATAGAACAGAAAACAACCAAATCGGTTTATCAGTAGACGCATAAAGTAAACATACTTATTTCAGGCATAGGCTCCTATGTCTGTTTATAAAAATGAAAGTACTCCAAAAATAATATTTTCAACACTTGCAAGTAAGGAATATTACCTGAATTTCAAAAGAAATGCCTCCCTCAATGCTTTCTTCAAACATTCAAATCCCAGCTTAATAAAAACAAATGGTATTCCTCATTTCTTCAAAATTGCACATTTGATATCCAAAGCTTTGCTTTCCTAACAAGACACAAACTCTTTGAAATTCTGTAATTATGTATTCATATTCCAGAAGTGAGACACTTTTTCCGGGTGAATGTTTTAAATACATTTATAACTCTGAAATTTAATGAACTTACTTTTGAAGTATGAAAAAAAAAAGAATGACAAATATTAAAGACAGTTTAAAATATCAAAAAAGCCAGACTGATAGAGGCTAAAGCTTGTTCCCTTTGTGTATTACCTCTACAAACTATCATAATCACTTTTAGTATCAACAGACAAGATTTTTTTCATTTATCCATGTTATCATATTTACACAATCAAGTTGTATCTGAAATTAAGAAACACAAGGCAGCTAAAAAATCCATTTCAATTTACAGCCAAAGGAGCAACTCTGTGCTGCTGAGGTAACTTCAACCTACTAAGTTCAGTGGGTATTAAAATAAACCCTCTGTGTTCCTCATTCCTACACAAGTAGTGAATTCAGGAAATTTTTCAGTAATTTAATGCATACTGTGATTTGCCCAGCCCATTTGCATGTGTGCAACTATAAAGACAGACCAAACAGATATAGTCAAGTTTAATGCCCCTGTGAAAATATGGTCCCCGCCCCCATCAATATATTTACCTTTGCACTAATATGCAAAATGTAACTTTTTTTTAAAATCTCCAAATCAACATTCAACTTTCACTATCTCACTTGGATTTTCTGTTTTCTTTTTTACGGATGGATAGTAGATGTTATTCAAATGCACCTTGTTGATCTCAAAGACTGATTGCCAGAGGGGAAAATAAAAAATTATATACATTGACTTTCCATTCATCAGTGTAGCAGTCAATGGAGTTTCTTATTTGCTCCACTCTAGTGTCATAATTGTACAGAGGCAAAGCGCTTCCTGAACACAGATAATTTAACACAACACAGTATGGTGTCCAACTGTACCAAAAAAAGGACCCACTAACCCAAATCTCTTAATATGCTTGAACGTACCATCTAGAAGAAGAAAAAAGAAAAACTGTATGTGAACAGAGCTATCTACTGCAAAAACGGTTTAAAAAATATATGGGTTTTGGTATATTGTTTACATTATACATTCTGAGCAGTGTATATCCATAGCAACAGAATATGAAAATCATTTTCAGTTGTTTGATTGTTTTGATCTTTAAAGATAAGTTAACAGTTGAATAAAAATAGAATTGTAGTTGTTCTAGGACAACAGTAACAAAAAGTAAAATAATACAGTAAGAATCAATGTTTCTTAAATGCGATCAACTTCCAACCACAATTCTCTTGTCACTGCACCCAAAAATCCCATGTAAATAAGCAGAAAGGTTTGGGTTTTTTTAATAGCTAAATATGGCATGAGTAGAATCACTTAAACCAGCAACGGTTGTCGTAAGAGAAGGCCCTGAGATATAAACCTTGGTATCAGAGGCCCGGTATGAGGCCTAAGGCCTGAACTAAAGTAACGGTCAAGACTTTGCTAACATAAAGCAAAGTTAAGCTGTAAGCCAGAGGCAGGCCCTGCTCACAGAAGCTGGCAGGAAAAGGGCTGATGTTGCATAAATATATATTCACCTAGCAAAGTTAAAGTACAGAACACACTATACTGGAACATTCCACAGATAACATGGAACAGGCCGACCCATCCCAATGACAGGGGCAAAAGGGTAAAATGATGGATAGAGTTGTTTTGATCGAACCAACATGTACAAGGTGAGAGGCGGCACCTTACTACGTAGAGGGGTTGTACCTTGCTGCGTAGAGGGGTTGCACCTCAATACGTCAGGAGTGATGTGTAACTTGTTTGTACCGGTGTATAAGAATGTATCCCTGGGATGGTGTCTTTGTCCGGCCACAGGGGCAGTGGAAAGTCCCGCCACTGAGCCGGGTCCTTGCCAAGAGGCACGTAGTATGCCCTGAGTTAGGCTTAGAAACCTACAGGGAACTGCAATTGTGTCCGAGGTCGCAATAAACCTACTTGACGTGATTTTGCATCTTACTAGACTCTGTGGTTATTGGGGGTTCTCGTCGGGTTTGCTGTGTCAGCTATCTGCAGAGCTGGGACTGCACACAGAGGGAACACACGCACGCAGCCGAGTGATATCAACACAGGAAAAAGCAGAGCACCACACCGGTAGCATCTCACAACAACGGTGTTCTTCAACAGATTAATCAGTTTACTTTGTCTTAATACAAATGTACCATTCCACTCTCAATACAAGATAGCCAAAAAAGTCTTAACTGGATAAAAGCAAGATAACTTTGACATTCTATAGAAATAAAGCATAATTTCAATTAACGCTCATTCTCTCTCAATGGGCTTATTTCATGACAGAACATTTCAAACATTTATCTCCCTTCCAATTTATAAAACGTACCTAATTCAACTAGTGATATCATTTATCATGAATAAAACACAGAAGGATTTCAGAATACTTGAGCTAGGCCTTTTAGCCAAAATAAATCTTACAAGTCTATACAGCAGAATGTCTATGTAATTCTGAGTTTGCATTTCCAAACTTTATTTTAACTTACAGCAGCACTAAGAATATGTTTTGCAACCCTACGGTATTTGAAACAAGCCAGAAGAGCGTGCATGAAGATGTGTGACAGATGTAGAGTAACTCATAACGATGTCTGAATTACAATAGCCCCAATACTGAGAATATATCATAGCCTTCCAAGGCCACATCACATTCAGGAGGCTGCAGATGCCAGCTATACAGTAGACTGAGCTCTGAAGGTAAAATAAAATGGATTTGCTAAGTAAGACAAGTATGACCGAGAGACAACTTTTACAGCAGAGTATTTAGAGTTCTATCTCCCATACTTCACAACACCCTGTATCTTGGATTTGCCTCCCCAACTTTCTTGGGCCTGTGCAAATTTCTTTAGATTCTTCTGTCGACATAGCTACTGACGCTCAGGGAGATAGATTACCTCTATCAATGGAAAACACTTTTCTATCAATGTCAGAAGTATCTACACCACGGCACCACAGTGGAATAGTTGCAGTGCTTGCAGCTATGCTGCTGTAGCACCTGTAGTGTAGCCATGGACTCAGACTGGTCTCCAGTGCTGAAGAACTTATAGGCTGGTACAAAAAGTCTAGAGTCCTCACACAAGAGAGTATGGTATACATTGGTGTCAAAACTCAGAGCATATCTGCCTCTGTGGACCTACTGAGTTGCAATGTTTCTCTGGGGCTGGATAGTGCCCTAACAAGTGAGGAAGTGGGACGATAGTAGTTTCAG
Organism: Terrapene triunguis; assembly: GCF_002925995.2. Classification (NCBI taxonomy): domain Eukaryota; kingdom Metazoa; phylum Chordata; order Testudines; family Emydidae; genus Terrapene; species Terrapene triunguis. The sequence goes on along the minus strand of NW_020664417.1, from coordinate 42,288,266 downwards.
ATAGGAGAATGCCTGTGTATAAATTTAGAATATCTAGCACTTATATATCACCTTCAACTGGAGGATCTCAAAGCACTTTGAATCATTAATTAATTGATAAAACCTCATGGCATCCCTATGAAAAAGGTCCGGTAAGAATTCACAAAGATGAATGACAAAGATGAGTGACAAATATGACAAAAATGTTGAAGAACATAATAAAATACCACTCTGTTCTCAACTATTCACATTTTCCCTCCAAATGAGAGAAACACTGCAACTCAGTAGGACCAAAGATAAAAACCTCACAGCATCCCTATGAAAGAGGTCTAGTAAGAATTCACAGATGTGACAAATAAGACATAGAGCCAGGACCAAATCTAGGTCAGAGCCAGGACTACAATTTATGTCTTCTAACTAATCAGTTCTGTGGTCTAAACAAAATAAACAGTAAAATAATATTCTTCCAGGAACCACTACAAACAAATGATCAATAAAAAAATGTTAAACAAGCAAAAATGTTCAAGAAAATAATAAAATACCACTTTGTTCTCAAGTATTCACATTTCCACTCCAAATTAATTAAATTAGACTACAAGTTCAATTTCTGAGGAGCAGTTATATTGAACTTGCTTTGATCTGCCAGAGCGCGCAGCCCCCCACTGGAGTGCTGCTTTACCGCGTTATATCCGAATTCTTGTTAGATCGGGTCACTTTATATCGGGGTAGACGTGTATTTAAATTTGAGAACTGAAGGTGGTAATTGAAGAAATGTGCTTCTCAGGATATTGTCTATTTTGAAACAGGTTAAACTTTAGGAGATAAACATTTTTATAGGGTTACCATATGTCCGGGTTTCCCCGGACACGTCCGGCTTTTGGGTCTTTAAATAGCCGTCCGGGGGGAATTTGTAAAAAGCTAAAAATGTCCGGGATTTCCCCCGGACGGCTATTTAAAGACCCAAAAGAGCTGACAGGGCAGCCGCGCTGGGGGAATCGTGGCAAGCCGGCGCCACTCACCTTTCCTCCCTGGGCCCTGGGGCAGCGCGCAGCTGAGCTCCCAGCGTGGCGGTGTCAGCCCACGGGGCCCCCCGCCCGGCCAACAGGAGCCTGCCGAGCGCAGCCCTCCCCCTCCCCCTACCCCGGCACACAGAGAGGCAGGGAGGAGGTCTCACTCCCCTGCGTGCTGCAGCGGGGCGGGGCCTGTAGACTCCGGCAGCAGGCAGCTGTCGCCGGGCAGAGAGCCCTGCCCCCCTCCCCTGGACCCGACCCGACCCTAGGAAGGGGACAGAGGGACTGGGAGGGACCTGCCTGCTGCATGCTTCCTGGGAGCCGCTCCAGCCTCCAGGTAAGCACTGCTGGGCTCACCTGGCCCCCTGGCAGGTCCCTCTGGGGGGG
>NW_020664417.1:42226784-42261890 GCF_002925995.2 Terrapene triunguis | reverse complement strand
AACAAACCTGGCGTTCTGTTTCCTTTCCTGCGTCGTCACCACTGCAGTTCACCTTTCAGTACTACCCGCTGCAGTCTCCCCTTTAACCAGTTCCTTATCCCCCTCTGGATTTTCCTATCGATCCCCATCTTATCCAATTTAACCAATAATTCCTCATGCGGAACCGTATCAAACGCTTTACTAAAATCGAGGTATATTAGATCCACCGCATTTCCTTTATCTAGAAGGTCTGTTACTTTCTCAAAGAAGGAGATCAGGTTGGTTTGGCACGACCTGCCTTTCGTAAACCCATGTTGTAATTTGTCCCAATTGCCATTCACCTCAAGGTCCTTAACAACTTTCTCCTTCAAAATTTTTTCCAAGACCTTGCATACTACAGAAGTTAAACTAACAGGCCTGTAGTTACCCGGGTCACTTTTTTTCCCCTTCTTGAAAATAGGAACCACATTAGCTATTCTCCAGTCCAACGGTACCACCCCCGAGTTTACAGATTCATTAAAAATTGTCGCCAAGGGGCTCGCAATTTCTCGCGCCAGTTCCTTCAATATTCTAGGATGAAGATCATCCGGTCCGCCCGATTTAGTCCCGTTTAGCTGGTCAAGTTTGGCCTCCACCTCTGATACTGTAATGTCTATCCCCCCTTTATTCCCCTCTGTCCTACTCCCTCTATTCCTAAACCCTTCATTAGCCTTATTAAAGACCGAAGCAAAATATTCATTTAGATATTGTGCCATGCCTAGATTATTCTTAATTTCCACTCCATCCACATTCTTCAGCGGTCCCACTTCCTCTTTCTTTGTTTTCTTCCTATTTATATGGCTATAAAACCTCTTACTGTTGGATTTAATTCCCCTTGCAAGGTCCAACTCTACACGGCTTTTGGCCTTTCTCACCGCATCCCTACATGCTCTAAACTCACTAAGGTAGGTTTCCTTGCTGATCCCTCCCTTCTTCCATTCTCTGTATGCTTTATGTTTTTTCTTAATCGCCCCTTTGAGACTCCCGCTCATCCAGCTAGGTCTAAATCTCCTGCCCACTAAACGTTTTCCCTTTCTCGGGATACAGGCCTCAGACATCTCATGCAACTTCTGCTTGAAATAATCCCAGGCTTCATCTGCCTTTAGATCCCTAAGTATGTTAGCCCAATCCACTTCCCTAAGTAGTTGCCTTAATTTATTAAAGTTGGCCTTTTTGAAATTGTACACCTTAGTTACAGTATCATTTCTGTTAATCCTTCCATTTAGTTTAAACCGAATTAGCTCATGGTCACTCGAGCCAAGGTTGTCCCCTACAACCATTTCTTCAACGAGGTCCTCACTACTCACCAGCACTAAATCTAAAATGGCATCCCCTCTCGTCGGTTCAGTTACTACTTGATGAAGGAATTCATCTGCTAGCACGTCTAAGAACATCTGAGCCCTATTATTGTTACTAGCATTTGTTACCCAATCTATATCTGGGAAGTTAAAGTCCCCCATGATGACACAGTTCTTATCAGTTTTTACTTCCCTAAAAACATTAAGTAGTTCTCTGTCCGCCTCCAGGCTAGATCCCGGCGGTCTATAGCACACCCCAAGCACTATCTCGGGGGAGGCTCTAGTAGTTCTTTTATGCAGTGTAATTATTGCCCATACAGACTCTGTCTTATCCATTCCATCACTTATTATTTCTTTACATTTTAGCTCATTATTGACATATAACGCCACTCCCCCACCTTTACCTTTTTTCCGGTCATTCCTAAACAGCACATACCCTTCCATACCTGTACTCCAGTCATGACTACCGTTCCACCACGTTTCGGTTATTCCTACGATATCAGGTTTCATTTCTTGGACCAGGAGCTCCAATTCCTCCATTTTGTTACCTAGGCTTCTCGCATTGGTGTATAAACATCTTACCGTATGCTGTCTATCCTTTCTCCCATTAGTCATGCAATTTGGAACGGACCCCATGCTGTCCATTTGCCCCCTCTTTCTTATGTCCAATTCCCTACCCCTACCTATGTCTGTGCTTATCTCCTCCCTCTCCTTTTCAGTGTTGGACTCTGGCGTGGAGATTAACTGAACATCTCCCAACCGTCTCCCCCAAGTTCCTAGTTTAAAGCCCTTTTGATGAGATGAGCCAGCCTCCCTCCCAGAAGTCTATTCCCTTCCCTACTCAGGTGAAGTCCATCCCGCGAGAACAGCTGTCTGTCCCCGAAAGCCTCCCAGTGGCCATACATCCCAAAGCCCTCCTTATAGCACCACTCCCTTAGCCAGCTATTTATCCTCACAATTCTGTCAGCCCTCTGCTGTCCTTCTCTAGGAACAGGCAGAATCCCACTAAAGATAATCTGAGCCTCCACTTCCTTAAGAGTCTTCCCCAGCCTGGCATAATCTCCCTTAATTCTCTCTAGCGAGAACCTAGCCGTGTCGTTCGTTCCTACGTGAAGGATGATCAAAGGGTTCTTACCTGCTCCTTTTAGGATCCTTTTCAACCGCAGGTCCACATCCCTTATCTTCTTTTAATCTTTTCTTATACATCATTCCCTCCAGCCTCTTAATTTTTGATTGCCTTCTATCAATTGCATCCAATTAATCTATACCTTGAGGTGCTGTAAACTGGATGCAGTCTGCCTCATGTACTTTTTGCAACTATTTTAAAGTCTTCTTGATCACTATTCTGACGCCTTTGCAAAAGGTCCTTGCAAAAGTTACTACTAGCGCGGGACTCTTTTCAAAGCCAGTATTTCAAAATAAATTATTTTCCCCCACACAATCCATCATAGAGTGCCACGATGCTTAGCAAAAGCAGGATGACACATCTGAGTGAAATAATGGCAGTTTCAAAAAAGATTGGTTCTTGTGATCTCTCTGATTAAATTTTTGAATAATTGTCCAAACAGTCAAAGTGTCCAGTCCTGCAAGGTGAAGTGCACCATAAAATTCTTTCTGTAGCTACTGGGAGCTGAGTGTGCTTACAGGGGGCATTCATAGGGCTACCACGTGTCCGGATTTCCCCGGACATGTCCGGCTTTTCGGTCTATAAATAGCCGTCCGGGGGGGATTTTTAAAAATCTAAAAATGTCCGGGATTTCCCCCCGGTCGGCTATTTATAGACAGAAAAGCGGCGGCCAAGCGCCACTGGGCACTCAAAGCCCCTTCCCGGCTCCCCCCATCCCCTGCAGCCTTACCACGCTGTCCGGCCTGCAACTGTCTTCCCTCTCCTCCACTCCCCTGAACGCTCCGCTCCCCTGCTCCTCCCCCTCCCCTGCTTCCCGCGAATCAGATCTTCGCGGGAAGTCTGAAAAGAAGCAGGGGCAAGCGGGAGGCAGCAGCAGGTAAGCTGGGGCGGGGGGGGGGGCGCGAGGAGGAGAACTCCAGGGAGGCGCGGCCCTGGCCGAGCGGCTCCCTCCGGCCCAGGCCGAGTGGCACCCGGCGGCCCCGGCCCCGGCCGAGCACCCCCAGCCCGCCTCGGCTCGGGCCCCAGCAGCACCAGCCCCGGCTCCAGCCGGAGCGCAGCCCGATTCCTGAGCTCTTTAAAGCCGGCCCTGGTCAGGGGACGGGGGAGGGGAGGTTGGATGGGTCGGGAGTTTGAGGGGGGGCTGTCAGGGGGGCAGGGGTGTGGAGAGGGGTTGGGACAGTCAGGGACAGGGAGCAGGGGGGGTTAGATGGATCTGGGGTTCTGGGGGGGCTGTCAGGGGGCAGGGGTGTGGAGAGAGGTTGGGACAGTCAGGGACAGGGAGCGGGGGGGTTAGATAGGTCGGAGGTTCTGGGGGGGCTGTCAGGGGGGCAGGGGCGTGGAGAGGGGGTGGGACAGTCAGGGACAGGGAGCAGGGGGGGTTAGATGGGTCTGGGGGAGCTGTCAGGGGGGCAGGGGTGTGGATAGGGGTTGAGGCAGGCAGGTAGCAGAGGGGGTTGGATGGATCAGGAGTTCTGGGGGTCCTGTCAGGGGGCGGAGAGCAGTTGGATAGGGCATGGGAGTCCCCGGGGTTCTGTCTGGGGGCGGGGGTGTGAATATGGGGTGGGGGTGTGGATAAGGGTCGGGGCAGTCAGGGGACAGGTAGGGTCGTAGGGGGTTCTCAGGAGGGGGCAGTCAGGGGACAAGAAGCAGGGCGGCTTAGATAGGGGGTGGGATCCTAGGGGGCAGTTAATGGCAGGGGTCCCAGGAGGAGGCAGTCAGGGGACAAGGAGCGGGGGGGTTGGGGGTTCTGAGGGGTGCAATCAGGGGGTGGGAAGTGGGAGGGAGTGGATGGGGGCGGGGCAGGGGTGGGGCTAGAGCAGGGCTCCTCCCCCCCCAGTGTCCTCTTTTTTGCTTGTGGAAATATGGTAACCCTAGGCATTCAGCAACTTGCAGGAGCAGCCCCCAAAGCAGAAAATACTGTAGTTTAAGAATTTAGTTTTAGGTTTTGTTTCACTAAAGTTTTTGTTTCTCCCCCTTAAAGGGTTCACTGAAACTAGAACAGCCATAGAACCAGTATGACTTGAATAATCTTCAAATAAAGATACTTACGCACTTGTTAAAACAAACACTATCCCTGCTGCTCAAACTGAAGTTGGCAACCCTTTCCTCCTAATAGCTTTAAAACAATTTGAAAAGTAGCAGAATGGCAGTTCCCTCGCACAGAAACTAATCATCATCATTAAAAGATCCTTAAAAGCAAATATAGAATGGTCAGCGAGCCAGGTTACCTTAATATTTAATGAAGGAACATTTCAAGTTATGGATAAACCCTTAAGTACTAATATCTACCATCATCAGTAAAGTCCATTTCAATGTTCAGGCTATCACTGATTATCTACAATCAAGGGAAATCAGGTTTCAAAACAAAAAAGGAGAATATGATAAAGCTATATGAAGTATTCTCTGGCAGTGATAAAGCAGGCAGAGAGGTGGCTGTCATAAAATAGCCAAATGGCTTTTTCCACCTCCATCAAGGTCACTTTACTGATGATGTACTCAATAAGATGATAATGCATTTAACCACTTTCCTTGCATCTGACTTCGACCTTATCACAAATCCAAATGGCCTTGTTTAACTACCCTGTCCTTTCAGCATTTCCCTGAACAAAGATAATTAAGGAGATGTACTGCCCCCTACTATCACAGAAATTGAAAGACAAATAAACTTTTAAGAGCACAGCCAGGTGTCTATTGCACTAACATACAACATTTAAGCAGGGGGTAAAATGAAATAATAGTTAAATAATTATAAAAGGTTAACAATGCTATATAAGGCAATTATGTTTTATTTAAAAGAAAAAAGCATAAAAAGTGTTCCAGACTACTTTTGACAGCTCCCTAGACAGTTTTTCCTTAGACACAATTTATGATTTAGAGGAAAATATCTTCTGCAAAAATTAACATTTAACAACTCTGACTGAAATTTCTGCAGATTTGAACATTTCATAAGCAGTTAAAATTATTTTTTAAAGTTAGTAATTGTGGTTGAACATTAAGAATTCATTTTAGTATTGAGAAAAAAATCTATTTCTATTTGCATGATCAGTAAATACTATACTTGAGATACAAATTGAACTACTTTAATAAAAATAAAAATAGGCAGTAGAATGGCTTTTGAACTTAAACTAAATATTAAAAAAATACATTTGTATGATATTAAAAAACACCCAAATACTTTTTATGTACAATAATGCTTGTGTTTTCTTTAATTTTCACTCAAACTCTAGCATCTTAAAGCAGTCTATAAGATACTCCTGCTCTTTAGTATGAACAAGCACAGTAATCAGACTATAACTGAAGGCCACTGAAACTGGCCATTAAGAATGCAGGAACATGCCAAACCAGGAATGTTATTTCCAGCTAGAGTGGAACACATAAGCCCTTTTTATTAGGTAACCTGGGCCTCCTAGGCATCAAAACATTCTTTCCATTATTAAGCTTCATCTTCTGCATTAGCTGGAAACAGGCAGAAAAGTTACTTATCAGAAAGGTACAGCTAGTACAATTATATTGCCATTACCAAGATAGTTGTCCTTTAGCTACTGAAAATAGATTAAACTTAAAACAATGAAGCAGCATGTTAAATATATTTAAATTTAATCCCTATTCAGATCTTTACAAATTACAATCATTACTTTCGCTTATTTCTGCTGACCTGATCAAATAACAAATTGTTTTGTAAAAGTTCAGTTATCCTGTGAAATTTCTTGTCAAAAACTCTTTGTTATTAAGTCCAATTACTATAACTCTGAACATGTTCTGCTTTAAATCTTCACTAACCTTAAATTTTGGGATGAAGGGAAAATGTGTTATTTACAATTTTTAAAAATATAATATTAGAGCATGAAAACATTTTACAGATTATAAACAAAAATCATTTATATATTACTGCTATACCTTTCATATAGTAAAATACTTAAATCTTGTAATGATTCATCTGATTTCTCTACTTAAAGGCTTTTGATCTGCTGCTCACATCAACAGGCCATAACTAACCTTATTTCCATAAACTGGATTGAAAGTTATAACCCCCCATTTCAATATACAGCCCCTGGGATATTGTACAGCCTGTATCTATGACTATTTGGAGTAGGAGGTGGCTGCTATCAAAAACATTTTGAAAGAACTGGCTCATCAGGCATCCCTTCGGTAATGGTTTAAACATGAACATAAAAACAATAGTTACAAGTTTAGATAAACAGTTGCTTCAGCCAGTCCCTGAAGAGGACTAGAAAGGTTAATGTTGCTTTTAATGAACATTAAGTCTATGCTATAGTAATTGCATTTACAATTCTGGACAGAATTTATTAAAAAACAATCCATCTCCTTGTTTGTGTATCATTTATAAAATGTGTCTGCAACCTATTCAATCATTACACAAAAAGTTTTCTAAAGGATAATGGTGTATTTTTAGTACATCTGTTTACATTTAATGAGTGTAGAATAGAAACAAAGTTAAACAATTTAGTTTTTAAAAGTGTGTAAATATTCATAATATACCATTACATTGTTTCACCCTAATAATTTGTTTTGTGCAAAGAACTTCTGGGCCCAATCCTGAAAGGTTTGAGCACCCCCAACTCTCAATGAAGTCAGTGGCAGTTGAGGGAACTTTAAAATTCACAGGATCAGGCGCCTAACATATATCTAAATGCATAATATCCACAGTGCTATCGTAATTTAATTCATATATAATTATTCCTAAGAAAAGTCTTAAAATCACATATGGAGTAAAGTTTATAATAGTATTTATAATGGAATACTCTGCAATTAAATCTTCACAGATGGGGGGAAGTTAGGACAAAAACTGTAGTTCAGAATACCTAATTTTTAGTAAAGTTACTTGTTAAAATCTTTATTCAACCCTTGTTTAGTTCAAGGAATGAACTGAGAAGCAAAACAAGTTCTCAAAATAAAGATGTGAAATTCGGAAGCCTGATCCCTGAATTGCTGATCAGAGCTGAAAACAGACCTTTTTCACTAATTGCATGATTCTTGTTAAATCTTTTGAAATACACTTTAACAAATGAAAGAATACAGTTTAGAACGGGTTCTTAAATCTGGGTCATTTTTTGTTACTTGCAATAGTGATGATGAGTGCTTAGCAACATTTTTCTTGTGGACCTTTAAAAGGAATGAATACCTGGAATACAGCAATTTAATCTGCCTCATAGCATTAATAATCAAAATCACTGTATTTAGACAGCTACTACTATGCCACTTTTCGTCCTTCTGAAAGAAATGTATTCCATACTAAATGGAATGTATTACTTCAGATCACGTGCCCTCAGTGCTCTGTAAAAAAGTTAAGGACGTAAAAACTCTTAACAGTAAATCAAGAACTGAAAAACATGTTTAAATGTTTAGACAAGTTTTTGCAATAAATTGCAATGTAGCTTTTCTGTAAGTCCTTGTAAGAGAAGATTGTGCTGTGCCACACCTTAGGCCACTCATTACACAGAAACATGGTACAAATTCATCAAAAATTTAGTAACATTCCAACCAGAAGCTAAAGATTTGCTTGATATTTTTTAACATTAATTCCACAGAAGAAGGTTAATCTCATTTTTCTGTTCATGTTCACACTTTTACCCAATTTGTATTAGAATGTTATTCCCTTTATTTGTACTTATTTAGGAGATATTAAATTATTTAACTATCAAGAAGAGAGAAGAAGGCCACGCAATAACTAAATGATATGGTCCATCAAATACTTTTAAGAAAAAATAAAATTAGCACATTAGTACAAATATGCAAATTTACTCATTCACATCTTCATGATAGCCCATAAAAATCACAAGCCAACGCTGACACAACATCAGGAAACCAATTTCTCAAATCTCTTATGCAGTTTATACACTTACTGTTGGCTAGAGGGATCTTGCCATCTTTGGTAACTTTTTTCCACCTAATTTTAGTCAATTTATTCTGTAGATTACAAGGCCTGATGAGGGAAGATGATTGATTCCCTTCTTTCACTCTATTGTTCTCTATCTTCAAAGCTGCTAACAGACTGAGAGCAACTCAGTCTTTGTCTGAAGGGCTTGACAGTTCATATCCTAAATTTATCTCTCTAATACTGAAATGTCTGCAAGGATTCTTAAAGCTTTTTACAGTCATGCCCAGAAAACAGAAACAAAGTTAGCAAAGAGCAGCTATCACTGCAAAGTGTCAGGTTTGTTTGCTGAAGTAGATCAGTATCCCTCCAAACCTTCAAAGTTTAGGGAGTTTTGTTTAATAATCAAACTGTCTTATCAGAAGTAGCAAATGGAATAAGCCAAAAATTTCTGAAGTTCAGTAAATCTATTAAAAATTATGAATGCTAGTTAAGAGAGCTTTAAAAATCAATGTTCAGTACACAGATACAGTTCAAATTCAGTTTCATGGGATCTAACAGGAAAACTAAAATATAAGGGATACAAAGGCTAAAATATTATGTCCATACATTGAAATAGACAAAATAATTGTAAGTAAGCTGGATTTATGACATACCTTTCTTAGAAATTTTTAATCCCTTCTTAAAGATTACTCTAACGAACAGCAAACAGAGATCTCTGGATAGCTCCCTTAAACATTTAAAGTTGGAGAACAAAAGGTTTATTTTAAAAATGAAAACCTTGGCTTGTACAACTCCAGACATGAATCTGCTTTCAATTACTGAAAGTATTTCCACTTCAGTGGAAAGGGATCAAATCTTCAACTATACCATCTTTAGGCAATGAATTTGATTATATTAAGCTTTAGAAATACAAAATCACTTTGTGGCATAGCCATGTATTCTGTACATATCATTCATTAGGTACACAGAAGAGAAATAGCTAATACTATAACTGAAAGGCAGCAAAAATTGTGGCTGTTTACAGCAGTAGTATATTTCCATAACCGATCTCTGCTTTATTTATTTTAAGATACTTACAAAAATCTCAAATCTCACTTACATTTTAAAGTAAAAATATTACAGTTCTTTCTAAATCAACCCAGACTGCTTTTCCACAGTTTAACGTTCATTATTTGCTCTGTTATTAAGTTAAATTATACTTCACAGACTTTGTTCTAGAAACAATCTGCTCACAAAAATTATACACTAGGTATTGTATTCTCAGGGAAAGGTGCTTTTATAATTCTAAGTATTTTATACTTTTTTCCTTAAAGTAATCAGTATAGTAGATTTCAGAGTAGCAGTAGAGTTAAACCAATGAAACAGAAAGGCTTACAAAGCAGAACTATATACAGAATCTTAGCTATCTCAACTATAAATTATGCAAAAACTATTTCTAATAAAATTAAATACACTGAAATGCATTCATAAAACGTAGAGAAATATAAAAGTTCACATTCTCTTCAGAATGCACATATTACATTTTAATTTAAATACACACACACACACACACACATCAGGAACAAAATCCTCTGTTACATAGCAGCCACTTGCAGAAGTATCTGGTATTTAGAATGAGTTGTAAAGTTAAGCCTTTGCCTTATCTAAATCCTTAATTTGGTGCCTCAGGGGTTAAAAAGCCACCTCATTTCAAATGCTAATATTGCCTCTGCACGGATTCAAAGAGAAACAGAGCCTCCTCCCATTTCAATACCACACCATACAAAAGCATACAAACAAGACTCCATACATATCTATTCTGTATAAATGGTTCATCTAAATATATTTGACTGACTTCACTCAATCTGAGAAATCACACTTTAACCTGGCTCAGCTGTAAGGTCAAAAGGGTTGGTTTTCAGTCACCCACCTTTCGGTGGTGATTCCTCCTTCTGTCTGGATGCGAAGCGCAGACCACGGCGTTTCCAAGTTGAATCAGTCTATAATGTATCATGTTACAGAGTCTGGCTTTCTCCTCAAGCACATAACAGCAATCAGACATGATAGGCTGAGGCTCCTCTGTTTACACCCAGGCAAGCGAGGGGGGCTGGACTTGGCATTCCTTAACCCTTTCTAAACTGCAAAAGTGCCTTCCATAGTTATCATTCTTCAATCATATAATCTGAAAAAAATTCAATTCATTGCCGATACTCTTCTAAAGTCATCTCTGGTTTCCAAATATCCTACAGCAGTTGCTTTTAAATATACAAATATTCTTCTGTGATGTTAATTTACCATGTCAAAACCACAGATTTTCAAATAATCTAATGCCTAAAGATTTGCAGCATGACACATTTTATTTACACTAACATAAAAAAGACATGCCACAAAAATGTTTTTGATAATGACAATATTTCTAACCTCTCTAGATAAAGAGATTTAATCAGGAAACTCTACTCATTGGATTGTCACAAAAGGATCTTTTCCTGACCAAATAAAATATAAGAACACTGTCCTGCCAACACATAAACATCACATATCTAATATAATTTACATGTGAGCTATGGAATTTGTCACAAATTTCAGTTAAACAAAACTGGGTGTGTCTTGGACAGTTTTCCATTTATGAGAGGAAGATGGACAGCTTACACAGTGGTTTAACTTACTGATACAAACAAGTCTCATGCATCCACCTGATATTGCAGCACTTCCACATCCATAAACTGCCAGTGAAGTCTATGGAAGAAATGCAAAATCAAGCTAAGGTCCTTTTGACGTACGTTCATAATTGCCATTAACATTAATGAGAGCAATGTGTGCACATACTGGAAAGAGGAGAGCCCCTCTAAACTAAAGCACAGGTTATAAAACAGAGTGGAGCTAGCAGTCCTTATATGCACACACTAGAACCCACTGTATATATAATAATATAATTCCCAGATAATATCATTTCTCAGATCTGTGTTTTAATTGAAATAAAGGGTCAGCAGACTGTGACAATTATCAAGTTTACAATGTATTCATTCTTCATTTTGTATATTCAGATAAGAATATAACAGGATTTTACAAATCTTCCACATTAAAGGTAAATTTAAAAAACAAAACAAAAACAAAAATACCCACTATACAGTCCATTGCTATCTAATCCAATGTTTTCGCCATGACTTCATTGGATGCAGGACCAGACACACATGTAACAACTTTCAACTGAAGACAACAGGGAACTTGACAAAGTGAAAAACTACAGATACAGGAATCACGTTACCTGTCATTAATTGCAGAAATACGATACAGGAGTTCAGGACAGAATGCAGAGAATATATTAGCCAACCAGAATTATAAGGACATTTATGGAGGCAAATAGAATGATCCAATTATAATTTGGCCAGTTTACTCAGACTACCACCCCTACCTCCTGAGAAAAACATCATGAAATGTTTTATTATTAGCAGTGAGGTAAATAGTTTTATATTCCCTTCATCCTGAAGGAATTTGGTTCCGTATTGACTTAAAGAGCAGACTGCCACCTACTGAATCATGTGTGCAGTGTTGTTAAGCTGTGATCATCCCAGGATATGAGAGAGAGAAGGTGGATGAAGTAATATCTTTTATTGGACCAACTTCTGCTGGTGAGAGAGACAAGCTTTCGAGCTTAAATAGAGCTCCTTTGCAGGTCTGGGAAATGTACTCAGAGTGTTACAGCTAAATACAATTGTTTAGCGTAAGTAGTTAACGCATATTTCAAGGGACCATTCAAGGTGAAGTGGCCCATTACCACCTCTTCAGTCATAGGGGGGAAATGAGGGGGAAAAAACTGGGGGTTCGGGGTTAAGTTGTAATAAGCCATAAATGCAGTGTCTTTATTCAGTCCATGATTTTTAGTATCTAGCAAAGTTATGAATTTAACTTCCCAGGCTCGTCTTTTGAAAGGATTGTGCAGGTTTCCTTTGAGGAAGAGTACCCAGAGGTCAGATATAGAGTGATTGTTTTTTGAAAAAACTGTTCACCCAGAGGTGATGATGGTGTTTTTGTCTTTTATCATTCTTCTGTATGAGTTCATTCAAGATATCACCTCCCTGTATACCAGCATCCCTCACAGAGATGCCATTGCTGCCTGTCTCAAATATTTACAAGATAATGGACTACCCTAAGCTATCCACCCCAAACATTGCCAAACTAATCCATTTCATCCTCATCCATAACAATTTTACATTGAACAACAAACACTCTGTCGAAACCACTGGAACAGTCATGCATACTAGGATGTCTCTGTTGAGGTGGCCTGGGTACGGCTTCATGAGCCATAGGACTAAGGGGTAGTTGGGTCTCCCAGGATCACTACTGGCATTTCAACATCCCCAACGGTAATCCTCTGGTCTGAAAAGAAAATCCTACATGCTGCATTCTGAACAGGCCTGTGTTCTTAAAGATGTATGTGTCACGCACCTTCCTTGACCATCCTGCGTTGATATCAGTAAAACATCAATGGTGATTTACCAGCACTTGCAATACCATAGAAAAGTAGCCCTTTCTGTTGATGTACTCTGTGGCAAGGTGGTCTGGTGCCAAAATAGGGATATGCATCCAGGAATGTTGCCTTGCACATCCAAAAGTTCTGCAGCCACTGCTCATCATCCCATACCTGCATAACGACGTGATCCCACCAGTCAGTGCTCGTTTCTCAGGCCCAGAACCATCCACAGCTGCCAACAACAACCTTGAATTGTTTCTTTGTATGTCCCACAGCCAGCTAGCCTCCAAGCAATCGTCATGTTCCCCGCGGTTCCTCTGGCAGCTCTATAAATACTGCAGGATCAGGCATGTTGTGCTCTCAACACTCATCACAATAATGCAGAGCTGTGCAGGGACCATGCTTCTCTCAGAGATGGGGGACGCGTGGGTTTGCGGGGCTTTTGAAAAGAGGCGTGGAACATTATGGGATGCAGATAAAATTATGGGATGAAGAAACTGCCTCATGGGAAGCTGAAACCATGTTCCCAGTTACCCCTGCATGACTCGTTTGCCCCCATGAGGCAATGCAAACCCTACCCAAAACACCCTGTGTTATATGGTGGCAAGTTGCACAGTGGGATAGCTACCCACAGTGCACTGATCTCTGCATCAATGCAAGCGCTGGTAGTGAAGATGCGCACTGCCAACATAAGGAGCATAGTGTGGACATACAAAAGCAATTTAATCACTGCAGCGGCTGTACATCGATGTAACTTAGGTTGACTTGCCTTAGCTGTGACACTCTAAGTACCTTTCACAGACCTAACGAAGAGCTCTGTGTAGCTCAAAAGCTTGTCTCTCTCACCAACAGAAGTTTTTCCAATAAAAGATATTACCTCACCCACCTTGTCTCTCTAATATCCTGGGACCGAAATGGCTACAACGCCACTGCATACAAATATTTCCTGCAGCAATTGAGCTTTCCTGTGGGAATCTTTTCAACTCTACTTATCTTTTTATGTGACAGTGAGCATGGAAGCTGACTAGAAGCCATACTTGGCCAAATAAGTGATCAATATATCTGTTAATGATTGTATAAATACTTCTAGACAAAACAAGACAGCTTTAAATTATCTCAATTTCAGTTAGCACTTTTTGGTAAAAATATGTATTACAAATACATATTTTACATACATTGTTCATAAACATTACGGCATTAGAAATTCCAGATTCATATTTAAACATATTTCTAAATAGATATGCATTTATACACACACACGCGCACACACCCCTGAAAATAAATATTTATTTATGTGTATATATATATATATATATATATATATATATATATATATAAAAATCTCATTGATCACCTAGTTTTTTTAACTCCCATTGGAAATAAAGCCAGTATGTATTCAGTTAGTTGGAAGAATAAGAACCTCTGAAGCCTAAGTGTGATGGCTGCCATCTTGGCCAACACATGGGGCAACTGAATCGGAGACCTCCAGAGCTAAAGGCATGAGCTATTGCTTCTTGACCTATAAGTCTCTAGCTAGAGCTACAACAGACTATTATTCTCTGTGGATTGGGCACAGGGGGGAACCTGTAACATACACTCACCAGTAGGTTACATATTTCCTCTGATCAAAGAAGGATCATCTGAGCCCCGCAGCAGTTCAAATCTCAGACAAACCGTCACTCTTGTGACAATCACCATGTTGGCTAACACCTGGGGATTGAATCAGAGACTGCCAGAAATAAAAGCGTAAGCTGCTATACCTTGAGATAAAGAGGGAAGCCTCTCACGCTGGCTCTGAAAGACTCATGCCCTCTGTGGATTGGTAGAGAGGGAGACCTGCAACACTTATTTACAAGTGGATTACATAAGCTTGTCAATGTATACCTTGATAATCCTATTTTCCTGGAGGGGAATTGTTCTAGAGATGATAACCCCACAATGTGCTTATATGCTTTTGTAGGAACCCATATGGACATTGAGCTCTCCAACAATACAGATGTTCCAAGAGTCAGAGGTAAAGATGTTATTATGTGAAGGGGTGGAGTGCTACTTCTTGTGCTCCACTTTCACTTTAGAAGAAAGCTGATTTTGACTTCCCATCTATACCCTATCCATAATTTCTATAAATACAATTTATACACACATACGCATACCAGGCTGAGGAGGATGAACTACCACATAACAGGACTCTGATTAAGTTTAGTCTTGGAAACCACCCCTCCCCTCACTCACCCAACCCTCCCTGCACACTTTTTAACCACACATCGTTTTTGTACCGGGGAGCATGCCACTGCACTCAACCGCTTGCTCTCCCACAATTTTGGGACTGTCTGCACTGCAGTGGAATTTCCTTTGCTTTGATCCTGTTTGTGCTGTTCAGTGTAGGTGACGTGACTGCTAAATTCCATCAATGCTAATACAAGTTATTTATGAAAATTCACTAGTGCCAATTAAACTGAAAAGTGCATATCCCTTGTAAATATATATGAAATATTGCACATGGCAAATACCATATATGCAAAATCTTGCATATATATCACCATGTGCCTAGTTATCTTCCATGTTAAAAGAGCAGAATATTTTGCAAAGCACATACTGGGCTTGACTGTCCACACAGCTACACTGTTGACACCAGGCTAACTCCTTTGAGTTAAGTGGAGTTATCCTGGCCTAAACCCCAGCGTACCCAGTTTATATAGAGAGTACCCATACAGAATGAGCGACACACCCATAAATGCAGAAGAAATTGGCATACTAACTGTAGACAACAGAACATGGTGGGTGTATGATTGATGCAGGACAAGGAGTAACTGGCATCAGAGATTTAGTGATGAAAAGCTAATGGAAAGAAATGAGTTTGGAGGAGGACAGCTTGATTCACAGGGAAATATTCAAACTGATTTTTGTAACTATTTGGCCAAATGGCTGTTTTGTGAATTGGTAAAGGTATGTGGAGTCTTTAACCATTATAATTGAATCCAGCCCAAGTCAGAGGGAACAATATTTGTTATCTAATTACAGATCAGTGACCTATATGAAATGAGTTGGGTTGTCTCAGTCCAAGTCCTAGTAGACAGGTGTTCTCATTGCAGCTGACGCTAGTGTTAGCCTCCTTGTTGGAAGTTGCATTAAATTGGAAGGGAGATTAACCTGCTTGCACTAGTTAGAGCTGTCTCTTTAGGTTCAGGTTGAGACACAATGGCAGGATGGTGTAATACAGGGGTAGGCAACCTATGGCACACGTGCCGAAGG
This sequence comes from Terrapene triunguis, assembly GCF_002925995.2. Taxonomy (NCBI): domain Eukaryota; kingdom Metazoa; phylum Chordata; order Testudines; family Emydidae; genus Terrapene; species Terrapene triunguis. The sequence continues at coordinate 42,245,907 of NW_020664417.1, read as the reverse complement.
CAGCACGCGAGCTGATTTTCAGTGGCACTCACACTGCCTGGGTCCTGGCCACCGGTCCGGGGGGCTCCGCATTTTAATTTAATTTTAAATGAAGTTTCTTAAACATTTTAAAAACCTTATTTACTTTACATACAACAATAGTTTAGGTATATATTATAGACTTATAGAAAGAGACCTTCTAAAAACGTTAAAATGTATGACTGACACGCGAAACCTTAAATTAGAGTGAATAAATGAAGACTCAGCACACCACTTCTGAAAGGTTGCCGACCCCTGGTGTAATACTTACCCACTCATCTAAAGCACTGAAAGGTACTATTAGGGTTATCAACTTTCTACTCCCACAAAACCGAAAACTCTTGCCCCACACCCTGTCTCTGAGGCCCCGCCCCCACTCACTCCATTCCCCCCACCAGTCACTCACTCTCCCCCACCCTCACTCATGCGCTCATTTTCACTGGGCTGGCTCAGGGCACTGGGGTGCGGGAGGGGTTGAAGGCTCCAGATGGGTGTGCGGGTTCCAGCGTGGGGTCAGAAATGAGGGGTTCAGGGTGCATGAGTGGGCTCCGGGCTAAGGCAGGTTAGGTGTGTGTGGGGGGGGTGAGGGCTCTGGTGTGGGGCCGGGAAAGAAGGATTTGAAGTGCAGGAGGGGGATCAGGGCTGGGGCAGGGGGTTAGGGTATGGGGCGGGTGAGGGGCCAGGGATGAGAGATTTGGGGTGCAGGAGGGGGCTCCATACTGGGGCTGAGCAGTTTGGGAGGAGGCTCCAGGCTGGAGCAGGGTGTTGGGGTGCAGGGTGGTATGAGGGCTCCAGCTGGGGGTGCGGGGGCTGGGGATGAGGGGCTTGGGGTGCAGGAGGGTGCTCGGGGTTTCAGAGGACAGGAGGGGGAAATCAGGGCTGGGGCAGGGGGGTGGGACGCAGGAGGGGATGAGGGGTGCAAACTCTGGGTGGCGCTTACTTCAGGGGATTCCCAGAAGCAACGGTGTGTCCCTCCTCCGGCTCCTATGCAGAGGTGTGGCCAGGCAGCTCTGCACGCTGCCCCATCTGCAGGTGCCGCCCCCGCAGCTCCCATTGGCCATCGTTCCCAGACAATGGGAACTGCAGAGCTGGCGGTTGGAAGGGGCAGCGCGTGGAGCCCCATGGCTGCTCCTACACCTAGGAGCCAAAGAGGGGACATGTCGCTGCTTCTGAGAGCTGAACGGAGCCATGGCAGGCAGGGAGCCTGCCTTAGTCCCGCTACGCCACCGACCGGACTTTTAACGGCCCGGTCAACAGTGCTGACCAGAGCCGCCTGGGTCCCTTTTCAACCGGGTGTTCCAGTCGAAAACCAGATGCCTGGCAACCCTAGGTACTATATGGCTAGGCCCCTCTTAACTGCAAGAATGCCTCTTTCTTTATACCACAATTTAAATCAGTGAAGGTACCTGAGCTAGAGCTCTACTGGTACAAATGAGAGGGGAGATGCTGTCAGCATATTCTTTGCAGTGACCTGCAGGCTTTGAAATTGGCTCCCCTTCCCTAGTCCAGAAGTCCTCAAATTTTAGGACCTCTTTTTCCCCAAAACATCTGAAAATGGGGGGGAGAATGTGGTTAGCTTTTGGAGAGAGCGATTTTAAATTGCCTGGTTTGCTCATTGGGAGTTACATGGTATGGAAGTGCTGTAGTTTAGTCATAACAATGGGAATTTTTCATATTTATATTTTAAGTTATGTCAAGGTCTCCAGGGATGAAATGGGAATAGTGACCACTCACACCTGCCCATGAAAGGCAACAAATTGCACATAAAGGACCAAGTGTTGGTAATTATACCACTTTAGTATGATATCTAGTCAGAGTTCATGGACAGTGTTGAAAATAAATATACAAATAAATAAATAAATAAATCTGATGTTGCACAGAGCTGTGTTAAACACCAATCATCAGGCATCATTTGTCCACTAAGCCAGAACTAAACTCATGCTCCAGTGTAGTGCTGTTGAGCCCTACACTGCTGTTGCTGTCTTTCAAATAGGGTTGCCAACTTTCTAATTGCACAAAACCGAACACCCTTACCCCGACCCTTCTCTGAGGCCCCTCCCACTCACTCCAACCCTCCCCCCCGGTCGCTCGCTCTCCCCCATGCTCACTCACTTAAACTGGGCTGGGACAGGGGATTGCGGTGCGGGAGGGGGTGAGGGCTCCAGCTGGGGGTGTGGGCTCCAGGGTGGGGCCAGAAATGAGGGGTTCAAGGTGCAGGAAGGAGCTTCAGGCTGAGTCGGGGGTTGGGGTGCGGGAGGGGGTTCCGACCTGGGGCAGGGAGTTCGGGGTGCGGGCTTAGTCTCCCTGCCTGTCCTGGCTCTGCACTGGTCCCGGAATCGGCCGTCATGTCCTGCCCCAAGAGAAGGTGTGTCCAGGTGGCTCTGCGTGGTGTGCGTTGCCCACACCCACAGGTGCTGCCCCCGCTCTTCCCATTGGCTGCAGTTCCCGGCCAATGGGAGCTGCGGAACCAGTGCTTGGGGCAGGGGCAGTGCGCGGAGCTTCCTGGGCTGCAGGGACATGCCAGCAGGGATCCTGCCTTAGGTCCCACTGCGCCGCCGACGGCACTTTTAACGGCCCGGTCAGCAATGCTAACCAGAGCCACCAGGGTCCCTTTTCGACCGGGAATTCTGGTCGAAAACCGGATGCCTGGCAACCCTACTTTCAAATCTATCTATTTTAGATACTTATATGGTTCACACTACCGTGCCATCAGAGCATCACACAGTTTTTAAAGGTATGTCTACACTGCAATTAAAAACCCGTAGCTGGCCTGTGCTAGCTGACTCGGGCTTCTGGCTCTTAGGCTAAGGATCTGTTTGATTGTGGTGTAGATGTCCAGGCTACAGATGGAGCCCAGGCTCGGGGACCCTGCGATGTGGGAGGGTCCGAAAGCTCGGGCTGCAGCCCCAGCACAAACATCTACATTGCAATCAGAGCCGGCGCTAGGCATAAGCAAACTAAGTAATTGCTTAGGGCCCCAAGCAGCTCAATTAGGGCCCCCCTATTCCTTTTTAGCTGTTTAATAAGTTTAATAACACATATTGGGGGGAAATATTCCTGGGCTAGCACCGCCTCTGACTGCAATTAAACCACCCCTTAGCCTGAGCCAGCCATAAGTGTTTAAATGCAGTGTAGACATACCCTAGAGTACGACATCCCTGCAAGGTAGGGAAATACTATTATTCCCATTTTACAATAGGCAGCTGAGCACAGAGAGACCAGGTGACTTGCCCAATGCTGCACAGAGCAGGGACTTGAACCTAACCTCCTGAGTCCCAGGCTACCACCCTAATCTCTGGACCATCCTTCTCATTTAGAAATGGGATGCAAAAACAAATTTTTAACTATTTATTATCATTAACTGCTATCGACAATGTAGGAACACTTTCCTGGTCAGATACCAACTCAGCTAATTACATGTGTGCCTATCTAATTGTACTGTGCAGTTTCAATTCCGTAAGTCATTCTTTACTTCTTGTCTTAAACCATTAGTTAGTGTTAATGACACTTTACTGCAAATTGCACACAGTTTTCAGAAGCACTGGTATCTGCATTTTTATTATAAACAAGCATGCAGCGAATATCTATATATAGGCTACACTCAAGCAAAGTCTAAAAAACAACTTTGAAACTGTTTTTCTAGATACTAGCACTACATAGAAAGTAAGGTATTATTAACTGATCACATTAAAACAATGTTTATACAAATGTTTGTAAGAGAAAAGGAATAGTGCATGCATCAACATACAATTTTATCTTTGTTTCATAGTTAAATTTCAATTCAACTTTACTTGATAAATGAACTTTCTAGTTCCTGCTTGAAATATATTTGAAAAAGTCCAAACAAAACTTGCAATAGAACAGAAATAAATGCCTACAAATGCTATAACTATTAACAAAGGAATTATCTGTGAGGACGCGCGCACACACTATCTATAACTACATAATCTAGATCCAAATCCTGTGATTCTTACTCACATGAATAATGCTACTGCAGTCAATACGTTGGCTTGCATGAATAAGTATTATTGGATTCAGCCATTGATCAGGCAAAACTCCTACTCACTCTAAAGGGAGCAGAATAAGGCCCTGGTAAGAAGTGCAGAATTTGTTGCCCAAATACAAAAGTAGTTATTTTTTTCCTTTTACACTATCTAAAACTAAATCTAACTGAAATTATTATTTATAACATTTACAGCTCCCCTAGAGTATATTAGGAATTTAACAGTCTCAAAGAGCTTACAAGCTATATTTCAATGAGGATGATGTAAGCGTACATAAGAAACAAAAAGGGAAGAAGTTTGAGGTTGGTCAAGGGTTAGAGTAAAATATATATTACTGCTGTTATACAAAATAGTTGACATTAGTGACAATTTTCTTGAACGTGATGGACTTCCCCTTGAGGATTGGCATAAACCACCCTCATGCATAGGCATCTGGACAATTCCCCTGGTTTGTATATTCATTGCCTGTCCCCACACACAGTGAAAACACAGCATTCTATTGCGTTTTTGGGCTTTGTGCGCTCACATTGGGCAGGAAGTGGGCAGTAATTGTCCCTCTGTACTTATTCAGACAAATCTCCCAACTAACTCAATATGGCATTATGCTGAATAAAGACTTCAGAAACAGAAATACAACAAAATATTGCTACATAATGATAGAATACTGTACTTAAAACCTTCCTACCTATGCCTAATTTCCTCATATAAATAAAAGATAAAGGACAAGTGTAAAATAAAATTATTAAGCTTAAGGTATAGGCTCAAATTAGATGCATCGAAGATATAAACTTGAATAGTTACTGTTTCCATTGTCTGAAAACAGTTTTAATTAGTTATTTTCCCATAGGCTTTTTGTTCAAGTGAAGATAGTCCCAATCAGTCAACGGGCTACACTTAATAATGGCCCATCAACTGTTTAATGCAGGAGACAGTTCTTGGAAAACATGAAGCATACATACTTTTGGTATCATATTTGAAACTGAAATAGTACAGCTGGTTAAGTAGTAAGAAACAAGACAATTTCATGAGATTCCTGGGGCATTGGACTCAAATCAACAAACATTTCAGAACTGACATTAAATTTGCATGAAATTCACATTCATTCAAATGAGGATGGCTACCTTAAAAAAAACAAACAAACAAACAAAACAAAACAAAAATAAAAAAAGAACCCAGCTAATCCCAATTCTTTCAGGACAACCAAGGCTGTTCTGCTATCAAGAATAAACTATCACAATTAAAAATAATGCTCTGGCACTGTTCAAACAAGGGTTGTTTTATTTTACGAGAAACAAGTGGCATTACCTTAGGGAAACATGACCATTTTAAATTTCTTCACTGAAGAAAAAACAAAAGCAAGCGAGAAAAATTGAAAACTCCAAAGTTTATAATAGCATCATTTCCCTTTCTTTTTCATATCAATTTTACATTTTCTCACATTCCTCTCTGCTGGCAGCTGCTACTCATTGGCTTTTATCTCACAGGGAAGCAGTTGCCTGTAAAACTGATGCCAGCACTACTCCCAAACTGGAGACTGAATGTCTAATCTTCATAATACAAGCAGCCTCCAACTGATCAACTTCAGACTTACATTTTTAACACGTGAGTCCACAGCTCAGACTCCCTTTGGATTAGCAGTATTTTTTTAATTAACACTTCTGTGGAAAAGAGGAGTTTATTGTAAATGAAAACTGCAAAAAAATAACTGAACAAAAGTGAAGTTGGTATGTAAACACACAAGATGTAAGAAGTCACATAATAAACAAGGTATTTTCAGACTGTCTGAAGCAATATATTTAGAGTAAAATAGTTTTGTATAGTGGACTGACAAAGAGAATTGGCTTTCCTAGACAAACTAGTCTATTGCAAATCACTGTGAATTGATAAGGACCACCAACAGAGCAGTTCTACTAGTACATGAGAACAAATTCTCGGAAAAATCACTCTGTTGTTCTGCTGAATAATGAAGCTGGCATCTCAGACCTTTAGAAATGTTTAACTGGAATTCTGATTGTAAAATATTTTTCAAGGTTCTTTTCCAAAATTACATCTTCACAAACACTCCTTAGAAATACAGATAAAAAGCAAATTTGCATCCTTGTGGTTCCCATGGAAAATATTTCACTTATTTCTTATAATAAGTGTTCTATAGATCATAACCAAAATTACGTGCTGGGATTGTAGGTTCAGCTGCTGCTGTCCTTCATATCTATCTTTTGTCTGTCTAGTACACAGAAGATGACTGAAAAGTCATTAAATAATTTTGGTCAAAATTTTTCAGTTCTCTACAAGATCAAGCAACCATGCTCTCCCTCTAGATTAAGAATCCTCCATAAAGATAATCCACTGGATCTTTTTTGTTTCGTTGATTTTTAGTCAAGATGATAAAAAATTGTCATCTTTTGTGTAGATCTGTCAGACAGATTTCTAGCCTGCAGTTTTGTAAGTTAATTGTTCAACTATAAGTAATGTATGTATAAATATATCTGCCACTCAGAGCCTTGGAAAGGTGGCCTTAAAGATAATTTCATATTATTCTGACACCTGATATCAGATGCTTCCCTAACAGTCACTTCTCCATTAAAAAGGTCAATTAAATTAATAAAACATTCAAAATAAAAGAAAAACTCCACTCTTTCTGGCTGCATGGGCTGCTGTTCCTAATTAGAGCTGAAATGCCCAGTTCAGTGGGCACAGTGGCTGACTGAACCATGCTTTGTGTTTGGACTCAAAATCATAGAAAATAGGGGGAAATTGTTCAAAGAGTCACACAGAAAATACAATATTAAAAAAATCTAAACGTAAGAATTTTATTGCAAGAAATTACCTAAGATAATAGCTATATTAGTCACTTAGCAATTGTTGCAGGTCAGCAGACTGATTAGGATAATCAGGAAAAGGTCACCCAAAATGACAGAAACACCCTCAATGTCAATGCTGTTGGGTGGAAGTAGTTCCCCTTTTTCCACTCCTGAGAAGACCAGAGTTTTGGAAATTCTACAGTATGCACTTTGACTAACTACCCTATATATACACACACTGATGATGATCCAATAAGACTTGCTTCATTATTAAGTAGTGAGCCTTTTTGATAATGTACTCCCCAGGCTTGTTTGGGGATAGAAGGGAACACAGAATGGGCACATATGTTCTAACAATGATTCCTGCACAGTTCAAGAACCCCAACTTTTTAAATCCCTTCAATCATCTCTGGCAGGTTGGCCACCTTGATCATGAGCTCTTGCAATACACTATATAGGACCTACTGTGGACTTCCCAAATCCCAAGATGGCGATGAATTGCTCAATAACTATTTGAATAGCCAACTTCTAAAGAGGGCAAACACTACTCTTTTTCCCCCTCAGTGAAAGGAATGTCTGATATTGAAATGTCAGAGCTAGTTCACTATACAAGGTACACAAAGGTCTCCTCTCTCTCCTGGAAATTATGCAGCCACTGTTACTCATCCCAGACTCGGAGAACAACTCAGTCCCACCAGTCTGTATTCACGTTCCAGACCAAAAGTGGTCCTCCATACAGTGACCATCTCACACTTACACCACAGAGACATCTAATCAGGGAAGTATATGTGCACCACTGCTGAATCATGAACTGTTGGCCACAGTTTGACTCTAAATAGGTTCTACAGCAGGGATGGGGGAAAACTGCGGCCTGCGGGCCGGATTCGGTGGCTGTACCACGTGGCTTGGCCCCGCTCCGGCACTCCGGCCGGGGCGCCGGGTCGGGGGCCACACCACGCAGCTCCCAGAAGCCGCGGCCTAGGAGCCAGAGAAGGAACATGCCACTGCTTCCGGCAGCCGCTTGAATTAATCGCCGCTCAAAGCCTGCACCCCTGAGCCTCTCCCCACGCACCAACCCCATGCCCCAGCCCTGATCCCCCTGACACTCTCCAAACCCCTCGATCCCAGCACGGAGTACCCTCCTGCACTCCAAATGCCTCAGCCCCACCCCAGAGCCCACACCCCTAGCCGGATCCTGCACCCCTTCCCACACCCCTACCCCCAGCCCTGAGTACCCTCCTACACCCCAAACTCCTCATCCCCAGCCCCACCCCAGAGTCCGCACCCCCAACCAGAGCCCTCACCCCCTCCCACTCCCCAACCCCAATTTTGTGAGCATTCATGGCCCGCCATACAATTTCTATTCCCCGATGTGGCCCTCAGGCCAAAAAGTTTGCCCACCTCTGTTCTATAGGACCATCCACTGCGGTCTTGCCACAATTACCTCTGTTGCCTTGTGACTGGTTTTCAAAATCTGCAACAGAAACCCTTCTTGAAGAGCTGACGGTTGTTCCTGGTCTCATTTGGAGAAAGGTCTAGGAAATGGCCAGCACCATAGGACTTTTGGGATGTCCCTGGGGGATTATGGGAGTTTGACCTTTTTTCATTTCCCCTGTGCTCTCAGAAGACCTTTTGGAATCTCTCAGAATCCTCTGTTTTAGGCAGTTGGGCCAAGAACCGGGGACAAGTTCCCTGAGAACTGTGCAAATACAACTGTATAGCACCTTGTTGAGCAAAAGTGACCCACACACAAAACAGCAGCGGACACACTGCACCTCTGGAAATTCAACTGCCAATTTTTTGTGTGTGTAGATGCTGTGTGTGCATGCACGCAGGGGCAAATTTATACATAACAGATGTATATGTACATAGTGAACAGACAGACAGATATATGCATGTAACACTTAATATAAAACAATTATATCCTAAACCACATCACAAGGATTTATTAACTTAAGTCAATTGGCATTTCTTTGCCTTTTTGCCAACAGGCATGCTAACATCTAACACTGAGGCTGTGCTGCTATTATGAACTCTACTGCAGGAATGTAAACAAAACAGACATGGATAGATTTCCTGAACTACCTTGAGCCAGATGCAGTCTGAGGAAAGAAAGAGGGACAAGGAATGGAGGAGAGGAGAAGCTGCTCGAGGGGGAGCTGCCTCACGTACTCTAAATCTCGCTATCTACAGTTCATCCTACAGAATCTCCCATTTCACGACAGAGAATTTTTTTATTACAGCATATCTCTTTCTCAGTATTCAAAAACTGAATACTGGAGCCTGCTTGTTACGGCAAAGGTTTCCATGATGATTAAATGGGTTAAGAATGTCCCATTCACTGTGATGGAACAGGATGGTACTGCTAGCAATACAGTTCCTTTAAAAAGACTGCAATATCCAAGAGATAAAAATCTATCATGCCAATGGTGTTTTGAAAACCTCTCTGATGCAGTTAGCAATGAATGTGTAACTCCCCCTAATGGAGGAATATTTGAATGTACCTCAGAGAAAATTTCAATAACTCAAAATTATAGTATAGTCATTTCACTTTCCTTCACTTCTTAGGGTTTTTTTTTTAATAGAGGTTTTAAGACATATGATCATAACTCATACCAAATGTACTCTATTATGAATACAAGTTTTTATTTCCTTACTGGGTTTTGTCAGCTAAGTCAAACCTTAAATATACATGTATTTTACTGTAATTCTGTAGCATTTATTCCTTTATCACTAAAAATCTTTAAATAGTCATCTGCCAATCATTTTAAGTAAGTCTTTGTGCCAAATGTTTTGTGGCTCCAGCCAGGTCAGCAAATTGGCATAAAAATGATAGTGCCATGACACATTGATTTTGGTAGGCAGGATAAAGGGTCACTTCTCATACACACAGCTGCTTGTAATGAATGCAACATGTTTGAGGCCTATTCTTGGACAGGTTCCCCTACATTTTAGACTCAACTTTTCTTGGCAAGCTTTCTGGGGCCATACTATGTACGTGTCCCAGTTACTTCAGCCAAAACTTTTCAATATGAAAATTCATCAGTATTGACTCCATGTGTAGATGGTATGTCTTTAAAATGTCTGTCTTTTGAACCTAATCACTCACCAGAAGCCTCTTTCCTAGTTCCAGTTTTAGAACCCCATGGTATATATCTGTTTTTTTCTGGAGCTGTAGATAAAGATGGCATATATATAGGGTACACATATGAACAGATGTGTGTGTGTGTATAATATGTAACTTTGCCTGTTCTCATGTGTGTATATATAGTGAACTAGTTCTTGTGAAAGATGCCAGATCGATATTCTTGGAGTCAATATGTTTGTCCACAGCTGCAACAATGCAATCCTTTAAAAAAACAAAAAACAAAAAACCCACAGCTGTGCCGCATTCCTGAACTACGGGACTATTTTTCTACAGGTGAGAGAGTAATTCAAGTCTCTGTTCTTTAGTCCTCAACTACAGTGCCAAGTGTACCATCTCTGGTGGTAGTTTTAGTGATATGGCTATTGATGCAATAAGAACAGGACTGAGACAAACACTTCATTTCAAATAAGTCACTGTCAGCCATTTTAAGTCTATATTGACCTGGACTGGATTTGACCTATCTTTCTGGTGGGTGAAATTTTATGTATCCTATTCCATTACTGATCCCCTGGCCCATCCAAACCCACCTAATGTGGAGAAAATGTAATGAGGATAATAGCCTAGCCTGAAGGGATGGGTGAAAAAAACAAATGACCCTTACTTGGTCTGATCTATTTGTTGGATAAAAAGCTTGGGACAACTGCTGCTGAAGAGCTCCCCACTCAAAAATATATATATTTTTTTGAGTTTTTTCTGTTTAGTGTAGAAGGCAGGACATCTATATTTATTAAAAGGAAACCTCCAAAAGATTAGTGCCTTAGGGTCACTTCTGTTTTCCTTTATTTTGGTGCAAGCAAAGTCAGATTCAAGCCCTATTGGGCAATATGAGGCCTAACAAAGATTTAAATTGTGGAGCAAAAGTGGAAAAGTTAAGCATATTCTCCCATGGACAAAGCTACCATGACAAACTGATATGCAGAAGCACATAAAGGATATTGATAATATACATAATCCATATGAATCATTCAAGATAGCAAAGAACTTGTAAAAATCAAAATATATAATGGTTTAAAAATATTGGAAACAGATGCGAAATTAGAACAAAAAGCTACTGAGAAACAACCATTATTGGCAGAAAATAGGAAATATAAAGAGGAAACCCATAAAAGAAATAGGTTGGGAATATCTAACCCTTCTTGCTCAGTTTTTAAAAATGTTTCTAAGCAGAGAATAAACATAGGGGAGGAATTTATTGTTATATTGATTTAACAACAATGAAGATTCAGTAATCTGTATTAGTGAGGTGGATTATGGCAAAGTGAGAAGGAGGAACCTACAGGAGCAACAATTAAGAAACTAGTTGCAATGAGGGAGGGAATGTATGTGAGGCACAGTATTATGTGAAAAAAATTATTTCAGAAACGGTTATATAAGCTACTGCAGTATTTTCAATACTACTGAAAATATTTCAATTTTTTGGGGTTACTTAAATATACTCCTCATTTATGTCATGTACCTCTAAAGATTTCTAATCTATATTTCTGTGACAGAATCAGAGAGTTCATACTGCAAAGGCAGAATCAGAGATTCATACTGCATAATGGCTAAGCATCAGAATGGGTAAGTGGAACAATTACACTAACATCGGTCTTTGATCAGGACATTCAGAAAATGCAGGACATGCCACTATGGAAAAATTCACTTCAACCCCATTCCCACCTCTTCTTTAATGGAATGTTTTACTGCGATTTGTTTTATATGTTTGACAGAAAGTAAATGACTAAGATATAGGAGATCCTCCAAAGATTTGTGATCCTTGCAGAAGAGGTTAATATGAGTCAGGGAAGATCAGAGTTTAGGATATATAAGTAATACAAATACTGTCAGTCATTTTCTTAAGATGATAGCACAATTTTGTTTGTCGTACTCTATTGAAAAAAAATCTTTCGCTATTACATCTGGGATTGCAGTTCCAATCCAATGTGCAACCCTAGCTTCTTGGCATTGGTGCTTCAGAACACTCTCTAGAACAGCGGTTCTCAAACTGTGGGTTGGGACCCCAAAGTGGGTCACAACCCTATTTTAATGGGGTCACCAAAGCTGGCTTAAACTTGCTGGGGCCCAGGGCCAAAGCCCAAGCCCTGCCGCCTGGGGCCGAAGCCCAAGGGCTTGAGCCCTGGCCGGCAGGGCTTAGATTACAGGCCCCCTGCCTGGGGCTGAAGCCCTTGGGCTTTGGCCCCCTCACCCAGTGCAGCGGGGCTCAGGCAAGCTCAGACTTCAGTCCCGCCCTCCTGGGGTCGTGTAGTAATTTTTGGTGTCACAAGGGGGTTGTGGTGCAATTAATCCACCATTCACAATTCAGTACAAGTTGGCACAAAAGCAGATTCAAGTAAGTGGGAGATGTGAGTGAGAAATCATTGACTAATTTTCTATCTCCTTTTTTGTAAAAACAAAAAACAAAGAAAACAGCAGCACACGAGATAAAGCATGAAAGAACAAGCACGAGCAACTCTAACTTAAGTTGCATAAAACTTGCTGAGCCTTGCACTGACATCTAGACTTCTTCTAATAATGTTCTATAACTTCATAATCACTTGGAGGTATATATTAAATCTATGTGAAACCGCCCGTTTAGATTTACGTGGTTTCAGTAAAACAAAATCCGTGGGTTTACTGAGTGTGATTCGTTTCAGAGCGATATCCGTGTTAGTCTGTATCAGCAAAAACAATGAGGAGTCCTTGTGGAACCTTAGAGACTAACAAATTTATTTAGGCATAAGCTTTTGTGTTAACAGACTTAAAAGTGGCAATTCTTCAACAAAAAACCTTCGAAAACAGACTGCAACGAGAAATTGCATAACTGGAATTAATTTGCAAACTGGACACCATCAAATTAGGCCTGAATAAAGACTGGGAGTGGATGGGTCACTACAATAAGTAATTTTCCCTCTGCTGATACTCACACCTTCTTGTCAACTGTTGAGAATAACACTTCTACCTTAATTGAATTGACTCGTTAGCACTGACCCCCCACTTGGTAAGGCAACTCCCATCTTTTCATGTGCTATAATATATATTCTGCTTACTGTTTTTTTCACTCCATGCATTTCATGAAGTGGTTTTTAGCCCACGAAAGCTTATGCCCAAATAAATTTGTTAATCTCTAAGATGCCACAAGGACTCCTCGTTGTTTTTGCTGAGTGTGATTCGTAACTCTAGAACATGAAAACTGCTAACAGAATTTTTATCAAATCCAAACAATTATCACCATCCACCTGCTAACACACAACTCCCCATTCCCAATAGGCCATGGCTTTTAGGGGCAATCTTTTCAGGATGTTGGCGAGGCCAGGTCATTTCATCCTATTACGCTTTTAAAGGGCAAGTAATGAGCCTGCTGCCCAGCCACATATACGCTTTTTTGGAGGGAAGTTAGGATATTGCTGAAAGAAGGGAACTAGCTGCCTATTCACCATGGGCATTTATACTGCACTCATCTTTGCACAGCTCTTCTTAAAAGTTTAGACAAACCCCAAATTTTCAAGCTGAGCTCATGGCCCTACTACATGTGTTCATCCATACTTTCTAAGAGAAAAGACAACTAATTATGTTCCTGCCTGTGACTTTCAGTCCACCTCTAAAAGTCTTAAATCTTAAAATATGCTCTAGATCCTGTATTTTAAAAAAATAGTAAATACAGAGAAGCAAAATTAAAAGTGTTTGTAGCTGCCCAAGGAGCTTCGTGTATATATGGATGAGAGAACTGCCTCTTACAGATATCCTGTATAGTTGTAGCCATGTCAGTCCCAGGATATTAGAGAGACAAGGTGGGTGAGGTAGTATCTTTTATTGGACCAACTTCTGTTGGTGAGAGAGACAAGCTTTGGAATCACCAAGAGCTCTTCTTCAGAAGACTTGAAAAAAAAGTTTGTGTGGCTTGAAAGCTTGTCTCTCTCACCAACAGAAGTAGGTACAATAAAATATATTGTCTCTCTCTCTTTCAGACATGTCAGTTGAACCATAAATTTAGCCATACTATTCTAGCACGGCAATTGAACTCACTTCTCCATTTGGCTAAAGGCCAATAATAAAATGGCCTAGTTTAAGTCCAGTATCAAGCCTTACTAAATCAAAATCATTTCAAGACAATGCTTATAAAAATGTGTCACAAATATTTTCATTTCACCATGGTCTAGGAAAGACCTCACAGCTGAATCATGATTTCTAATCTTCTCTCCTACCCCTTGTTTGCGTTTTAACTGATTTCTTCTGTTTGACTCTAATTCTCAATTGTTCTGCAATCAAAGAAAAACCAAGAAAATAGATCCAGTGAAACATGTGAAGCATATTGGAATGACTATTCTTAGCTTGTTTATGGTTTCTTCTCCTACCCATGTGTTTTCTTTTAGTACTCCTATGCTTTCAGAAACAGAAACTGATTTTTTATTTTATTTTATTTTTTACATATTTGTGGTTCATTGATAATCCTGCTATGGTTTATCCTAGAGTCACAGAATAGAGCAAGATAAAGTGGCTGATTAACTGATAAGTTTCTTGTTTAATGTATTCCAGTCTGATGAAAACCTGAACAAAATTGTTGCATAGTTGTCAGTAAAATATAAACTTTCGGAACATCTCAGATACACCCATAGGCTTTTCTTGTGTCCTACTAAACTTCCACTGGATAATGAGTAAAATACCAAATATGTTTGTAGCCTGGAAGTAAAGTTAATAACTATGTAAAATTACACTCTGTTAAATGATTAACACTGAACTAAGAGCTCAATACTTTTATCATTGAATTCACAGGAGTGCACTAACCATAGTAATTTGAAAGATCATTTTTTAAATTTAGTTTGACAATTTAAAGGTTTCTCAGCTTACATGCAGTGCAGAGCAGCAGTGTTCTTACTTCCAGGATAAAAATCATTTCAAATGTACAAAAAGGTAAATTGGAAAAAGAACACTTAAGCCATACAAAGAAACGACATCTAGAGAAACAGCCATAATAGCTGTTAGCTGATATACTGGGTATGTGAAACATGATACAACCAGGGCTAACTTGGCCTACTCATAAGGTTTGCAAACACACAAGGGAGTGCTAAACTGGAGAAGACCTCTTACCTTCCAATATCTGACAAGTACACAGGCTGAAGTGTATCAGTGCAAACACAGTTATTGTTAAATCATATTAACTAAATAGCTACAATAAAGACACCAAATACCCAGCTATCTATGAATCAAAAAACAATTGAGCATAAGCATAACAGTTTCCAAAGGGGAAATTCACTCAGAGACAAACCTTTGGTTTTCCTTCCCCTTCCAATTCCCATTCTCTCTTTGCTCCTTCTCTCTCTGTTCCTGGAACGCCACTGGAACTTCAACAGCCTCCAACCCACCATCAACCTCAGCCTGGACCAATCTACACGGGAGGTCTACTTCCTAGACACCACGGTGTAAATAAGTGACGGTCAGATTAACATCACCCTATACCGAAAACCCACCAACCGCTATGCCTACCTTCATGCCACCAGCTTCCATCCCAGACACACCACACGATCCATTGTCTACAGCCAAGCACTGAGATACAACTGTATCTGCTCCAACCCCTCAGACAGAGACCAACACCTACAAAATCTTCACCAAGCATTCTCAAAACTACGATACTCGCACGAGGAAACAAGGAAACAGATCAACAGAGCCAGACGTGTACCCAGTACTGCAAGACAAGCCCAAGGAAGAAACCAACAGAACTCCACTGGCCATCACATACAGTCCCCAGCTAAAACCTCTCCAACGCATCATCAGTAATCTACAACCCATCCTGGACAACGATCCCTCACTTTCACAGGCCTTGGGTGGCAGGCCAGTCCTCGCCCACAGACAACCCGCCAACCTGAAGCATATTCTCACCAGTAACACACCGCACCATAGTAACTCTAACTCAGGAACCAATCCATGCAACAAACCTCGATGCCAACTCTGCCCACATATCTACACCAGCGACACCATCACAGGACCTAACCAGATCAGCTACACCATCACCGGTTCATTCACCTGCTCATCCACCAATGTAATATATGCCATCATGTGCCAGCAATGCCCCTCTGCTATGTACATCGGCCAAACTGGACAGTCCCTACGTAAAAGGATAAATGGACACA
Source organism: Terrapene triunguis (assembly GCF_002925995.2). NCBI lineage: Eukaryota > Metazoa > Chordata > Testudines > Emydidae > Terrapene > Terrapene triunguis. The sequence continues at coordinate 42,229,832 of NW_020664417.1, read as the reverse complement.
AATCAGATATTAGGAATGGTAATATACAAAAACCTGTAGGAGAACACTTCAATCTCCCTCGACACACAATAGCAGATTTAAAGGTAGCCATCCTGCAGCAAAAAAACTTCAGGACCAGACTTCAAAGAGAAACTGCTGAGCTTCAGTTCATCTGCAAATTTGACACCATCAGCTCAGGATTAAACAAAGACTGTGAATGGCTACCCAACTACAAAAGCAGTTTCTCCTCCCTTGGTGTTCACACCTCAATGGCTAGAAGAGGGCCTCATCCTCCCTGATTGAACTAACCTCGTTATCTCTAGCCTGACTCACTCTTGCTTGCATATTTATACCTGCCTCTGGAAATTTCCACTACATGCATCCAACAAAGTAGGTATTCACCCACGAAAGCTCATGCTCCAATACGTCTGTTAGTCTATAAGGTGCCACAGGACTCTTTGCTGCTTTCACTTGAGGAGAAGCATTTACTGGAGCAAGGCCCTAGAAGATCAAAATCTGTAGATGATCAACCCATTTTTCAAGTAATGACCATAAATGTATTTGTCACAAAGAGACTAACACATTTTTCTATTTAGATGGAAAATGAAATATGTAAAATGATCCTCTTTAACTTTGGAATCATAACAAGGAGGTCTCAACCATGTATTTTTCATTCCTGTATTTGCTGTTTAGTAGAGATGAGATAAGAATTCATCGCTAGCTGAATCATAAGGAGCTAGCTGACAAAAGCAATACAATTATAAACCTGCTTTCAGAAAGGACTACTACTTCAAAGTCCTGGATAAATCCATAGGGAGGTCTTAACTTGGTTTCTTGGGACATCTATTTTCACTGATACCCTAACTTAGGCTTAATAATTTACAGTCTGACATATGGGGAGCATCTTGATCAGTCTCAATGAGAAAAAAAGTCCTTAGCATGATACTCAGGGCAGTGGGGACTTAGTTATAAATTTACAGGAATTCAACAACAGAGGCAAAAGTGAGACTGTGACAGCAGGTCAAAGTAATGCAGTTGTACATTTCATGTCTCTACCGCATTAACCTATAAGGCTACAAAACCCAAAAAGACCACTTTAATTATTTTCTTTTTATGTACCTCATTCCTGGTGACTGGACTCTATTGCCTGGCTTTCTCTATACAGTTTGTAAATTATCTAGTCTCACCATGGCTGGGAAGGGTGTACCCTGTGGTGAGCTGCAGGAGCCCCAGCAGGCCCAGGGGAGCATCCTGCAGGGCAGGCTGGGGCCAGGACTGGCCTTATCCCCGGGGCTCTTCCATGCACCAGTTCACACTAGGCTGGGGGGCAAGGAGAGCGCTGAAGGGAGAGCTGCTTTGGTGCAGTGTCTCCTGCATTCACCCCAGGCTGCCCGGCGCAGCCTGTCCACCAAGGTAGCCACTCTCCTGCCCCCAAATGCCCATGGAGGATGGGGCACATCTGGGCTAGTGGCGAGAGCTCCTGGGGGTGCACAGCAGTCTCTGAAGTCGGGCAGCGCTGAGGAGTGGAGGCAGCGGGGCTCCCTAGGCAGGTTCCCAGCAACTCAGGGAAACAGACCCTGTGCCGGGTGTATGCTGTGCTGACCTTCAGTTTGTGCCTTGCAGTGCTGCTATCCCCCGTGCTTTGCATGGGCACCAATCCACCGTTCTCACCGCTAGTGCCAGAGGCTTGGGTGCAACAGTGATCCAGCATTGAGCGTATGGGCTGTATAGTCCCTACTGTAACTTAAAAGCTCCTCCAGTAAACTCAAGGTGTGTGACCATACTGTGTATCTGTACTGAAACTCCAAGAAAGGGCGCCAAAATACAAGTTCACCCAAGGTGCCATTTTCTCTAGACTGGCCCTAGAGGAGTAATTTCCTATCAGACCTACAACTACTATTGTTTATTTTGGTCCAATGGTGTTCATCTGCCTGATGTAAGAAGCAGTATATTCACAGTTTTCACCTGCTGCGTTCACTGAAACCGTTTCTGAAGTCCAGGAAGCTGGAAGGGGGAACAAACAAGTGAAGGGATAATTGATCCTTGTGATGGTTAGTGTTTTCCTATGGAAGTGGGGATTACAGTATGTATGTATGTAGTGTGTACAATTGTAGGATATCCTTTTCTTGTACAAGAATAAGCAACTTTTGGGGTGGATGCGGTTATGCCCCAATATGACTGCATCCCCATGGAATCAACTGATGTTCCCTCTGCATTTAACCACAGTTGCCTTCACAAGAATGGTTTGTGCTGAGGACATATAAAGTAAGCCAAATTAGTTTTGGGAATCCAGATGGACTTATAATAAAGTAGCTAAACAAGGTCTGACAATGACAACGTGCACACTCTTATCACTAGGATTTGAAAATAAGGTTGCCACTTCATTCAGAAATACATATCTGTCTCTCACTTGTGGTGTGCCTGTTGCAAGCCCTCCTTACACCTTTAAAATCTGATTTTGAACTCCAGTCCTTTTCCTTCTTTCTTTGGCCTCATTCAGTTCACCAGCATTTGCAATCACTATGCAAAAGAACCTGTGTTTCCAAAACAAAATGTTCTTCAGATAATGGTTCAGATGCCATGCCATCTCCTAGTCAAGTTAAATAATCCGCCCCCCCCCCCACACACACACACACACACACAAACAGATAATATACACTTATTTTCTTAACTTTCTATTTTAATTGAACCTTTCAATCTTCGGGAATCTCAGAAAATCACTGGCAAACATTATTTGAAGATAACATAGTACCCTAAAACCACTCTAAGGTTTCATTATGAATTCAAGATATAATAATGACCAGGGCCGGCTCCAGGCACCAGCCCACCAAGCTTGTGCTTGGGGCGGCACCTGGAGGGGGGCGGCGCGGCGCTCCGGCCCCCGGGGAGAGCGGGGCCACGGCCGGGCTCGCCGCCCTCCCCCCGGCGCTCTGGCCGCTCTCCCCCCGGCCCTGCCCCCTGCGCTCTGGCTGCCGGGGGGAGAGCGGATCCCCTGCTGGGGCTCGCCACCCTCCTCCCAGGGCTCCGGCTGCACTCCCCCCCGGCGCCCTCCCCCCGGCCGCTGGGGGG